>NC_137958.1:24724065-25029065 GCF_963924665.1 Micromys minutus
TTAAGCTTCATAACATGCTGGTACTTTTAGAAAATGTGTTTTATTTCTAAATGTTTGCAGATAATTAGAAAGTATACTTTTTTAACACATTCAAATGGCATCCTTGGAATGGTGACCTTATTTATCTTAATAATTTATTTTATGCTGGTGCTTGTACTTAGGTCCCCAAGGCTGTTTGGAAATAAATATTTCTATCAGGAACAAACTAAGCCATACGATCTCCTTTTAAAATCCCATGTGGGGACTAAAACTTTTTATCTGTTTTTATAGTTTCAGTATACATTTTTTATGACAAGTGTGGGTTTATAAAACATTTTACACCTTTAAGTTGAACAAGTACTACGGTGTTAATATGCCTTTGATGCTATGGTCAGTATATTAGGAAAAAAAAAAGTGGATGACACTTTGAGTTCACTTTGGATGTACAGAGCTTTTTACTAAGATAGTTAAAAGATGGCTACATGCTTCCTAGAAAGTTTACACTGGACTACCTAAGTTTCAGTCATTTTTAGTTCAAGGGTTAAAAGGAAATACAATTCCCCCACCCCTTATAAAAGGTTGCAGTGCATACTCAACAAAACTTCCAAAATACTTAACTTTTTCTGAAGATTTAACAATGAGACATACATTTAAATGTTTTTAATATAATATTCATGATAATATGTCATGTGATGATATAAATAATTCGGTCTTTAATTAGGAAGCTACAAAAGTTAAAACAGAACTTTCCTTCTCTGATTTTATGAGCTGTCTTAACTGGAAACATTTAAAGACTGATTTATTTTTATATGTTTCTGTCGTGTGTGCGTGGGGCATTTGCTCAGTGTAAGAGAGGATAGATAGAACCAGGAGCTACAACAGCAGTGATGTTTCAAGTAACCCAGAGCTGAGTGACAAAGATTGCAAGAATATACCCTCTCAGGCTTCCCTGCACTGATCTCTGGTTGAGTTGGATAGAGAGGAATTGCACAAGGGAAGGCAATTTTAGTCCCCCTCTCCTGCTGCCCCCGCCCCCGCCTCCGAATGGTTCTCTATTTTTCAGCGCCTATTTTTTGTACAGATGTTTTATTTTCAGTCCAGTTAGTTCCCTGGTGGCTTAATTTACACTTAACCAAAGACCACCATTAGCATGGTTATTAGCGATTGGGAAAACAAAGACCTCTAGCTACCAAAACAACTGCATCTTAACTAGCAGAAAAAGGTTCATAAATGACCCTTTGTAGCTAGATATGTGCATATATGTGCACATAGACCTGTGCATTGGTGTCTACACCTTTCTTGAGTAAGTTTGCCATCTGAAAGTTCCCTTTTCTGCCAAGAACAGGCCACCCTGTGTTATCTAATGGGCTCCTGCTTGGTTTCAGCTGAACCTACTGGCTACTGAGAAGCTGTTTTTTTTTTTTTGTTGTTGTTGTTGTTTGTTTGTTTTTTTTTTTTTTTTTGGCCATTGATGCCTTGATGCAGGGGGCTCTAGTGGTGAGCAGGCATCAAATGAGGAAAGGAAATGCTCTCCTTCCACATCTTTCAACCCTCCTCTTATTAGGTGCAGTCCCCTAACCCCCTTAGAAAGTTGGCTGAGGAGCAGGGCGGAAGGGCCAAGAGCTAGGCGCTGGTGGTTCCAGAAGGCAGGGCAGTGAGGCAGGTGTGGCAGCTGTCATCTCTCCTTGCCATGCCATGAATCTAGACCCTACAGACTCCACTGCTTCAAGCTGAGCGCTCACCATCCCGGTGCCTCACTGCTGTAGTCTTCAACTCCTGGTGCTTGCCCTCTCCCGGACACTGCAGTGGGGGCAGCTCTTGGGCGCTTGGAGGAACACCATGCTCCTGGTACAGGCTGAATGGGCTGCAACCTGGGTACTCTATGGCTGGAAAATGCCTACTTGTACCTGAGTGTCTCCACCCCACTCCGTCTGCACCCAGAGCAGGGGGCGGGGCTAAGGGGGCTGAGGACTCGATTCCCTGCTGGACCCAGGAAGTTGTCCTTTAAAAAGCACATCTTCAGCCTGCCTTTGAGCGCCGCCTCTTCAGAGCAGCATGTGGACTGGTTCGCTAGGTCTCCTAAGTGTTCTGGGCTGCTGCCGCCACCGCCTCAGTCAGAGCAGCCACTGTGGGCAGGGAGAATCACGTGCAGGTCGAGGAGCAGGGGCGCGTGGGCACTCTGTCCCCAGCTTGCTGCTGGCTTCTTCTTCTCAGGAGGTGGCAGTCACTGTTGCTGTGGAGAAGCCAGACTGCATCTCCCTGCCTGTTGGTCACTCAGTGAGGAGTTGAGACTGCACCTCCCAGCCAGGACCCACATGGCTTGTTACCTGGTCATCAGTTCGAGACATCTTAGCAATGGGCACTACCGGGGCATTAAGGGAGTCTTCCGAGGACCCCTCTGCAAGAATGGATCTCCATCTCCGGTAATGTGCACCCAGGCGCACACACCCATCTGCACACATTCAAAACCGAATGCAAACAAAAAGAGACATTAGGAGATACTCTCCTGCCTAATAGAGAGGGGCTAGACTCCTAGGGAGTAAGCATGGTCTCACTTATTATAGCTAAGGGTGTGTGTTTAGGTGTTTCTTGTCATCCTGGTTATTTGATCTGTAGTGGTATGCATGGCAAATGTTTTCTGAACACAGTTAAAACTCCAGTGATGAAGGTAGATCTTCCAGCAGAATCCACGTAGAAATTTGCAGATTTGGGTAGTGTAGAAAGTTTGAGTGATGCTCTATAATGTGCTTTTGTGAAGTCATACTTTTAGATGAGTTTAATCATGTTACAGCTGCGTTGAAAGAAAATAAACTCAAGGGGTTTGACTTGGTAAAATGAAAAAGGGGTGGATTTTCAAAGCATTCAAAGCCCAAGACTCAGGTTCTTCAGTTTAGAAGGAAGTGAATGAATTGTTTGTAGATATCCAAATTGGGTTGCTTGCTATAATACTGAATATTTCTTAAACAGCAATTTGAGTGCCCTCATTTGACTTAGTAAACTGTTCAAATTCTGTCCTCCAAAGTCAAAGGCTTTACTATATCGACTCACTCACAAGTGCTATAAACTAATAATTTTTAAGGGTCCAAACAAGTTTAAATAAAAATGGATTTGTATGTGCATGCTTACGTGCATAGTTGAGTATATATACATGTATAACCAGTTTTAGACCACAGTAAGTGACCAAGTATCCAAACTGTATGAACAACTTTTCTATTCTGATTTTGAGAGTATTTTATTCTGCATGACATACAGAGTAAGAAATTAACTCGTCCGAGTATTTTCTACCTCATACTTTCCATGGCAGCTGAATACTTCTTTCCTGTGAACTGTTTACAACTGCCGAATATTATAAATGCCACCGGTTAAACAGCACCTGTGATTTGCACGAGGAATCTGGAATCAGGAGGGACACATACTCACATATATACGTTACTAAGATTCCCAGTGACAAACTCCTTGCTCCTGTTTTCACATACTTTAAAGTGTGTGTTGTTGTAACACCCCAAACTAAATGAGAGAGAGCCAGAAATGTTACTGGGAATGCACTGTTTGCATTAACAGCTACAATTAAACTCACAGGGCTAGAATGGGACTTGGCAGTTCCAGCTGACTGAAAAATATAACCCACAGTCAGCCTAGGCAGTAGGGTCTGAGTCTTGCCTGCTTTAAAGATTTTGAGGATTTGGGTTTCTGCAGCCTCAGCAAACTATTACAGTGTTCAACTGTCAGAAGCATTTTCCTCAGGGCAAACCTTTCCTCCAAGTTCTTCCTTAAGCACATGTTGTCTTGCAAACCTAGAATGCTCCATTTTTTTTAAAGCTGGCATTCTTTGTTAGTGTGTTGCTAAGCCCCGTGGTTGTCTCCATAACCTTCTTGAGTTGAAATACTGTGTTCTAGTAGGTATGTCTCAGTCTTGGAATGCAAGAAGAAATTTCTCATCATATCTACATATTTGAATTCTATTTAAGGATACTAGAATATGATGTTGAACTAAATTTTCCAGTTGTTTAAAAAGATAATTTCTGTCCTTTGGTTAAGGATATTTGTGTGCCTCTCTGGTTGCTCATGTCCCCAAAGCTTGGCTTACCTCATACAGACTGGACGTGTAAATGTAGATGACAGACACCAGCCTTCCATTCATATGGGTGCATAGGTTGCCCAGGGTATAGCTGCACACCTATGGTGTACTATTTGTATAGTGTACTTGACTGATTCAATTACTGTGCTAATTTGCTTACTTTGTTGTAAAAGTCTCTTCAGTTTGACTCATGTCAAAGTGTCACATGTACTTAGATTGGTAGAGGGTCAAAACCCACCTCTAGTGAAGACCTAGAATACTAAGAGATTTACTGGTTAAGCATAGTGTAATTTTTTCAAAATTACTTTTAGTTTCTTACAGTCAAGTTGTTATCTCCATCCTGGTCTACCCTCCCCCAGTTCCTCATTCCATCCCTCCTCCTCCCTTTCTCCAAGAGGATGTATATGTGTAGGGGCCTCAGATCAGCTACTGTTTGCTGCCTGGTTGGTGGCCCTGTGTCTGAGAGATTTCAGGAGTCTGGGTTTGTTGAGACTGCTTCTCTTCCTATGGGGCTGCCCCCCTCCTCAGTGTCTTACAGCCGTTCCCAAATTCAACCAAAGGGGTCCCTGACTCCAGTCCATTGGTTGAGTGTAAGTATCTGTGTCTTTCTCAGTCAGCTGCTTGTTGAGCCTCTCAGAGGACAACCCTGCTAGTCTCCTATCTGTAAGCAAGCCATAGCATGAGTAATAGTCTCGCCTTGGAGCCTCCCCTTGAGATGGATCCCATATTGGGCTAGACACTGGACCTCCTTTCCCTCAGTCTCTTCTCTATTTTTTGTCCCTGCAGTTCTTTTGGACAAGAACAGTTCTGGGTCAGAGTTCTTGACTGTTGGATGGCAGCCCCATCCCTCCACTTGATGCCCTGTCTTTCTACTGGAGATGGATTCTCCAAGTTCTCTCCCCTGTGTTGGAAATTTTTATCTATGGTTCCTTCCTTTGAGTCTTGAGAGTCTCTCAACTCCCAGGTCTCTGGCACATTATAGGGGTTTCCCCAACCTCCCTTCCGAGGTGCACAGTACTAAAATTTAAAAAGCAAAACTTACCCGTGGAGACAGGAATGGCGACACCTACCCGGTATTTCCAGGGTTGAGGCAGAAGTGTGGTGAGTTTGAGAGCAACTGAACTGCACAGTCACACTCTGTTTCCAACCAAACCAAACCACCAATAAGTCAACCAACAAAATGTACCAGTACTCTTTGCTATAAACACCCCTGCCTCATCATAGAGGCTGGTTATGTGTTTATCCATCTCTCTGGTAGACAGCAGCCAGAACACACTGCTCTCCTGTGAACTCACAGCAGTCCAGTTAATTAACATATTGGGAGAAATGGGGGTGATTTGAAGGCCCTTCTGCTTTCAGACCCATAAGATTTACAGGTATAATTTCAAAATTATGGTTAAAGTAACTGGAGTGTAAATTGTGTAATTCTCACATTGACTTTATATCAAACGGAAGATAGCATTTAGGTTTAGAGAGAAGCAAGTAGTCAACAGCCTTGGAAGTCTCTAGAGATGTCTAACTATTTATGGCAACAACCTTGGGAAGGAAACTATGCTTTGTTCATCCAACCATTGAAGTAGAGAATTATGGGTCCATCTTTTTGTCTATGTCATTTTTTAAAAATAGTAACCAAGTGTAAGATTGACATTGTTAGTTGGATGTAAACAAACTATGAATAGTTTTTAGTTTTTCGGTTTTTTGTTAAGTTTACATTTCTCTGGAGTTACTTGGAAATAAATACGTTGAAGAATCTACAACATTTGCTCTCTGACAGTACAGTTAGGCACATCTGTGTATTGATTCCTAAGAAGGTACCTATTTGCACTAGTTTTTACACCCAGTTACAATCATCACCTCACCTTATCGGCATAAAGCATGTGTGATGTTCACTAAGATCAAAAGGTATTCTCAAGAGTTTTATTATAGATCCGGATTCTGTATATCAACATGCATTTGAGAAACTCAAGAATTCAAAATAGCTGAGTTCAACCACCCTCTTCTCTCCTGTCAGTCTCAGGCCCAATTGTGAACTCATTGCTTTTGCTTTGGGCAGCATCTGCCTCTCCTCTCTCTGGGACTGCTGTGGTCATCCAAGTATACTGACAGCCACTCACCTACCCAGGACTCCTGTGCAACTCTCTTAGTCTCACACCCACCTCAGCCTTCTTGGGAAACTCCAATTAAATTTATTCAAGTTCTTTGGTTAAGTTCCACCCATCTAGTTCTTGTTAGTGATACTTAAAATATTTTCAAAATTTAAAGGAAAAAGAAGGTACACAATGCAATTTATGTACCGTTCCTATCCCCATCCCTCATCTGTTCATTCATTCATTCTCTCTCTCCCCCCCCCCAGTGGTAGGATTACAAGAATATGATGCTGTGATTAGCTTTTTACATGGAAACTGGGATTGAATTCAGGTCCTTGTACTTGCAGGATAACTGAGCCATCTCTCCAGGTTCCCATTTGCTGATTGTCTCTGGGCCACAGTTAACTATACCAACTATACTATACACTAAATACCCAGTCCCTCTCTAGTGGTCCCTCACCTTGACTGGTAGCATAATTGAGCTGGCTCTGGTGGCATGGGTGCTGGTGAGCTGGCCTGAGGGCATGAGAGAGGAACAGATGACTATGTCATGCAGATGGTGGCATTGTGCAGCCTACCCAGAGTAGTGCTGAAGAGCTTTTCCTTGTGGTTTGGATAAGGGAGAGATGGCATACTGATCAGCTTATCTGTTAGGCTGGCCCAGATCCAGGGCTTTGAGTTGGCCCATTCCAAAACCTACATCATCTCTGAACTATTGGGGTGTCTCAAAGGGCTACTCGTGCTGATCCAGAGCTGCATGACATCCATGACGTAGGGCAATAACAATATCAGAGAGGAGTCCCGGTGAGGATTATAATATTAATGGTATCACAGAAGCCAAAGACCTCAAACCAAACCAATGATACTTTGCAGTGAACATTTGCAAGTGAAAATGTGGACAGAGGGGTACACTGTGGGACACACTGTGCTTTGTTTTGTTTATTCTCTTTCTTCTCTCTGTCTCTCTCTGTCTCTGTCTCTCTCTTCTCTCCTCTCTCTCCTCTCTGTCTCTTTTTCCTCTTTCTTGTCTCTCTCTTTCTCTGTCTCTGTCTCTCTCTCTCTCTGTATGTGTATGTGTGTGTGTGTATCTGTGTGTGTTTTATTTTGGGGTGAGGCTGCATGGGCAGAGGGCAAATACAATAGGACAAGAAGATGAGGGAACCCTGGTTCATGATGTGAAATTCACAAAGAATGAATAAAAAAAAATTGTAAATGGCTTAACCGAACCATAAAAGAGCATCTATTTTTCAACACCTGGGGCACAGAAAGTCACCACATTTTTAAAGTATGAGCATGCAATGGGTAAAGTTATAGTTTTAAATCACATGATTTTTCAATGAGATTGAGATCTACAGTTGAATTTTGGTTGAGCTTTTTGAATGTTCATCAATGTTCACCGTGAATTCTCATATTTAGTAGCAATGCGAGATTATATGGGAGTATAGTCAGAAGGTAAGACGCACGTTAGACTTCTCAACTGCCATTGACTGTGCATGGAGATCCAGCTTAGAGGCTCTGCTTAACTTTACCAGTCAATTTTTCTTAGAGTGAGCCTCACATTTATCTACCAGATGCCTATATTTTAAAACTTATAATTTGCATTCTGAGAATTTATGAGGTCTAATATTGCCACTTTACTTAATAAATTGTCTTTATGATGCCAAACATTTTCTGTTTCTGTGTAAGTTCTTTGGATCATGATTGAAGGCTAACTCACCCTTCTCCCCTTTCTTCACCCTTCCTACCCCTTCTGTCCCTTTTTTTTCACTGTTTCTCATTTTCTTTCTTCCTTTTTCTGTGGCCTAGGAGGAGAGAACCCAAAACAATGTGCATGCACTGTGCATCCTCGACAAACATTATTCGCTGAGCTTTATCTCAAGCCCCTGCAGCAGTTTCTAATATGGCATATCTGAAAACCTCTACTTCTATCACGTGGAGAAGAAAACATGGGAAGGATTCTTTTTAGAACTTCGTGGTCTGTATAATGTTTGACCACATTTTCTTCTGTCTTATGCAGCTGGTCTATGCCAGTGGCTGAATGTGAATGCCCATCCAGTGCTCACTGCTGCTCCAGGCACTGAATGGTTTTGTTTCAGCTCAGCAAAGACTCGGCTTTCACCACGTTTACCTATTCAGTGAGTAGGATGGGACATGGTGCATGGACAGCACATACTGTGCTATCTCTTGAAAGACCAAGGCTAGCAACTGGGACACCATGGGTTTATTCTTGGATTTGCCCATATCTTGTTGTGATTATTGGGTAGACCTTTCATCTCCTCAGGCCCCAGCTTTCTCATCCATGAAAAATGTAATGGTGACTAGAATAGATGATATTTACATCCCTTCCAGTTTTAACATTCTAATCTCACAGTGTCCATATGCTGCTTTTACTGTTTAAAAGACACCAAAGAATTCACACGGGTACACTAACAAAGATAATTGTTCCCATTCGTCCTCTCCAACTGTTTATAATTATTCTTTTTTTTTAAATTTAGCAGTATCATGACACACAATATCCTCAAAAACCTTTAGAATTTCCTTCTTATTTATAATATATTTTTTAGTAATACAATTGGATCTTACTTATAATCAAAATATTTTCCAGGACATTAAATGATCAACAAACATAACATATATTTGTCGAAATATTTTTAATTATTTTATATTTACGAGTACACTTTTGGTCTCTTCAGACACATCAGAAGAGGACGTCAAATCCCATTACAGATGGTTGTGAGCCATCATGAGGTTGATGGGAATTGAACTCAGGACCTCTGGAAGAGAGCAGTCAGTGCTCTTTACCGCTGAGACACCTCTCCAGCCCTTGTTGAAATATTTTTAAGCAAACTAAATTTCATAAAATATAAATATCAGGAAAAAATTTTAACAGCAGATAGATTCTGAAGAAGTTAAAAGTACTGAGTGACTGTGTGTAAATGATACTGTGATGTCCTTCAGGACAGCCTGGGGGAATAGAATTTCTTACAGACTAACTCTTCAGGAACAAACTAACATGCTTATGAACTCGAAGGCACAGATTCATTTGGAAAAATGATTAGAAACAACCTACCTATTCATTTGATCAAGCCACACTCACATGACTTTCTGTATCTGTCTTTTGTTCTCTGACATCCTCATGCTGGTGTATTCATGTTAGGTAATGTTGAGGGCTCTACAAGTATGTTATGCTATAAACTTTAAATATGACTTCTTTCTGAAGAGTAATGGAGAGATTCATAGAGGAGAAATATGAAGACATAAGGCAGAGCATTTGGAGAGAAATAACTAATACCAAGAATGGATGTAAAGATGTATGGAAAAGACTACTTTATGAGCTTCATACACATGGGCACACATGTGTGTACAAGCGAGCATGCACATGCACACACACCTATTCCAATAACTTTGGTGATTTGGAAGAATCAAAAAATTCATTCATTTATTTCCAATTTCTACCTTAATAGAATAAAGGTTTCTGAAGTATTCACTTAGAGCATTCTGTGTTTCTTTGGGGTCTGCTGCACAGTCTCTCTCTCTCTCTCTCTCTCTCTCTCTCGCTCTCTCTCTCTCTCTCTCTCTCTCTCTCTCTCTCTCTCTCTCTCTCTCTCTCTCTCTCTCTGTCTCGTTTGGTTAGTTGCACCAGTGATCTGTCAATCTTGCCTATCTTCCTGAAGAACCAGCTCTTACATTCACCAAACATTTGTCTTCTTCTCTTTGTTTCCATTTCTTTATATGCTTCGATTTTTGAAGTTTCTTAGAATCTGCTGGGTTGAGGTTTGTCCTGTTTTCACCTCTTCAAATTCTTGAGGTGCATCATTAAGTCATTTACTTGTTGTCTTTTAATTTTTTAATGTAGTTGCTTAGGCTATAAACATTTCCTTTAGGATTGCTTTTATTATCTCCTAAGTGGATTGCTGTATTCTGTTTTCACTTTTATTTATGCTAGAGCCTTTAACTGTGCTGTCAAGTTGCTCATGTAAGCTCTCTCCAGTTTCTTTTTGGAAGCACTTAGGGCTATGAGTTTTCCTCTCAGTACTGCTTTCATTGCATCCCATAGGTTTGGGTATGTTGTGTTTTCCTTTTCGTTGAATTCTAGAAAATCCTTAATTTCTTTCTTTATTTCTTCTTTGACCCTGCTGTGGTTTAACAGAGCGTTGTTTAGTTTCCATGTGTATGTGAGCTTTTTGTTCTCTTTGTTGTTGTTAAAGACCAGCCGTAGACCATGGTGATCTGAGAGGATGCATGGGAGAATTTCAATCTTCTTATATCGATTGAGGCTCATTCTGTGTCCAATTATGTGGTCAATTTTTGAGAAGGTGCCATGGGGTGATGAGAAGAAGGTGTATTCTTTTACTTTAGGATGATATGTTGTGTAGATATCTATTAATTCCAGTTGTTTAAAAGTCTCTGCTTGTTTTACAGTGTCCTTGTTCAGTTTCTGTTTCCATGATCTGTCCATTGGAGACAGTGGGGTATTAAAGTCTCCCATTATTATTATGTGGGGTGAAATTATTTTTTGAGCTTTAGTAGGATTTCTTTTATGAATGTGGGTGCTTTCTTATTTGGAGTATATATGGTAAGGATTGAGAGTTCCTCCTGACAGATTTCCCTGGTAATGAGTAAAAAGTGTCCTTCCTCGTCTTTTGTGATAACTTTTGGTTGGAAATTTACTTCATTCGATATTAGAATAGCCACTTCAGCTTGCTTCTTGGGGCTGTTTGCTTGGAAGTTTTTTTCCCACCCTTTTACTCTGAGATAGTGTCTGTCTTTGTCTCTGAGATGAGTTTTCTGTATGCAGCAAAATGCTAGATTTTGTTTATGTATCCAGTCTTATAGCCTATGTATCTTTATTGGGGAGTTGAGTCCATTTATGTAAATAGATATCAAGGAATAGTTGTTTCTGTTTCCTGCTATTATTGCTTTTGTAGGTTGAGTTGTGTCTGTGTCTTTTTCTTCTTTTGGTTTTCTTGTTTTTACTAGGATGTATTTTCCCTCATTGTATTGTGTTTTCTGCCTATAATTTGTTGTAGTGCTGGGTTTGTGGTCAGATATTGTGTAAATTTTGATTTGTCTTGAAATATCTTAATCTCTCCATCTATGGTGATTGATAGTTTTGCTGGGTATAGCAACTTGGGCTGGCACTTGTGCTCTCTTAGGGTGTGCATGACGTCTGCCCAGGATCTTCTAGCTTTCATAGTCTCTGTTGAGAAAGAAGGTGTGATTCTGATTGGTCTGCCATAATATGTTAACTGACCTTTTTCCCTTACTGCTTTTAGTATTCTTTCTTTGCCTTGGGCACTTGGTGTTTTTACTATTATGTGTCAGGAGGAATTTCTTTTCTGGTCCAACCTATTTGGAGTTCTAAAGGCTTCTTTTATGCTCATGGTCATCTCATTCTTAAGGGTAGGAAAGTTTTCTTTTACGATTTTGTTGAAGATATTTACTGTGCCTCTTTGTTGATATTCTTCTCCCTCTTCTATTCCTATTATCCTTAGGTTCGGTCTTCTCATTGTGTCCTGGATTTTCTGGACATTTTGTGTTAGGAGCTTTTTGTTTTTTACATCTTTTCTGGCTGTTTTGTCTATGTTTACAATGTTGTCTTCTGCCCCCGAGATTCTCTCTTCCATCTCTTGCAGTCTATTGGAAATGCTTGTTTCTGTGACTCCTGGTTTCTCTTTTAGGTGTTCTACCTCTAAGGTTATCTCTTTTAGTGTTTTCATTATTGTGTCAATTTCCATTTTAAATTCACTTTTCCATTCCTTCGTCTCTTCGGTTCTGTTTTTCTCTAGTTCTTTGAGTTCTTTGAGTGTTTTTCTTGTTTCCTTTTTAAAAGCTTCTGATTCTTTTTGCTTTTCCTCCCGTTCTTGTTTAAGTATCTCTATCAGCGTCTTGAGGTATGATTTCAGGTCTGCGTATTCTTTTTCTGGAGTGTTTGGCATTCCAATGTTTGCTGTTATGGAAGAGCTGGGTTCTGGTGTTGCCAGGTTGTCTTGGTTTTTTTGGGATATACTCTTTCGCTTTCCTCTTGCCATCTTGTTGTCAGTGATATGTTCTTGCCTTTCCCTTGTTTCTGGTCTGTGTCCCTGGATCTCCACTGGTCCAGGTGGCAGATTGGCCGACTTACGCTATCAGACTGGATACATAAACAAAATCCAGCCTTTTGCTGCATACAGGAAACTCATCTCAGAGACAAAGACAGACACTATCTCAGAGTAAAAGGGTGGAAAAAAACCTTCCAAGCAAACAACCCCAAGAAGCAAGCTGGAGTGGCTATTCTAATATCGAATAAAGTAAATTTCCAACCAAAAGTTATCAACAAAGATAAGGAAGGACACTTTTTATTCATTACTGGGGAAACAAAATTCAAAACCCCTTCATGGGATGCAGGGATGGTTTAATATAAGGAAATCCATCAATGTAATCCATTATTTAAACAAACTCAAAGAACAAAATCACATTGTCATCTCACTAGATGCTGAGAAAGCATTTGACAAAATTCAACACCCCTTCATGTTAAAAGTCCTGGAAAGAACAGGAATCCAAGGTCCATATTTAAACATAATAAAAGCAAAATACAGCAAACCAACAGCCAACATCAAACTTATTGGTGGGAAACTTGAAGCAATCCCACTAAAATCAGAAACTCGACAAGGCTGCCCACTCTCCCCCTACCTATTCAACATAGTACTGGAAGTCCTGGCTGGAGCAATTAGACAGCAAAAGGAGATCAAGGGGATACAAATCGGAAAGGAAGAGATAAAAACATTACTCTTTGCCGATGACATGACAGTGTACTTAAGTGACCCCAAAAATTCCACCAGAGAACTCCTACAGCTGATAAACAAGTTCAGCAAAGTGGCTGGATACAAAATTAACTCAAAGAAATCAGTAGCCTTCCTATACTCAAAGGACAAACATGTGGAGAAAGAAATTAGGAAAAAGGTACCCTTCACAATCGTCACAAAAACTATGAAATACCTTGATGTGACTCTAACTAAGCAAGTGAAGGACCTGTATGACAAGAACTTAAAACCTCTAAAGAAGGAAATTGAGGAGGATCTCAGAAAATGGAAAGATCTCCCTCGCTCGTGGATTGGAAAGATCAACATTTTAAAAATGGCCATCATACCAATAGCAATCTACAGATTCAACGCAATCCCCATCAAAATTCCATCACATTCCTTCATGGAATTGGAAAGATCAATGTGCAATTTCATATGGAACAACAAAAGACCCAGAATAGCGAAATCCATCCTCAACAACAAGAAAACATCTTGCGGAATCACTATCCCTGACCTCAAGCTATATTACAAGGCAATTGTGCTGAAAACTGCATGGTACTGGTACAGAAATAGGCATGTGGATCAATGGAATAAAATAGAAGATCCAGAAATGAGCCTCATGTATATGATCACCTGATTTTCGACAAAGGAGCCGTAAACATTCAGTGGAAAAAAGACAGCCTATTCAACAAATGGTGCTGGTCCAACTGGCACTCAGCATGCAAAAGAATGAAAATAGACCCTTTCTTATCTCCTTGTACAAAGCTCAAGTGTAAGTGGATCAAAGATCTCCACATTAGACCAGATACACTGAAAATATTAGATGAGAAAGTAGGGAAAACTTTAGAACATATAGGCACAGGAGAAAATTTTCTGAACAAAACACCAATGGCTCAAGCTCTAAGGTTAAAGATTAACAAATGGGACTTAATGAGATTGCAAAGTTTCTGTAAGGCTACGGACATTGTCAAGAAAACAAAAAGGCAGCCAACAGAATGGTAAAAGATCTTTACCAACTCCACATCAGATAGAGGCCTAATATCTAAGGTATACAAAGAACTCAAAAAGCTAGACACCAGAGAATCAAATAACCCTATTAAAAAATGGGGTACAGAACTAAACACAACTTTCTCAGTTGAGGAATATCGAATGGCTGAGAAATATCTGAGGAAGTGCTCGACATCCTTAGCCATCAGGGAAATGCAAATCAAAACAACTCTGAGATTCCACCTCACACCAGTCAGATTGGCCAAGATCCAAAACTCAGATGACAACAGATGCTGGTGAGGTTGAGGAGAAAGAGGAACACTTCTCCACTGTTGGTGGGCTTGCAAACTAATACAACCACTCTGGAAATCAGTCTGGCGATACCTCAGAAAATTGGACATAATACTACCAGAAGACCCAGCTATTTTACTTCTGGGCATATACCCCAGAAACACCTTAGTACACAACAAAGATATATGCACCACAATGTTCATAGCAGCTTTATTTATAATAGCCAGAAGCTGGAAAGAACCCAGATGTCCTTCAGAAGATGAATGGATACAAAAATTGTGGTACATTTACACAATGGAATACTACTCAGCCACCAGAAACAATGACTTGACCAAATTCTTAAGAAAATGGCTGCATCTAGAGAATATCATTCTGAGTGAGATAACCCAGTCACAAAAGAACAGACATAATATGCAGTCACTGATAGTGGGATGCTAACCCCCAGAGGCTCGCACTGCCCCAGAAACAACTCACAGACTGTAGGAAATCCAGGAAATAAAGAAAACAAAACAAAACCAAAAAATCTTTACACAACAAGAAAACTTTGTCTATTTTCATGTTACATTTTGTTCTGCATGTACTTTGTGCTCATTGTAACTATTGGGTTTTCAATGCATACACTCAAACCTTTTGAAAAATCAAGTACTGACTATTCATATAGATTTATGTAAAAATTATTTTAAAATCTATAAAAAAAGTACTGACAAAAATGTATTGTATAATTTTACGCAGAAAATGCTTGAAATCTGTACATTTATCTTTGTTTTGTAAAATAAAGATGTTAAAAAAAAAAAAAGAAAATGGCTGCATCTAGAGAATATCATTCTGAGTGAGATAACCCAGTCACAAAAGAACAGACATAATATGCAGTCACTGATAGTGGGATGCTAACTCTCAGAGGCTAGCACACCCACAGAAATAACTCACAGACTGTAGGAAGTCTAAGAAATAAAGAAAACAAAACAAAACAAAAAAAATCTTTACACAACAAGAAAACTTTGACTATCTTCATGTTACATTTTGTTTTGCATGTACTTTGTGCTCATTGTAACTATTGGGTTTTCGATGCATGCTGTCAAACCTTTAAAAAGATCAAGTATTGACTATTCATATAGATATATGTAAAAATTATTTTAAAATCTGAAAAAAAGTACTGACAAAAATATATTGTATAATTTTACGCAAAAATGCTTGAAATCTGTACATTTATCTTTGTTTTGTAAAATAAAGATGTTAAAATAAAAAAAAATATTATAACCAGAAATATGACCTATGACAGTTATACTAAATATCTAATAATGATGCAATTTATTGTTATTTAATAGCAGTGTAAATTAAAATTATACTATTAACTCTGTGTTTGGAGATTTTTGACTGAAATAGAAATGATAAAAATGTTATAACATTTTGAATATGAAAAAGAAAATATTAACAATATATTTTTGATGATGTTGAATAAAAGTTTGTATGACTAAGTTTTGTGAAAGAAACAGGTTATGGACCTATTACCTCTATCTAATATTGCATAATATTGGACAGATTGCATTTAGTCTTTTCTTATGTAACATTCGTACAATTGATTATCTTTGTATTCTAGGCCTGAGACATGATGTTTCATGAAAATAGTATTGGAATATTACATAAAATGGAATTTTATTAAAAAAAAAAACAAAAAAAAAAAACTTTAGGAACTGATGGTCCGGGTGGCAGATGGGCCGAGCTCTGTCATGAAAGATGTTTTTAATCATTTACTTCAAGGGACTTTTTAAGGTACAAGGGCTAAAATGTACTGCCCTTTGATTTGCCCTCTATGGAGTGTTTAGAGGACTCTGTGTTATTTATAACTCAATGTATCCTTAAAGGGAAAATTAATTGCTCCCCAGTGTTGACAAGTAAAATCTCCGGGAGGAGATTGGTTTCTGGATTATTGAGGATTAAAACCACATTTATAAACCCAAATTCTCTGATTTTCTGATTACGTAGCCCTCACATAGTAAATGCTAGGTCTGTATTTACCAGAGAAAGAACTGTAAGAAAAGGGACTTAGTATCTTAACCAACAGAAAACTAAGACAGTCTAGATAATGTTGAATAATGAACAAGTATGTAATAAACTCTATTCAAACATCCCTTCAACACTTATACTATATTTTACAAAAAAGAAAAAAGAAAAAGAAAAAAAAAAAAAAAAAACAAAAAACAGTGCTAAGGCTTTTGTATATAAAATCATTATTTTAATCACATACAAGATTTTATTATTTCTAATTTCATTCCAGTGTTATTTAGAGACTATTTTCATGTGTATTTTGGGGAATGGCATCACACCATCCTCATACCTGCTGAAATCCTCTTCCTCTGAAAAATTGAAATTACATCATGGATGCATTACCATACATGGTAAGATTATTTTTCAAACATAATAAAATTAACTTTCTGTCAGAGCTGATATATGAATTTAAAGTCACAGTTTCCCAAAGAAATGGCACGATGCAAGAGGGGAGAAGTCGAAGTTCAACATAGGCACAGGAAAAAATTTCCTGAACAGAACACCAATGGCTCATGCTCTAAGGTCATATATCGACAAATGGGACTTAATGAGATTGCAAAGTTTCTGTAACGCTAAGGACACTGTCAAGAAAACAAAACGGCAGCCAACAGATTGGGAAAAGATCTTTACTAACCCCACATCTGATAGAAGCCTAATATCCAGGGTATACAAAGAACTCAAGAAGATAGACACCAGAGAATCAAACAACCCTATTAAAATTGTGGTACAGAGCTAAACAAAAAGTTCTCAATTGAGGAATATAAAATGGCTGAGAAGCATCTAAGGAAGTTCTCGACATCATTAGCCATCAGGAAAATGCAAATCAAAAGAACCCTGAGATTCCACCTCATACCAACCAGAATGGCTAAGATCAAAAATTCAGATGACAGCAGATGCTGGCGAGGATGTGGATAAAGAGGAACACATGTCCACTGTTGGTGGAGTTTTAAACTGATACAAACCACTCTGGAAATCACTCTGGTGATTCTTCAGAAAATTAGACATAGTACTACCTGAAGATCCAGTTATTCCACTTCTGGGCATATACTCAACACACAACAAAGACACAAACACCATAACGTTCACAGCAGCTCTATTTATAATAGCCAGAAGCTGGAAAGAAGCCAGATGTCCTTCAGTAGATGAATGGATACAAAAAGTGTGGTACATTTACACAATGGAGTACTACTCAACTATCAGAAACAATGACTTAAGGAAATTCTTAAGAAAATTGATGCATTTAGAGAATATCATCCTGAGTGAGATAACCCAGTCACAAAAGAACAGACATAATATGCAGTCACTGATAATTGGATACTAACCCCAGAAAGCTCTGAACACCCCCAGAAACAACTCACAGATTATATGAAGTTAAAGAAAAACAAAGGCCAGAAAAAAAAAAGAAAAATAATTATGTTTAATCTTTACACACCAAGAAAATTTTGACTATTTCCAGGTTATATCTTGCTTTACATGTACTTTATGCTCATTGCAACTTGTAAGAGTTTAGTGCACACTATCAAACCTTTAAAAAAATGAAGTGCTGACAAAAAATTATTCATATGCTTTTATGCAAAAATGCTAAAAATCTGTACATTTATATTTGTTTTTTTTTAAAAAAAGTTGTTCAATTTTTAAAAAAAAAAAGATTAAAAAAGAAACTACTTTGAGAGTCTACTTTGGTCCAGTCAGAAGAATCATCACCAAGAACAGAAAACAAACTTGGAGAAGGATGGAGAGATAGTGCAATACTTGTTCACAGCCAGTATGGGAGATATACACATGTTAACAGATATTAAGTAATAGTGGTTGCTGATTCCTGCTAGTTTTGCTTTTAGAGGTAGAATTGTGCCTGTGTGTCTTTCTTCTTTTGGTTTTCTTGCTTAGATATTTTCTTGTTTTTACTAGGATGTAGTTTCCCTCCTTGTATTGAGTTTTCCACCTATAATTCATTGTAGTGCTGGGTCTATGGTCAGATATTGTATAAATTTAGTTTTGTCTTGGAATGTCTTGGTCTCTCCATCTATGGTGATTGAGAGTTTTGCTGGGTATAGCAGCTTGGGCTGACACTTGTGTTCTCTTAGGGTCTGCATGATGTCTGTGCAGGATCTTCTAGCTTTCATAGTCTCTGTTGAGAAATCAGGTGTGATTCTGATTGGTCTGCCTTTATATGTTACATGACCTTTTTCCCTTACTGCTTTTAGTATTCTTTCTTTGCTTGGGCACTTGGCATTTTGACTATTATGTGTCAGGAGGAATTTCTTTTCTGGTCCACTCTATTTCGAGTTCTGTAGGCTTCTTTTATGCTCATGGTCATCTCATTCTTAAGGTTAGGGAAGTTTTCTTCTATGATTTTGTTGAAGATATTTACTGTGCCTCTTAGTTGCTATTGTTCGCCCTCTTCTATTCCATTATCCTTAGGTTTGGTGTTCTCATTGTGTCTCCCCAGGCCTGTGTCCCTGGATCTCAGCTGTTCCTAGTGGCAGATGGTCTGCTGGCCTCTCAAATAGTTTTTAATTAACATTTTAGCTGATGTTGACAACTTTAAGTAATAGCTATTAGCCTTTTGTGCTTCTTCTTTTGACGATTGTCTATTTTATTTCTTTAACTCATTTTGATAGCTGACAATTTGGAGTGTTGTTTTAAAGGCCCAAATATAGCTAATAATGCCTACAACAACACGGCATTAAAATTACTAAATTTAACATTCATTAAATGGGGAATTCTTAAAAATTTTATTGTGTAAATCACAATTTAAATTTATATTACATTTCAGCCCAAACTGACAAATGAATAAAATGGGGGAAAGAATAAAAATAACAAAATCAGATAAATGGGAAACAATGTTTTCTTTCTTTAAAAAAACCATTTGTTTGTTTGTTTACATCCCAAATGCTGCTTCCTCTCCTGGTTCCCCCTCTCAGAGTCTCTCCCATTTTTCTCCCATTATCATTTGAGAGACCCTAAAGAAGAAAAAGAAGAACCTGGTGTCCTGAAATTTCTGCTTCTACACAGACACTGGATCACCTAGAATCTTAAAGTGAAAATTTAAAAATATTCAGTGTCTTCTCGGATGGTTCTAGCAGTTTTTTTCTAAGTCGCTTAACTCTGAATCTGTTTCAATCAACAGAATCCTAGAATGTGGCCAATGTTCAGCATTATATCTTAGTCTAAGACAGAGCACCCAATAGACTATTCATAAATTATATAGAGTCGCGTTTTATTATCTGTGATACATTCCATTTCCATGGGAGGCCATTGAGTTAGTCACCACAAGATAAGTCTTTGCTTATGGAGGGACAATTAATTGTAAACTGATAGCATTAATACATTCTTTGTAATCTGTGTAGGCATTGCTAAATATTATGTTACAGGACCAGTTATCAATACTTTGACACTTACTCTGAGGATAAAACAGTGCCAAAGAATTAGATATATGACAAAAATTACATGTACATACACACATCTCTCATTATTTATCAGTGTATAAGAAGAGAAAATTAAAACACTGTTCTGCACTAATATTTATTAGAACAATCTATAATCCAGCTAAAAGAACATGTTCTTATATCAGGTACCAATAGATAAACAATTAATGGAGCATACAACATGGGGCCTCCCCACCAGGACAACATTATCTTTTCAATACTTGGGCTGTGACAGTCAATACTGTGAGGACATTCAAGAGGGACCAGGTGGTTGTAAAGCATTTAAAGGGGCTATAAGTTAGTCCGATTCTAGGTAACTACTTTGGCTGCAATTTCAACTAAATTTATGCTAAAACATGCATAGACCACAGAAGCAGCCCCAACAATGTAAGCAGATGACAGAGTAGTGACAGCAGTCTGAGTCAGCATTAGAAAGGGGTAGCCTTGGTTTTAACTTAGTGGAAGAACACTTGCCTAACATGTACAAAGCAGCCAGATCAAATCCCCAGCACCTTAAAAAATAAAAAAAAGAGAAGGAAAACAGAAACAAGTTAGTTTTTCTTCTCCAGGAAGCTATAAATACAAAGCCTTTGAGAGTCTGTTACAGAAGTCATTTGCTTTGGCTACATTTCTTGTTTAAGGTTTTATCTGTTCTGCTCTAGATTAATTGTAAGGCAGGATTAAATCCAGCTACCCTGGAGTCATGGATCTTTTTTCTAACCAGTGGAGGACCCAGAAGGAATGCATGGCAAGCTTTTTCAAAGGTCCACCTGGTGAGATTCTGAGGAGCTCACTCAAGTGGGAAAGACCAAGGCAGAACAAGGCAGGATTGTCAGGGTAACAATCAGCCCGGTTAACATGGTCTAAGGACACTTAGTAACATTCATTTTCAACAAGTGCAGTTTGGTACAATAGGGAACCACTGCTGCACACAATCAGGGCAGTGAGAATTATCCTAGAACACCACCGGGGTTTAGAAAGACAACAGGAAACAATGTAACAACAAAAAGCAACAATGACGCTATTTTTAGGTCTTAGACAATTTCATTCATTTCCATTGCCTGTTTGATTATATTTTTGTATTGCTTTAAGAGGCTTATTTGTTTTCTATTTCAGGATTTCTACCTGGTAGTGTTTTCCTGAATTTCTTCAAGGGAATTACTTATATTGTCTTTAAAGGCCTCTGTCAGCTTTATCATGTAAGATTTAAGATCACAGTCTTGTACTTTAGATGTGATAGGATATATAGTGATGCTTGTAGCAAGAGACTACATTCCGATAGTGACATATTTTATTGACTTCTGTTGATTATTTTCTTGTGTTTGCCCTTAATCATCTGGTTGTCTCTTGTCTTGGCTTCACTAGGTGTCCTGGGTTGGGAGGTAGGTGAAGCTGTGTGTTTCAGGTTAGAACAGGCCACCTGAGAGACAGGTGAAGCTATAGGGTGGGGCACGGTGCACTCATCTGATCACCAATTGCTACAGTTATTGGCATGGACTGAAATGAGGCTGCAGCTGTGACATAACCAAAGCTAAATTGTTGTAGACAATTTTAATCCTGTGTGATCATGTCAGAGGTTTGGCAGAATGCAGCTGGGTCATTTGTTATAGTCTCCTGGGTCTTTATAATCCATAGATCTTAGTTTTGACTCACAGGTGAGGCAGATTTGGCTGAGCAGTGGGAAACCTGGGAGGTTCCAAGGTCTCTAGGCTCTTGTTTCTGCTGCTGTTCTATTGATGGTTGACTCTACCAGGATACCTTGGTGATAGAGGTGGGGTGGGGAACCTGTGACTTAAGAAGTTTTCAGGTACCTTGATTATGAATATGAAGCACAGGTCTCCCACCACCACTTCCTGAACACTAGGCTCCTTGAGTCACACAGGAATTGAAACATAATATTTTCCTCAGCTCTTGCATATCCAATGGTCACATCACAAGACATAATACATAAAAATCCAACATATGCTGATAGAATTGTGTATTAGTAAATAGAAAAGCAATGCATCTGAATGGGGTAAACCGAGGAGACTAGATTTAGAAAACTCCTTTTCAAATGGATTTTTATCTCTTCTATTGTATTTCAACAACCTTGAAAAAGCAAAAGAAACAAGTGACTTTCTTATACCATACTTTTTGTCCTAATCTCAAGGGATTAGGAACTTAACAATGTTAAATGCACATATATAAGCTTAAATGATACCACTCACTTCCCACTCTACCAGAGACACCAATGTTCAGCAAGTAATCTTGCTGAAAAGCACAGGGGCATGAAAGGAAAAAGGGCAGAGAGCTCATTCAGAGCTGTTATACATTCCAAAGGACAGTTCATTATCTTTACTTAGTTTGCATGCTTGCCCACTTCATCTGTGGGAAGAATTGAGTAGAAGATAACTGATCAGAGTTAGCATCTTCACCTAGCGAGGCTTCTGAATAGGACTGCATTATATCAGAGAACCTTCATTTATGTTAGGCTGATATCCCAGAAACTTTCTATTCAGAAAACTGACGCATTTTCACGACTACACCATTTTTATGTTAAGGCAGCTATGGTAAATCAACACTTATCTTGAAATGAGAGCAATACACCATTCTTTCAAAAAGAAATGAAGTAGAGGACTGACTCAAAAGACCCTGCTTATGTTTTCCATTTTTTCCATAAGTGCTAAATACAGAGAGCCCATTTGTTTTAATAAAGTTCTATTATTGCATGCTCACTAATGCTAGATTATTTTACAGACACGTTATGTATGCTAATCACCTTGGCATCATACTTTAAGATGTATGTAATATCTGTGTGAGAGATGAGAAACGGAGGCACAGAGAATCTGAGCAGCTTCACCAATATTAGTAAATAATAGTGATTAAGGAGAAGGCATGAAATTTACCTGTGTTGTATTCATGAAGGAAAAATTAGGGCAGATTAATTATTGAAGATGCTGTGAGCATTAATTATCTGAAGGAAAGGAAAACATAATTTCCTTCACCCATTTGAATTCTCAGATGGAATTCCTATAACAAAACAAAGATCAATAAGAGGAAGTCAAACACAAATATATACAAACTATATATATATATATATATATATATATATATATATATATATATATGTTACATAATACATAATAGTATTATAATATATATGTATATTATATGATACTTACATGTATATGAGATTCCTAGGACATAAGTAGTTTTCAAAGAAGTGGCTTACAAATCCAGTTTTCACGCATTTTCCTAGAGTCCTAATTCAGTTCTCGAGACACCTTGACAAAGGCAAAGGACACAGATCCTCTGGGAGAAGTAAACTGTGGGAGATCATCTTGTTAGGAATGTTACATGGCTGAGAATGATCTAAAAGTGTCTCACAATTTGTACAAGGGAGCAGAGGCATTTTCAACAGTCTTATATCTTTAAGTTAGGAGAGAAAGAGTAGAGAGCCTTGTCTGCTTTAACTTTTTTCTACCTTATGACTAAACTCATTATTTACATACATATGCACAAACATACACATACATGTACATCAGACTTATGTTTTCTTTTTCCCTGTTTTATATTCCAATGGCAGATTCCCTTCCCTCTTTTCCTGCTTTTCCCCTACTTTCTCTCTCTTGATCCCCCTCTTCACTTATTCACTCTTTTTTTTTTTTCTTTTCAGAAAAGGGCAGGCATCCCATGGGTATCAAATAACCATGGCATATCAAGCTGCAGTAAGACTTGCTCATAGTGAGGCTGAGAGTGGCATCCTTAAAGTTGGCAACAGAGTCAGAGAGAGAACCTGTTTTCACTGTTAGGAATTCCAAAAGAAGATCAAGCTACACAACTGTAACATAGGTGTTGAGGGCCTAGGTCAGTCCCATACAAGGTTGTCCATTCTGGTAGATTTTGTGGGTTTTCTTGTGACATACTTGAACCCTCTGTCTTCTGCAATCATTTCGTCCCTCCTCTGCAGGATTCCACTAGCTCTGCCTAATGTTTGGCTGTGGGTTACTGCATCCCTTTTCAGCAGTTTCTAGGTGAAGCCTCCCTGATGACAATTGGGCTAGGCACCAAAGTACAAGATAACAATGCTAAAATCCATAGAACCAGAGAAGCTAGGTAACAAGGAAGGCTCAAGGGAATACTTGTCTCCCTGTGAGGGAGAAATAGAATAAACATTACAGGTAGATGGTAGTGATGTTGGGAAGGAGGGTGAAGGATGTGTTTGAGTTGGGCAGTGGGCTCTGGAAAGGAGAAATCAGTTTGAGTGATGATGGAGGCAGGGAATTCTGTGTATGCATGCTTTTGGGGGGCTGCTTTATTGGGTTGTATTATCTACCACCCTTCCAAAACATATTTCATGTCAACCTCTTTGACCACACCCCAACACTAGGTAAGAGAGACAGATTAGAGGAGAAAGTTAGAGGTGAAAGGGGAATTAGACCTCTTTAGACTACTTCCTGATGATTAAAGGAACCAAGTTTCTTGGGGAAAGTCCAATCTCCATTATCAGGGTATCTCCAACCAGCAGTCCAGCAAAACCGCTAAAGCAGCACCAGAAACCAGCAGCAACAAGACCAGAGAACCAGCAACAGCAGGGGCCAGAAGCAGATGGGGCAGTAGCAGGGGTGAACAGAAGCTGTCATGGGCTCTCTAGGGGCACTTGCATTTATATCTTCTTGAGAGTCCCCAAAATTCAAAACACAAATGATCTGCAGCTTGCAGAAGTCACACCCCTCCTAGAACATGAGACAATCATAGTAAATGGCTGAGGACAGTCTGAAACAGCCCCATATTCCAATCTGTGATTTAAACAAAACGTTCACATGAAATAACTGCTTTAATAAAAACAAAATTCTCACTACAACACTAGGAGAAACAACGGGAATCAAGGACATCTTTGGGATGAGCTAGAAACCTCATGCAATGGAAACTCCCAGCAATCTCTATGAATGTCCCTAGCTAAGACTCCTAACAATGGGGGATGAGGAGCTTGAACTTGCCATCTCTTGTAAGGCAAGATACCTGGAGGGCTTAGGACATCTAATGGGGCACAAAACCTCTGACTTACAATTTGTCTTGCCTACAAAAGGAGCAGGGATAAAGGTACCACAGAACCTGTGGGAGTGGCCAGTCAGTGACTAGTCAAGCTTGAGATCTATGCCAGGAGAGTAAGCCCTTCCCTTATATTGCCTGGAGGGTCAGGACCCAGAGACTGGAAAGCCTAGAAACCTAGGATAGAAAGTGATTGCTAATGATATCCTGCTACGATCATTCTAAAAATGTAGTAGTATATTTAGGGTTAATACTTTCCACCACTTTTCATACCCGACTTTTGAACTTTTCTGCCTTCCAGTTCTTATCCTTGTACTGAAAATGTTATACTTACAGCTGCTGTTAAGAAGTAGGAATTATTCTTTTTTTTACCTCTTATTTCTGTTTTTATGAGCCCTTATATGTAAACAACCAATATGCCAACATATACCTCTATCGCTAATAATGAATTTGTGATATCCCAAATGTGTTATCATTAATTTGTTTCTCAATTGGTTAAGTTAGTCATGGAAAACTTTCCTTTTTAATTCAGATTCCAGATATGGTCATTAAGAGGGCTAAGTAAGAAATATGAATACAGAAGTGTTAAAAATTGACCTTGGGGAATATTAAGTACCTTCTGGATTTACTATTATTACTTTCAAACAGTCCCTTTAGCAAAGTCATGTCTGAAAATTCATCAATGGTGTTTAAATTGCAAATAACTGTTATAGTAGGTAAAACTAATAAAAGTGTATTTAACAAAACCTTATAGCCTATATCATTTGCTTTGACTAATTGTAGTGATATTTATTATTTATAATACTAAGTACTAGTGAGATTTAACTATACCATATTTAATTTAATCTAAAATGTCACCGGTAATAGCTTACATATTTATTTTTACACTATTAAGAAAGAAAAATGTCTATAATTAATTCTAAGAAGCTATAGAATCTGATTTTCTATTCACCCACAATCTGTGAAAATTTGAAATTAAAGTAGAGGCAGTGGTCAGACTACCCATATTTCATAGATATATTATTGAACTCCTTGACCGTATTGGAAATTTCAACAGACCTGTTTCTGCTGGAGCCAATCTGTAAAATTAACATAGAACAAAAATTCTATAAACCTGTCCCTCGATCATGGCTGTGAACTATACCACCAACCCATAACAATATTAGGCTGCTGAATTTAAACCTGCATCTAAATTCAGATGTCTTTCTAAGAGATAAGCAAATAAAATATTTCCTTTTCAGCATCTAAAATAGGTACTCTTATATGTATATGCAGATGCAACTGTTTTTGTGAGTGGGCTTGAAGCAGAATCTACAACTTATAAAGACTCTATATTAACACAAAGCTAAAAGATTCAAATAGACTTCACAAAGCACATTACTGGTTTCAGTATTTCTTTCGATTTGGGTAGTATTCATCACAATGAGATATTTAAAGCTACCAAATAAAGATACACACTTGACACATAATGTCAAGGAATATTTACCATTTTATTTTTGTATTGTCATTTTTTTGCTTTCAATTTGCAAACCCATTAGAAGTTGGAAAAGATTGAATATAAATTCCTGTTAGTGAGTTTTTTTTTTTCAACTACTGTTTCCTTTTCTTTGAGTATCATTGCCACGTTGGCATGTTTATTCATGCAGCTCGTTGATTCATGTGCTTATTGTTCTTGTTTATATCTAGTGCACAGTTGGTATTGTAATGCATGGGCCTGTGAAGTGAGACTCTTGGTTTGAAGTAGCTGGCCCATAAAAGTAAGCTATTAGATTAACAAGGCTGTGCATTAAAGCAGGGAATCTCTGCAAGGCTGATTTTTCAGTCTATCACTTCCATACCAGATGAGAGAGAAAAATGACTGAGCATTTGCATAGTTCTTGAGTCTGTCTGGAATGATTTGCACACTTTAACTAACTGTAGCTGCAACTCTTAGACACAGCATTGTGCCAGAGCGGCTCCATGTTTTTTAAATACTTTGTTTGCTATTATCTCAGGAGTATCACCCAGAACAGCAGAGAACAAATACCCAGAAGAGCAGAAAACAAATACAGATTTGTCACAACCCTCTAGTACTTCAGTTCCCCCAAATTTTATGTCCGTATGAATGACTGGGGTACAGGATATTTCTCTTCATGTAAAGTTTATTTTACGTGTGACTTGCTAGGGGTCATAGATCCTAGCCTATAAATGACACAGCAGGCTAGGATGTATTTGTGACAATATAAGGCTAGGGAATATTGTTTAAAATATTTTGTCACATTTTTAAAGTATAGCTTTTGTAGTTACTTTTAAATTTCGGAGTTTTAAACAATTGCTAATGTAGAGAGTTTGGGCTTCTCCATCTCAAGCAAAAATATGAATCTCACATATATTGGACCTTACCTCATTTTCGTTTTTCTCTTCATACTTCACAACCCCAAATCCCTAGTGAATCCTACCCACTGCCAGAATAGTGACAGTAATATTGGTTTTTGTTTTGTTTTGTTTTTGATTATCTCCTACAAGTCTTCCTCTTATAGAAACTCTCTGCATCTCTAATGAGCTGTCAATGGATCCTTTGAAGTGAGTGAAGTCTTGACTTATAAACAGGGATTAAAGGCTTAAACCCAAAAGGATTTATTGTATGAGATATGATTTATCACATATACCACTATATCTGAAGCACATTTCTCATCTCCTATTTGAAGAGAGTATTAGGTGTGCTAAAGTGAATGGCAGGCTTGCTGGGCACCTGCTGAAGTTCACCTAACTGAGGTTTCTCACTAATCGTGGCTTTTACTTTCTCCCCTGTTATGTTCATGTGTATAGCTGGCAGGTGTGGAGCTGGCTGGGGCAGTGATCTCTGAGTTTTTGGCTAGTTTATACCATTGAGTACACAAGGCAGTAAGGAGAAAAGTTGAAACAAATATTAGAGCTTGGTTGCCATGTTAAGGTGGGTTCGAATGCATAATGATTTAGTGAGTTCTTCCATCTCAACCTCAAACTTCTAACATAGAAGGTGACTAAATCATAAACAGGCTTAACTGGACTCTAGTCAAATTGTCATCTGGAAGAAAAATAGAGTGCTTTTATCATCACTATCTGGAGTCCAGCATGCTTGTATTGTTTCATGTTATGTCCTTGGTGTATGTGTATGCATGTGTCTGTGATATGTTCACACGTATCAGGTGTGCACATATGTATGTGATTATGGAAGTTAGGTACCTTTATTGCTCACCACCTAATAATTTCAAACATATTCACTTATTCATCATGTGTTTATGTATCTGTATCTTCCTGTAAATGTATGCACTTGTATGTGAAGGGAAGAATGGGAAAGGACAGGAGTAAACATCACATATTTTCAAATATCACTTTTCATTGGAGACAAAGGCCCCCTGAATCTGGAGATCACATTTGCAATGCTAAACTGAGATCTAGTAAGCTTCTTCCTTCTCTATCAGCTCAGGTCTGGGGTTACCAGGGTGACCAGATGTCTGGTTTGTTTTTTAAGTATTGGGGTCTGAATTTTTATCCTTATGACCACTGAAAAAATCCTCTTAACTTCTGAAGCAGTTCTCCAGCCTCTTTACTTCATTTGTTGAATAATATTAAGGGAATTGAGAACTTGTGAGTTTGGCTGGCCAGTGAACTAACTAAATCCATCTCTCTTTGCCTCCATCAATGGAGTCACAGAAACAATGGTAAATGTCCTGCAGTGCTGGGGATCTCAATTCAGGTCCTCAGTGTGGAGCAAAAAGAAGTTCACTGAATGAAGGAACTCTTCAGTCTCTTCATGTCCATTTCAAAAACAAGATGCATTCAATATTCAATCAACTTCTTAGATGGGCTGTTTTCAAACTCATAGGAAGAATATCTGCCTTAGAATCAATCTCCTGCCAAAAGTCTTACTTTTCTCTTGTTTCTAGTTCCCTTTGCCCACACCATGGCATGTGCCACACGGTTTCAATCTGTGAAGAATATGCAGTGAACCTTTCACTTTTTTTGACCCTCATCTCTTTTCTTTCTTATTCCATTTTTTTTCTCTCAGCTTTGAGGGTTACCCATGTCCCAGCTCTAATTTCCCTTCTTAGAAACTTCAAAAGTGATGGTTTTTAAGCCAAACTCTGAGACATAAATGTGTTCTTAATATTTATGTAGTAATTTGGCTCAGGCTCACTTTTTATATGTTAGATAGTCCTGATTTATAAAATTTAAAACGTTTTGGGAATAAAAGGAAGTAGAAAGACTATGCAGCAGACCCAATATTATATTCTCAATTCAGAGCTAATATCTCTGATGTTTATATATTTGCTTCATATTTTGCTATAATTATGAATGTTAAATGAAGACCTGAAAGCATCATCACCTCATGCCTTTCCCCTTGTCCAAAATGTTGAATACTCAGTATTTCTTAGAAAATAAAATAAGTGTATAACCCTCTCAGAGTACAGTACAGTTAGACCTTAAATCATTAATAATTCAAGAGCTAAGTGTTGTGGCAATTTTTGGTATTCAAAGATCATTAAGTTTACACAGCAAGAAAACTCTGACTGTTTCCATGTTACATTCTGTTCTACATGTACTTTATGCTTATGATAACTAGTGGGATTTCAATGCATGCTATCAAACCTCTAAAAGAATTGCCAAAATGCTTTTAAAAATCTGTACATGTATCTTTCATCTTTAAATAAAGTTGTAAGATAAAAAATGATTTTTAATGCTCTGAGGAAAATAGAAAATGTTATTTTACCCTAACATCTTCTGTTTGTTTGTTATTAAAAAAAAAAAAGACTTTCAGTACCTTCTCCCTCATGAATGGACCTTAAGCCTATATGTACTTTCACATATACTTGTATTTCAAAATCCCTTACTCATTTTGAATGCCTCAATTAATCAATAGTTTCTATCTTAGGAATGGTCAGAAGCAGATTCCCAATTTCAAGTTCTGATGAAAGCCAAAACAAGGAGCTTTACAAGGAACCTGTATCTTTGTGAAGATGTTCAGTGGAGATGAATTAGAAGAAGACTATTTTCTCCAGGTGTTTCTTATTTTAACTCTAATCCTAGAAGAGGGCACATGTGTTTTTACACAATTTTAACTATATATATGGGAGGTCTAGTAGTTTTATGAGACAAAGTTAAAGAAATAAGAAGGGTTCTGCCTAGAAGATACTCAAAGCAGAAACAGAACATTATTTTGCTGTTTGCTTCCAAATTGTCTCATTGAAACCTGAAAATATTAATTAATGTAATTAATAATATTATCTTAATAAGTGCACAAAGACCAAATGTTACAGAGTCAGTGCTTGTATAGAGAACAATGGGAAGAGATTAAACAGTAGGTACAAGTTTGGTAAAAGTAAAAAAAAAAAAATGAAGCCTATATAAATTAAGTGGAAATGTTCAGTCTGTCTTTATGGCTGAATATTTCCACTTTATTTATATTGTGTTCTTAAATATGAACCTCCCCTTTACTAAAGAAGCAACTCTCAGTAAAAGCTTAGAAGATCTGAAATGAGGTTCCGCTAACTTTTATGACTCTTGCCGTGTTGAATAAGATGAGATAAATTGGACATTTCTTATCAGTGACATCCAAGCCCATTGACTTTGTCCTGGAGTAGAAGAGTAAGCAATAGAAGGTGGGGAGTATTGTGACTCTGAGAAATAAGAAATTCTGCATATAAGGGAAGACAGGTCCTTTTGTTTCTCAAAGTATGTGTGCACATCCTTGATTTTCTCTTTGTTTGTGCCTGCTGTAGTTAAAGAAGGCCAGCATGCATCCACCAGCCCAATGCTAATGAAAAATTCAATTTTATTGAGCTTGTATAGAATGTGAAAATTCCAGAAACACTAAATTGTTAAAGATGTCTTAAGTTTATATATAGTGATCATACAGAATAGAGAATGGTGTAGATATGTGCCATTAGAAATTATATACTTAAGAGGTTAGCTGCATAAATTACAATAAGCTCATTATTACTAACGGCTCATAAGGAAGTCAGATTTCCATCTTAGTGGCTTGAGATACTGAAAGGTTAAGTATCTAATTCCTGAGACCCAGTTCTACAAATATAACTTTATTTGGGAATAAAATCCTAGAAGATGTGATTGGTTAGAATGACATTCTTGTGTGTAATAGGCCACCAAGACATTTGACATCCCTCTAAACAGTTGTTCTCAACCTCTGGGTTGCGACTGCCTGGGGGTAGTTGAATGACCCTTTCACAGGGGTCACCTAAGACCACTGGAAAATTCAGGTATTTACATTATGATTTATTGCAGTAGCAAAATTACAGTTCTGAAGAAGCAATGAAAATAATTTTATGATTGGACATCACTACAACATGGGGAACTGTATTAAAGGGTCACAGCATTAGGAAGGTTACAAACCACCCTCTGGAAAATCTGGACTAATCTAGGCTATCAATTTATTTAAAGTCTTCTGCTGCACTGACACTAGCATTTCTAAAGAATGGTAAAGAGAATAGAGAATTTAAATGACTTACGTAATGAACCATTGTTTTAGAAAATCTTTTTTCTAAAGCAACTGAGTCTTGGACTATATTACTCTGGAATAAAACCATAAAAACACCTAGAATGTCAACCTTTTTGTAGGAAGATTTTCAAAGTGAACTTTTTCAATTTATATGGTCTCCCAGTCTTTTTATTCACGGTTACCGAAAAACATAATTAATGTGAAAGGCAGTGTTTCAATATCCTGGAAACATAAATGGTTGATGCTCGATGTGTCCCTGTAGCACAATGTAAATGATAGTTTTTGTTTTTCTGACTAATCATTATTGTTCAAAAGAGGAATAAGTTGTATAAATGTTATTTTAAAGTTAACAGAAAAAAGCAAAAAAATTATTAAAGTCCCACAACACATACAAATTCTGAGATTCTCATACAAAATTAGAAGCTTTTTAGTAGATAATCACACAATCTTGAAGATATTTCTTATTGTTTGGGTCATATTTCAAGAATATACATAATGTGAACAAGACTGAAAAATTCTAAGATGTCTAATAACTGGAAGATACCCAAATATAACTCAATTAAAAGTTGAACTTAAAATCCATGGGATACCTCTCTCTAAGTTATTTGTCAGGGAGTCACACAAAGTCAGGTGACAGCAGATGCTGGTAAGAATGTGGAGAAAGAAGAACACCCGTCCATTGTTGGTGGGATTGCAAGCTGGTACAGCCACTCTGGAAATCCTCAGAAAACTGGCCACAGTAGTACCTGAGGATACAGCAATACCACTCCTGGCCATAAATCAAAAAGTTGTTCCAATGTATAACAGGGACATGTGTTCCATTATGTTCATAGTAGCCTTATTTATATAGCCAGAAGCTAAAAAGAACCCAGATGTCTCTCGACAGAGGAATGGATACTGAAAATGTGGTACATTTACAAAATGGAATACTACCCAGCTATTAAAAATAATGATTTCATCAAATTTCTAGGCAAATGGATGGAACTACAAAATATCATCCAGAGTGAGGTACTCAGTTAAAAAAGAACACACATGGAATTTACTTATGGGAAGGAGATATTAGACAAAGAGCTTGGAATACTCAAGATACAATTGTTCATGGACCATATGTAGCTCAAAAGGAAGAAAGACTAAGGAGTGGATGCTTCATTCTTACTTAGAAAGAGAAAGAAAATATTCAATGAAAGTAAAATTTGGAAGGGATGTGGAAGGAAGAAAGGAGGGAGAGACGAAAAAGAGGCATAATCAGGTATGGGGGAAGGTGGAAGAGATGAACAGAGGGTCAGGAAATTAAACAGAGGTATGTAGCAATTGGGTATGGGAAAGTGGGTGTAGCAATCAGAAGGTCCCAGATGCCAGGAAAACAAGAGCCTCCCAGGACCCCACAGAGATGACATTAGCTGATATACCACACAAAGAGGAGGAAGAACCCATTGAGACCATATACCATGGTTAGGTATGACCCCTCCCTACTCCCTGGTTTAAGGATGGGGTCACCACCCATCTCCAAACTTTTAACCCAGAATTGCTTCAGTCTAAAGGAAATACAGGACAAATAAGGGATCAGAGACTGAAGGAAAGCCAATCCAGAGATTGTCTGATCTGGGGAATCTATCCCACATGCAGACACTATTGCTGATGCCAGGAAGTGCTTGCTGACAGGATACAGCTTTCTTCTGAAAGGCTCTGCAAGATCCTTAACAATATAGATGCAGATGTTAAAAGCCAACCATTGGACTGATCACAGGATTCCCAGTGGAGGAGTTAGGGGAAGGGCTGAAGGAGCTGAAGGGGTCTTATCTGGTATCAATGGGAGGCAAGTCCCTTGGTTCTCTGAAGGCTTGATGCCCTGGTGTAGAGGAATGCTATGGCTGTGAGGTGTGAGGGGATGGATTGCTGAGCACCCTCATAAAAGCAAGGTAAGCAGGGATAGAAAGGGGGCTTTGCAGAGGGGAAACTGGTAAAACAGATAAGATTTGAAATGTAAATAAATAAAATATTCAATTTAAAAAGTAAAAGAAGATTTTAAAAATACCTGTGGATGAACTATTAACAGTAAAAAAAAAACAGAAAAGTTTCAAGTGCATCATTCATATTTGTAGAGAAATATATTTGCTTTGCAGGAAGGATTATGTCATAGTAACTATGTCAGCATTACTGACAAGGATGGGAAAGCCAATTCTGTTTTCTAATAGCATGGGATTAAGTACCAAGTCAGGAGCTGTGAGGATGCCAAGTGGATACGGCTTTGTGTTGTTCTTTAAAGTCAACATACAAAGCAATGGTGTCTTCATATGTACTTTGTTTGTTTGGTTCTTCTTTTACAAACCTTGTTCTTTTTTCCCTGTGCATTATTTTTATTAGATACTATAATTCTAGTTCATAGCAAGAATAGTTGTCTAGGAAGAGCATAGTATTTAAAATATGTAAGGAAATTTATGTTCCCTGCTTTGCTTAAGAATATTTTTGTGAGCTGGCTAGAAGCAAAAATTGACAAGAGTTAGCCTGTGTAAAGAATCTCTGATTTCCCTTGCAGAATATAGAATAAATCATGTAAGTACTTTAAAGAAAACATTTTTAGTTAAGCTGTTTTAAAGATTACTAAAGATAATTTCATTGTTGATTGGCTGAAATAATGCTCTCATTTATTAAATCTGTCTTCTCAAATCATTGATAATATTGTTGAATCAATAGAGTCTAAGAAATGGATTAATGAATAATATGCATTTAATTTTTCTACCTCTGAGGTAATAATATTGGACTGAGAGGCTGATTGTGTTGCTAATTATCTCTACATCTGCAGAAGTTCTGAAAGTGTGCTGTAGCTGTCATCTGCCTCAGAATTTATATTTATTGATTATAGTGATATCTCATGTAGTCTCAGGATTTGCTTCCCTAGGGACAACTGAAGCATGTTATATACTGGCTACTGATAGCCCACCTGCTCTAAGTCTTGCCTTTCCCATGGAAAATATTATGACTCAGCCTATTCTGACCTCTGAACAGCAATAAAATGAATTATATTGCTTGAACAATGACTGATACAATTTTCTTCTTTCCCTCTTACACACATGCCAAGTGACTAGACAATTAATAAATATGTGCTTTAGTAACATGAACCCTGTATAATAGCTGTGAAAATTAAGCTATTCAGCTAATTAAATATTTAATTACTAAATTTAGCCTGTCTTATATTCTGAAACATCTAAGTGTTTTATAGAGCAAAACCTGCTATTTATGTGTGTGCACTAGCACACACACAGAGGCCAGAGGGTGATTTATGGGAGTCAGTTCTCTCCCATTAAGTGGGTTCTAAGAGATGAACCATCTTCTTTGTCCCCATAGATAGCTTTTATATTTTTCAGAAAAAGAAAAATAATTGAAATGCTAAATGTAACAGGGTAGAAGCACAGAAACTGTTTATCTGTTAGAATAGCACAGAACACTGTCAGTTGATGAGGAAAGCTTGGAATGAGGAGGCCCAGGAGGAGATAAGTGCCTTTGAGATGGATTCCAGAATGACATAATGACATGTGACAGTCAGAGTTCATGTGCATATGCATGGGGTATTACTCACTACATCAAAACAGACATGCTGTTACTCCAGAGAGGATCAATACAGGACCTTAGGGCAGGATGAAATGATAAGATCCTAGTTTGTGTGTGATAGAGAAAGGGTGTGCTAGAGAGAATAAATAAAAATTGTAAATTTCACACTGATGGCTTTTAGGATATACTAAAATCTTATTTATATATCAATTATTGATGAATATAGTTTCCTGCCTATTTTCTACCCTAAAATAACTGATATTCCTAGATAATTCCAATTTATCAAACATGAGAATATATTAAACAAACATGCAAGTTTTCTTTTAGTTACAGATAATATTTGAAGTTTGGGAGAGTAGTCTGCTGCTATTTTGAAATTCTTGATCAGAGGTTATTCAATTAAAAATGTCTCTGTGAATATTTTCTATGTAGTTTTATCCAAATGAGTTGTCTCATTAACCTGCTTCAGGTGGATATTCTTTGTTGTATTGAAAAAAGAAGAATAGCATTTCATAAGCAAAAGCAAGATAGTGGCTGCATCGTAGAACTGAAAATTTCAGCATTTATAGACAAACCACAGTGCACACATATGTTATGTATTTGTAAGCACCTTATACAACTCACAATATACATAATTTCAAATGCTTTTGCTAAGAGACTTGTTAGTTTTTAAAACATATGCTTTGTATCGTTTATGTAGATTCCCAATAATTTGTTCAGGTGCTAGATAAATGAGACACGAAATTTCTCATTATTTCGTTGTATTGATAAGTACAATTGAAGGATGGTAGTTTGTTGTAGCTAGTGATTTTGAATAGAACAATGACTCTTTATTAACAACTATTCTTTCCACTTCTATCTAACTTTCTCTGCCTTTGGACATTTATTACAAAAGGTGCGTGTGTGTGTGTGTGTGTGTGTGTGTGTGTGTGTGTGTGTGTGTGTGTGTTTGTGTACAAGTGTGTGTACAAGTGTGTGGTATATTTAAGTATAGAGCTTATTTCACTGAGAAAATTGTAGACATGAAACAATAATAGAATTAATCTGCATAGCTCTTTCACTTTGCTATTTTAGGAGTTTTTTAGAGTATTTAAAATACTTCAAATTTTAAAAGTAGTTTGTAATCTTTGTGTTTGTATGGACGATGTCTGTAGTACATAGTGTTATGTAGGTAAGGGCCCTCGATCCTGACCCTGCTGCAGCCATCTAAGGTCTGAATGACAGCTGAAACCCTCCCCAAACCTACACTTTGCTTGTGTCTGCTCCCATGGGAAAGTCCTTAAAAAATTACTCAGTATTGTCCTATGAACTTGAGGCCAAGGTTCCCCAGTTCACTGCCACAATTTTGATTCTGTTGAAGTGCCTGTGCTTGCTTTCTTTACCCCAAAACTACCTCCTAGAACAGAGGTTTGCCTTTACCGTTTCCTGCATAAAGCAGTCAGGGCTGCTCTGTGAGAACTGTTTCTCAACAGACAGTATTAGCTTGCCGGCTTAATAAAAATTCTCAAATTCTGACCCGCATCTTATTGATTGGTCTTTCCTCTGTCTCCTAGCTATGTGAATTTTGACAATTGTCTCATTATCTCCTTGTCTTAATTCAAAGATTCTTAAAGGGGACAAAATCATACCAGTGTCATCACAGATTTTGCAAAGATTCAATGACTTAATGCTTGTAAAAGCGTGTAGAACAATCACTGCCATATTATAAGAAGCAGCTTGAATTTATTGATCACTATTTTTACTTCGCTTCCTGGTTAAGTAACTAGGTATTTTCTTTTAAAGTTAGATAATTTGGATCCAGGCCCATGCTATGTATTTTTTCTTTTAGTAAGCAGTAATAATGCCTCTCTTCCTCCTACTTCAAAACAGTCCTACTTATCTTAATCTTACTTGCAACATATATGCACAAAATTCTGTGCCTTCTGCTAACATTTGAATGGGTCTGCTCACCACCATAACCCATCTTCATTGGCATCTTTACTTTTTAAAGTTAGTTATCTTGTTTAATTATTTTCTATTTGTATTAGAGATTTTTACTTTGTGAATCACAGTTCAACATTACATTTCCAGTCACATCCAAGTATCTTCTCTTACTTTTTCTTCTTTAGAATGTTTTCTGTATTCCCTCTAGGGTTATATAAATGACTTCTTGAACAGCTTCAAATGATATATGTCAGTCTCTTCCCAAACCAGCTACTTGTTCTAAAAAAGTACACAGTTGATTAGTATAAGTGTCTTTTCTAGGAAAAAACAAGCAATCTTTCATTGTGCTAGTGAATGCTTCATCTGGGGGGTATTATTATATATCTATGGCCCAGATCAGAGGCAGGCTAACATTGTAAGTAAGCCAAATTAGATGTCCTGTTCTCTTGTGTCAATATGGTTCACTTGAAGATCACATGAGGCAAGGAAGTTGAATCTTTTATTGATAGGCAACCTAAGTGACCTAGTTTAGTTTTAAATTCAATTTAGCCTTTGGTAAACTAAAATTTGTAAGAATGAAAAGTCAAATGTAGGAACAAAGTCTCATAGATTTTTAGCATCTCAAAAATGGCATTACCAAGTAGAATGAGAAATTTCTTTAGTTTTCCATCTGTGCATATCAATAAAAAGTTAGATTATGTAAGTGTAAATAACAGAAATAAAAAAAGACTATTATTTTTTTCTGCTCCAGTAAATAAAAATATGGCCCCAGCTTTAAAATTTCTTCCTAGGGTGCAAAATGTTACTGTGCTCTCACTTCTTGCACAAAGAGGGTAGGCGTGCAGCAGGTCATCTCCTTGCAGTTGTACTTCTAGGCAAGCTGACAAAGGGACAGCTGGATGCTGCCACTCCAAACGGACAACAGTAGGTGCAAAGTGGACTCTCTCTTTCTGGAGGCTGTAGGTTTACAGGGTGTGATCATCCTCCTGTTGCTTTCTGGTGGATATTGAACTCTGCTGCTCTGGTGGAAAGCCTTTGTTATCTTGGATCTTGGCCATGACATTCTAAATCCTAATATTGTCTCATGAGTGACAGTCTTGCTTGTCAGAGTCTTCACAAAAATATGCATTTTGGTGTCTGCTGCTTGGCTGCCTCAGCTGAAGGGAAAAATGGAGGTCAGGATTAATTTTTTCAATCATATGTGTATAAGGCATTTGCTTCTATGAATGGTTGCTGAACCTCCACATGATGAAGCGGTGAAGGAATTCAGTTTGCAACAGTCTTTTCAGAATGCGTAAAGTTTGTTCATTACACAAAAGAAGCTTCCTTGTCAATCTTGTCAGCTAAGACCCATTCAGCCAGAAATATTAAGGAAGGAAGGATGTAAGAGATACGGTGAAAGTTACCCATTCCAACTCCAATTAAACATTTGCTTTTACAATTGTGATGCACACATGTTGAATTTCTGTATTCAGAAATATCTGTCTTCACATATGTATATATAAGAACAATTGGTAAAAAAGAAGTCATGAATTTGAAAGAGAGCAAAAGTTATATAGGATGGCTTACAGGAAAAAGGGGAAGGGTGAAATGATGTAATTATAATCTTAAAACTAAAAGAAATTTTAAAGAAAAAATACTATTTTTCGTATTCCATCTTAACTTATATGTAATCTATCATACCTCATGGCAGTATTTTATTTCTTTTAGAAGTTTTATTATAACCTTCTAAAAAAGTGATACCCTATCTTGTGAGGTTAGTTAAGGACTTGTCAAGCTTTATAACTAAGTTATGAGTCCATACAAGGTAAACCTAATCTCTCTCTCTCTCTCTCTCTCTCTCTCTCTCTCTCTCTCTCTCTCTCTCTCTCTCTATCTCTATCTCTATCTCTCTCTCTATCTCTCCATATATATGTATGTGTCTGTGTATGTATGTGTAATGTATATTTCTATCTGTAGTGACACTAGGTATATCAACCAGACTCCTGAGTACGATTCACACTCATGATTAATTTGTTAAATATGTTTTGTTTTGTTTAAATGGATTCTCTATTTATAATCTAGTATGTTTTTGAATTACAGCATTTCTTGCCTGAAATTGAAGCCTGAAAGAAATACATCATATGTTGAAATTTATAGATCTCTAATAAAAGTTAGAGCTTGGTGAAAGTGTTTGGTAAATTTATGCTCAGAAATCAAAATTTGATTCTCTAAGAATAGGGGACCATGAAAACTTTTGTGTATAGGTAGATATTTTCAGATTTGTGTATAGAAATCGAGCTAGCTCTTCTACCCTCTTCTATTCCTATTATCCTTAGGTTCGGTCTTCTCATTGTGTCCTGGATTTCCTGGACCTTTTGGGTTAGGAGCTTTTTGTTTTTTGCATCTTCTCTGGCTGTTTTGTCTATGTTTACAATGTTGTCTTCTGCCCCCGAGATTCTCTCTTGTAATCTATTGGAAATGCTTGCTTCTGTGACTCCTGATTTCTTTTTTAGGTGTTCTACCTCTAGGGTTATCTCTTTTAGTGTTTTCTTTATTGTGTCAATTTCATTTTAAATTCCCTCTTCCATTCCTTCATCTCTTTGTTTCTGTTTTCCTCTAGTTCTTTGAGTGTTTTTCTTGTTTCCTTTTTAAAAGCTTCTGATTCTTTTTGCTTTTCCTCCCGTTCTTGTTTAAGTATCTCTATCAGCATCTTGAGGTATGATTTCAGATCTGCATCTTCTTTTTCTGGAGTGTTTGACATTCCAATGTTTGCTGTTATGGGAGAGCTGGGTTCTGGTGTTGCCAGGTTGTCTCGGTTTCCTTGGGATATACTCTTTCGCTTTCCTCTTGCCATTTTGTTTTAAGTGATATGTTCTTACCTTCCCCTTGTATTTGGTCTGTGTCCCTGGATCTCCAATGGTCTAGCTGGCAGATGGGCTGAGCCCTGTTCTATGCCTCAGAGTCGCCGGGTGGGAACATTAGTTCCAAAGTTGTTTTCCTGGTCCCTGGATCAGACAGGGCAGGGTGGGGGGTGCGCTTTCTGTGCGCACTCTGCAGAGATCTCTCTAATCCCTGGCTGCCTAGATCTCCTACTCATCAGTTTTTCAACCTTTAAGAGCTGCCAGTCCGGATGGCAGATGGGCCGGGCTCTGTTCTGTTCTGCGCCCTGAAGTCGCCAAGGGTGGAAACAGAAATTACAAAGTTCTGTTCCTGGTGCCTGGATCAGGCGGTCCAACTGGCACTCAGCATGCAAAAGAATGAAAATAGACCCTTTCTTATCTCCTTGTACAAAGCTCAAGTGTAAGTGGATCAAAGATCTCCACATTAAACCAGATACACTGAAACTATTAGTGGAGAAAGGAGGGAAAACCTTAGAACACATAGGCACAGGAGAAAATTTTCTGAACAAAACACCAATGTCTCAAGCTCTAAGGTCAAAGATTAACAAATGGGACTTAATGAGATTGCAAAGTTTCTGTAAGGCTAAGGACATTGTCAAGAAAACAAAACGGCAGCCAACAGAATGGGAAAAGATCTTTACCAACTCCACATCAGATAGAGGCCTAATATCCAAGGTTTAAAAAGAACTCAAAGAGCTAGACACCAGAGAATCAAACAACCCTATTAAAAAATGGGGTACAGAGCTAAACAAAACATTCTCAACTGAGGAATATCAAATGGCTGAAAAACATCTGAGGAAGTGCTCAACATCCTTAGCCATCAGGGAAATGCAAATCAAAACAACCCTGAGATTCCACCTCACACCAGTCAGATTGACCAAGATCCAAAACTCAGATGACAGCAAATGCTGTCGAGGTTTCGGAGAAGAGGAACACTTCTCCACTGTTTGTGTGGTTGTAAACTGATACAACCACTCTGGAAATCAGTCTGGCGATACCTCAGAAAATTGGACATAGTACTACCTGAAGACCCAGCTATTCCACTTCTGGGCATATACCCCAGAGACACTTTAATATACAACAAAGATACATGCACCACAATTTCATAGCAGCTTTATTTATAATAGCCAGAAGCTGGAAAGAACCCAGATGTCCTTCAGTAGATGAATGGATACAAAAATTGTGGTACATTTACATAATGGAATACTACTCAGCCACCAGAAACAATGACTTAACCAAATTCTTAAGAAAATGGCTGCATCTAGAGAATATTATCCTGAGTGAGATAACCCAGTCACAAAAGAGCAGACATAATATGCAGTCACTGATAGTGGGATGCTAACCCCAGAGGCTCGCACTGCCCCAGACACAACTCACAGACAGTGTGATGTCCAATAAAAAAAAAAAACAAAACAAAACTAACAAACAAAAATAGTCATGCTCAATCCTTACACACCAAGAACACATTGACAAATTCCGGGTTACACCCTGTATTATATATATGTTTTTCTCACTGGAAAAAAAAGAAAAAAAAGCCAAGCACTGGAAAAAAAAAATCTGTATTGATTGATATTTTCTACAACATTCTTTTCTTTCTGTTAAACTCTCTAAAATGTTTTTCTAAAGTCTTGGACAACCAGGGGACTGTTGCCTGCAAATTCTTTACTGCCTTATTTACCATGTGGAAAGAGTTTGATTAAATTCTGTGTATTAGAAACACTGTGCTTCTCCTTTAGATGTTTTGTGTACTATTGTTTCTTCTAAAAAACCCCATTGTGGTTTTTATTGTTTCTATGCACCCTTTTACCAATAAAAGATGGTCTATGAAAAAAAAACTAGTTATTTTAATTACTTAAAATTTAAGTGTAATATTATTTCTAAGTGAATTTTTATTAATAAAATTTTATAATGAAATTTTGCAAATGAAAAAAAAATTTCTGATCCCTATGCCAAATCAAATTTTGCAATTCCTACAAGAGGGCACTCAGTGTGCTGCTAGGTTTAATTGATCCATCCACTTCCAATATTTTAACAGCATTAACAACATAGGCTGAATCTGAAATTAAATTAAAAGGAAAGAAACAATTTTTGAACACTTCTATTACACTCTTACACTCAACAACTTGTGGAGAACCTGGGTGATATTGGTATAACACAGGCTCTTGTTGCTCTATCATGTAGGCCCCGCAGCCCGTCTTAGATCCATCAGTAAAGATATTAGGGCCTCCACTAACGGGAATAGTGGAGGTAACCTTTGGAAAAATTACCGGATGTTCCTTGAAAAACATCAATAATGGATGTTTTGGATAATGGTTATCTATTTCTCCTGGGAATCCACAACAAAGAATGGCCCAGTCATCCACAGTGCCACATAAAACTGTCACCTGCTGGCTGGTATAAGGCACTATAATGGAGGCAGAAGTTGTGCCAAAAAATTGTATGCACTGTTGAACTCCACTCTCAGCTAGTTCTGCAACAGATATAGGGTAGTGCTCTACTGACTTAGCTGGGGAAGTTTTTGGATATATCCAAATTAGAGGGCCATCCTGCCATAACAGCCCTGTAGGTTGCAAATAAGTGGCTAATATGCAGAGCTTAATATCTGCAATCTCTTTCCATCGATTTAAGGTAGCATTTTGTAACTCCTTTTCAACTTTCCTTAAAGCTTCCCTTGCTTCAGCAGTCAATTGACTGGGAGAGCAGAATCTCCAGCCAAAATATTATAGGATGGCTTTAATTCATAATTTGGTAATTTTAAATAACACTTAATCCAATTGATATCTCCCAATAATTTATGAAAATCATTAAGTGTTTTAATATTATCTTTTCTTATCTCTATCTTTTGCAAGCGAAATCCAGATCTTTCCCTAACTTATCCCAGCATGCCACTGTTAGGTTTCCCAAGACTGTGAACCAAGGTGCAATGGTATCACACTCATCCAAAAACCTTTCTAGGGTGCTCGACTTCATTTTGAGGTTTACTTTGACAAGAGTAGCTCTTGAAGAGGCAGAAAAAGTGGATGAAACTGAGAAGTTCCCATCTTAATCTTTTACTTTTGTTTTGCTACTGCAGGGAGAGCCCTTTCACTTTCGATTAGCTACTGGCATGAGAGGCCTTTCACTTTCAGTTTGCTACTGTTGCAAACTTCCTTGCTCACTACCCAAGACCTTATAGCCACTTTTCTCTGAGGTCCTTATCCTCCCAACTTACCTTGGGAAGGTTATTGCTGCTTTTCTCCGCGGTCCTTATCATCCCACCTTACCTTGGGAACTTTCCAGCACTACCCTGACTGCTTGAAGTTCTGATCTTGAGTGGAGATTCCTGGTTCCCGCACCAGTTGTCACGCCCCACCTCGACCAGCAAGGAAGACAGGACCCGGGGAAGATCTTCTTCAAGCAGTTTATTCAGGATCCTTGAACAAGCTTGTGCTTCTGTTTCTGCCTTGGTCTCAGCTCCCGGGGGAACGCCCACACAGGCTTAAATCCCCTTGCGCCCACCAACCCCTGTAAGCCACGTGGGCCCTGCAGATAGGCTGCTTCAATGCGGAAGCAGGCAGGCTGAACAGGCACAGCCAAATAAGGAGTTGTTTACTACTGAGATCCCTCACCATTAAGGAGGTGGAAGGCAGAAACCAGCGCCATCTTTGGGGCATAGCACCTCGCAGCTCTTTACACAAACTCAGTACTTAGAAGGTATAAAAGATGAAGAGGAGGTAGGTGATTACACAGTTTCCATTGAACCTTGGCTCAGAAAAATAATTATTTGACAATTTTTACAAATGAACCAGAGCAACACTCAAAAAGAAATCTCTCTCTCTCTCTCTCTCTCTCTCTCTCTCTCTCTCTCTCTCTCTCTCTGTCTCTCTCTCTCTCTCTCTGTGTGTGTGTGTGTGTGTGTGTGTGTGTGTATGTGTGTGAGTAACTCACGGGCATGTGTGTAACAACTACTACTCAACAACAATTCACTTTCAAAATTTAAAATGTGTTATTTTGGTTGCCAGTAATTGGAAAGAGAATAATTGGTCTTAATTAATAGGTTGCCCTTTTACCCCTCCAAAAATAGATATATTTCTAAGTAGTCCCAAGGAAAACACTGCATTCATGTTACTTCTTAACTCTGTTGCCTCTGATGTCTACAGCCCTCAGCCTTTCCCCCTTGGCTGACACAATGTAATGGGGAAGTTGCACCTGTCTGTCAAGACCTCCCCTGGAGGGAAGTTAGACAAGACAGTTTCATTCATCTTGTGAGGGATGCTCCTGTAGCAGCTTCTGTCCTTTCAGGGCTGTGATTGGTCAGTCCCTTTACACTCTATGTGGTGCCTTAGATGTGCTCACCCATCTTCTCTTCAGTTTGTGATGCACTTGTTGCTCTCTTGCTCCTTTTTGCCTTCAGTTCAGGTAGGGATCCCTCCTGCCCGTGTAATTTCCACTGCTGGTTTGCATATCTGAGACTATATCCTTTAGTGGCTAGTATTACATTCTTTAAATTCACAAGTATGTAAACAGAATTTTTTCCTTCAAGTTTAAGTAAGACTTGTCTGTATCACTTTCTCATCCAACAGAAAGGGAGAGCTTGACACAGATTTTAATATTTCAACAATCCTTTTTATTATTGGCTTTAGCTATTATTGCAACCCCGAAAGTTAGAATTTAGAGTTAAATATTAATTTAATATCAGGTATGTGATTATCGATGCTGTTTGCATTCCGTTTCTCAGTTCCTCTTAAGGCTAAAATTTCTGTTATGGCTATTTCAACTCTAGGATTCTTGGACTCTTTTAATCTCTTGGTGGCTAGAAATGTCCTAGATTCATGATTACTATCTAAAGTAGCTTAGGTAGGCATAGGGGGCAAAGGTGAAATCTTCTCCATGACAATATACATCTAAAGTTCCAGTGTGTTCTGAAGTCTGCTTTGGCTCATTTTCCCTTCAGGTCATTTGCAAGTATTCTCTTTACCCAATGTTCCCCAAGTATAAAAAATGACACGAATGCAAACAGTTGGTGACTAGTGTCTTAATGCAATTTCTCTTCCTCCTCTTCCTCCTCATTATCCTTCTTCTTCCTCTTTCTCCTTTTCTATCTCCTCCCCTTCTTCTCTTTCTTCTATACTTCCAGCTCTATTAATTGAAGCTTGGAAACAGGACCATTTGCCAATTCATTTTATCATTATTGCTTTGCAAGTTGCCTTAAAGCCTGCTAAAGTAAGTGACTTTCACATAGGAAAAAATCCACAAAGCAACATTTGTTGTTTTTTATAGTTATCATACTAGGTGGAATTTTTATATTGTAGGATTTTTTTGGTTTAACTTAGTGTCTTATGAACCTTACCTCCATTCCCAAAATGTCTCCTTTCTGCTCAATTGCAGCAGGTCATAGACACATATGAGGAACTGCTGTGAAGGGGAAGGAAGAAAAAATTTAGGGAAAGGATAAAGAGAATGAATGAATGAATGAATGAATGAATATCTCACATTTCTTTCCCTTGCCTCCTTCCTGCCTGTGTAGTCCCTGCAGTGGCTCCTTCTCCACTGCTGCTCAAAAGTTCCCTTGGTTATGAGCCCGGGTACAAGAGTGAGCTGATAGAAGAGGTGTGCAAAACGCAATTCCTTTGTCCAGTAAAAGTGACTGGACGTCTCTGTGCCATGGGAACTGAAGGACAGACAATCTATAATGTGCAGCCTATTCAAATTCTTATTAGTTGCAGGGTGAGATGAGAGTATGCTAGTATGTAGGGACCTGTGTAACATGGATCCTGTGTTATGAGAAGGCCACTGTTGACATACCCTGAACAGCATATATACACAGGATAAATGGTTTCAGTTTCAACCAAAGCATTGCAGAAAAGCATGAGTAATTTTGGGAGATCTTAAAGAAATTGCTTGAACTCATATTTAAAAAGGAAGACACGTGAGAATGAAATGTAGAGTATGGTTGTGGTAATTTATGAACTAGAATATTTAAACTGTTTGAAGTTTCCAAATCTTTTTCTCTCACTCCTCCCTCCCTCCCTCCCTCCCTCCTTCCCTCCCTCCTTCCCTCCCTCTCTCCCCCTTTCTCTTTCAATCAATCTCTCCCCTTCTCTCTCTCTCTCTCTCTCTCTCTCTCTCTCTCTCTCTCTCTCTCTCTCTCTCTCTCTGTCTCTCTCTCTCTCTCACTGTCTATCCTCCTCCTTCTCCTTCTTTCCCCATCTCTCTTCCTCCTTCAATTAATCCTCTTGTTCCAACCTATTTAATGTTCTATGTATTTATTATACCTTCATAAATAACTCCTTTATGTTAGAGAAATTTTCTTCTATGTGCTTTTTTTTTTTTTTTTTTTTTTCACTGTTCGAGGTTTATTTGGTGTTCTCATTGGCATGACACTTGAGTGGTTGGTTCCATCATCCGTATGCAGATCTTACATTTCATATAATGGTGCAATGTACACTACAGCCACATAATACACAAAATATCCTGTCGAACATGTATGCACAAGATATGCATAGTGGACTTACACACTGGGAACTCAGTGGCCTAGGCTTGTTTGGCAAGGGTGCGCAGCGCAGGAATGCAGCAGGCTCACAGGATAAACCGGGGCCTACACACAGTTGGCAGTGTGTCTTGGAGACAGTAGGACTGTCACACTAACCAGGTTACCACTACACAAGTACCATTTAGCAGCAGGGTAGAGCTATGGGAACTGAGATCTTCCCCAGAGCCCTCCAACACAACTGTACTAACCACAGCTCAGATGAGAAGTGTGTGGTCTCCATGGAAACCCTGCTGCAGCCTGAACAGTGAAGGGCTAGGACACTGGGGAGACTTTAGAACTGCAGCTCCTTCTGGATTCCCCAGAGGGTATCTGCACACTTCTTCAGGTGGGTCTCTTCCTCAGGGGTCAGTGTCACCTTCACAACGTCCGAGATCCCATTTTGTCCCAGGATACAGGGGACACTGAGGAAGATGTCATCGTTGATCCCATAGAGACCCTTGATCATGGTGGAAATGGGATGCACCCGCCTCAGGTTCTTCATTATGCTCTCGGCCAAGTCTGCCACCTAGAGGCCAATGGCCCAGGATGTGTAACCTTTCCGCTTGATCACCTCAAATGCACTGTCAACCACCTGCTTGTGGACCTCCTTCCACTGCTCCTTATCCCCAGCAGTGCCCATGTCTGGGATCAGAGACTTCAGGGAGACGCCAGCCACTTTCACACTGCTCCACACAGGCACACTGGAGTCTCCGTGTTCTCCCAGGACCCACCTGTGACAGCTCAGCAGGTGAACTCCCAGCCTTTCCCCCATCAGGTAAAGGAAATGAGCTGAATCCAGATTGCAACCACTTCCAATAACTCGGCTTTTGGGAAAGCCACTGATTTTCCAAGACACGTAGGTCAAGATGTCCACTGGATTTGAGACAATAAGCAGATTGCAGTGAGGACTGTACTTCACAATGTTCAGAATGATAAACTTGAAGATGTTCATGATTCGCTGGACCAAATTGAGTAGGCTCTCTCCCTCTTGCTGACAGCCCCCCGCTGTGACAATGATCAGCTTGAAATTTGCAGTCACACTATAGTCTTTGCTAGAGACAATCTTTGGTGTTCTGAGGAAAAGGTTGCCATGCTGGAGATCCATCATCTCTCCCTTGAGCTTGTCTTCCATGACATCAACAAGGGCAGGCTCATCTGCCAACTCTTCGTTAAATACTGATGGCACAAGCCATGCCAACAGCACCAACCCCAACAACTGTGATCTTATTCTGGGGAACCTGTTCTTCCTTAACTAGATTCACAATCAACCGGTCCTTGAGGGTTGCCATCTTGGACTGAGTCTTTTGGGACCACTAGTGCACTATGGGGTCGCGACTGGCTAGCAGCAGCATAACCAAAGCTTGGCGACAGTGACTCTAGCACGCCTTCTATATGTTTTTGATGATATCTTCTGTGCCTTTATTCTATCCTCCACCTCTGTTATTCTTATTATTCTATTATTAAACTTTTCATAATGTTCCAGATTCCCAGAATTCCTGGATATTTTGTGCCAGTTTTTATTGTTTTATTTATTTATTTACATGTAGCATTTTCTTTTACTGAAGTATCCATCTCGTTGTTAATATCTTCAATGCATGAGATTCTTTTATTTACCTCTTGTATTCTATGGGTGAGGCTAACTTTTCTCATTTCCTGATTTCTGTCAGTTCAGATTTTCTTTATTAATTCTTTGTGTATTTTCAGGTCTTAAATGGTTCTATTCATTTCCTTATGCTCTTTTTCTTTTTATATTTTAATTTAAGAGATTTATTCAACTCCTCTTTAAGGACTTCTATCATAGTCTTAAGGACCATTTTAAGGTTTATATATATGCTTCAGCTATTAGAGCCTATTATGAGAGGGTTGGTGGTTCACATGCAGACTATTGTCCTGACTTTTGTGGTTTTGCATTGGATTCTAGGCATCTGCAAGGGGAATGATTGTTATTACAGGTGCTGATATCCAATCTTACCTTTGTTTTGTAGGTGTTTTCTAGATATTGGAAGCTTACAATTAGAAATAAGGATGGGTTAGGAGTGTGAGGCATGCTGAAGGTTTTCCTCAGGATGGAGGAAAGGAGAGTATTCCTCCAGGATCTGCTTAGTCCCTGGGAACTGGGACAGAGATCAAGGAGAGGCTACAACAGTTAGTCTGCTACAGAGTTTGAGATGGGACTGAGTTAATGGATATGGAGGAGAGGAGGGAGAGTAAAAATCTGAAGCTCACCCACCTGCTTCATATTCCCACTTGACTCTCTTGTAGGTATAGGTGGAGGGTTCTCATGGGATTCCTGATAAAATTGAGATTAGAATTGCTGTCTGAGTTAGAAGGAAGTTTAGGAGAGAAGATCATAGTGATTCACTAAAAATTGAGGGTGGAAGGTGTCGGGCAGACTACAGCAAGTGATCTGCTACAGAGTTGGATGTGAGAATGGGGGATTAAATTTGGAGAAAAGGCAGGAGAGATCTCACTTAGTATGACTGCCTCCTTATATGGAGTAGCTTTGCAGGTTTCTTGTTAATCCTGTTTTGTTTTTTTTTTTTTTTTTTTTTTTTTTTTTTTTTTTTTTGTTTCACTAAAAGATATCCTCATTCATACTTCTTAATATTTTATATCATTAATTTCCTTTTTTGGGACATAGCTTTGTGCAACTAAACATATATATATATATATATATATATATATATATATATATATATATATATATATATATTTGAATCTGTGATTTATAAATCATGTTTATACCACCGTACAAAAAGTCGATTTGGTAGAAATACTATATAGTGGTCAGTCAGGAGCTATCCATTTTGTGGAATTGAGCTATGTATAGGTATTATTGTGTCTTTGTTTTTATTACACTAATATATAGACATATAACCCATTATATTTTCTTGATTCGAGCAATGCACATAATGTCAGAGAAAAGTCCAGAGTGGAGCAAGGAGCACATAATTTTTATCTTAAAGATGAGCACACCATAACTGTAATTCTCTGTCATCCAAAGGAGTAGCTCCTTTCCAAGAAACTACTTTTAAAACCACTAATATTGTACAATAAGGGAAACTTTGATCTCTGGCTAAAGTTGGGTCATCACCACATATGTGTCAAATTACTAGCACATAGTGCAAATCCTTTTGATTACTTCACATGCATGCTAAGCCTCCACTAGACTTGCTATTGGCTACTTCCTATAAAATTTTGTGGACACTGGAACAAGTTGTGTAACTCACACTGAACCAAATTATAAAACAAGAAAGACCATATGACCAAACATAGCCACTTGGGATCTAAAGATTATAGTAGAAACTTGCATCTGGAGGATGTCCATTTGAGGGAAGACTGGAGAATCATACGGGAAATAACAAAGCTAGAGATGAAATGCTCGAACAAAGCTCATAGCTGAAGAAACACTTTCTGATGTCCTGGAAGATATGCCAAATCCCACAGTCATAGATTTATTTCATAAGAGACCCCATGTTTTATCTACACTTACCTATTGATATGACCTTCGCCTGGAAAACTATTAGTCTCATGACCTGACACATGCCCTGTGGAAGTAGACACATGAGAAAAAATCCATTGCTTCCTGACCCCAAGCTACCACTGCCTTGACGTCCTCACAGAACTCAGAGTATATTTAGTACTCATCTGCATCTCTTCTACGAGGAAGCTTGGGCTATTCTGCTGTGACCTAGCAAAAGGTACTGCTCAAGAGGACCACCTTCATGGGAGCAGCCTTGGAGTGGAGTGGGCTTCTTATGTCTATTTAGAATTGCTAAAGAAAAACGCTGAAGATCAGTAATTAGAAAGAAAGATATAGTGGAGTTGACTCTTGGTGATAGCATTCACATGGAAGATGAATACTTTGTAAGAAATTATATAGTATTTAAAATGCACATGTGTATGTTGATGGTACAGCATCAATGTCAGGGAAATGTAAAAGCTGGCAAATTAGATTCAAACTGCTATCTCTGAAATGGAAGCCACATGTTTTTCTATTCACAGGATTTTCTTACAGGTGAAGAATTGCTTCATGTTCTAGAATCCACTTTAAAAATCCTGTCAAAATGACAATTCTATTACAATATAAGACGTTATATACTGATTCCATTTTCATTTTTATTTAAAAATGGTATCATAACATCACACTCTGGTGCCTCATACTGAAACAGGCTGATTGTTAAGAAAAGCATCAAGAGTTTGTGATTTAAGTGATCTCTCTCTCTGTCTCTCTCTCTCTCTCTCTCTCTCTCTCTCTCTCTCTCACACACACACACACACACACACACACACACACACACACACACAGAGAGAGAGAGAGAGAGAGAGAGAGAGAGAGAGAGAGAGAGAGAGTGGAGAGAGAGAGAGAGAGAGAGAGAGAGAGAGAGAGAGAGAGAGAGAGAGAGAGAGGGAGAGAGAGAGAGAGAGAGAGTTGTAAAGAAATTGGCTTTCCAAGAATATATTTCCTAGTAGAAAATAAAACAACCAAAACAAACGGAGGAGTGCAAGAACAGTAAAAAAAAATGTTAATAAAGCAAGTATCCATAGACAAAATTTAACTACAAATTCTAACTTAAATTCTTTTAAATGATACTTAAGTGAGCATTTAAGTCTCGAATATAAATTATTTACAAATGTTTATAGGGAAATCTACACAGGCTACAAGAAAAGCTTTAGTGGTGCAATGTTTTCTTATACATTAAAATTTAGAGTAGTTCCAAACTTTCAAAATAATGTCTTGTAAAATAGAGATACCTTATGTATTTCACCTAATTGTTAATATCATGGCTTAGTGAACTGTATTTGCCATAGTTGTTGCACCAACACTATACATTGTTAAGAAAAGCTTATACATTACTTAGATTCCTGATCTTTTCCTCTCAGATGTCTTTTGTGCTTCAGCATCATGCTCTCTAAGACTCTCTGCAGCTGTTGTTGCTCCACCAACGCCTTTTGCGCCTTGTGACTGCAACACTGATTTGTCTCACTTTTGAGGACTTTCAACATTTTGATTATTCCTAATCAGATGATATTTTATACAGTATTGCTTTCCTGGTTTTATTTGATGATGTCCTAAAATGAGATTTTGTGTGCACTCCTATGCATGTGCACGATTTTCTTTTCGTCAAGAGATCATGAAGGTAACCTGTGTACTCATTCTACACCGGGGTACATACACTAACAAGATGTCTGATTGTTGATGTTAATTTTAATCAGTTGGTTGAGACTATATTCTGTAGATACCTCCACAACTGACATCACCTCCTATCTTTCTATGTTAAACACTTTGGATAGTTATAGCTATACCCCACTCAGGCTTAAGGAGTAAGGTGGGATGTGCTTGCTTCATGAAGGTATGCTAGCTCCATATATTATTTGAATTTAACTGTGTGAATGACTATCTATTTTATCTCATTCAATCATTTGCATTTCCCAGTATGGACTCAAGTATTTTTCTTACACTTTTCAACAAGGATCACATGATAATGTATTTATAGCTCAACTTATTCTATCTTTCCTATGGAGCATCTTTCACTGACCCCTGGGTACCACTGATCTCGTTCATGAATCAGAACCACTGCTCCTCTTTCGCTCCTTTAATCCCTCCACATCCTTTACTTTCTACATCACAGTAACCCCTGGGTTTATGTTTTGTATTTTCTACCCTGGTCCTAGAATCATATATTTCTCTAAGAGCCCTTGCACATTTTTTTGAAGTGCAGTATTAGAAAACATATTTAGTGACTGGGTTACCTCACTCAGGATAATAGTCTCTAGTTCCATCCATTTGCCTACTGATTTCATGAACTCATTGTTTCTAATAGCTGAGTAGTATTCCAATGTGTAAATGTACCACACTTATTGTATGCACTCACTGATAAGCGGATACTAGCTCCAGAAAGCTCTGAATACCCAATACCCAGGAAAGAATTCACAGACATTGTGAAGCTCAAAAAGAAGGAAGGCCAAAATGGAAATGCCTCAGTTCTTCTTAGAAAAGAGAATAAAACTTTCATGGGAAGAAATGCAAGATCAAATAGAGGAACAGGGACTGAAGAAATGATCACTCAGAAGCTGCCTCACCTGGGGATCTACCACATATGTAGTCACCAAATCCAAGCACTATAGCTGATCCCAAAAAGTACTTACTGGCAGGAAGCAGACAGAGATGACCCCTCAGGGACTATGCTAGAGTCATATAGATACAGCTGAACATGTTTGCAGTTAGCCATCACTCTGAACTTGGGGATCCAAATGAGGTTTCAAAAGAGAGGACCTAAGGAGCTGAAAGAGATTGCAACCTCATGGGAAGATAACACCATTATCAACCACCCAAACTCTCCAAAACTCTAGTGCAGTAAAACACCAACCTTTGTGCGCACTTTGAGAGACCTATTGATCCAGTTGTGTAGGTAGCTGAAGACAGCAGTGTCTGGCATCAATGTGAGAAGAAGATTTTGTTCCAGAGAGGGCATGGTTTCCAATGTAGGGGAATGCCAAGGCAACGGGGTGGAGTGGGTGATATGGAGAGAGTGCACCTTTGTGAAAGCAACTGGAAGGGGAGGGGGATGGGAGCAGGTCAGGGTAAAGGGATAACATCTCAAAATAATTTTGATTTGCATTCCTCTAATGGCTAAGGATGTTGCAAATTTCTTTAATTGGTTCTCTGTTATTTGACATTCCTCTGTTGAGAATTTTCTGTTTAGATCTGTACGTCACTTAAAAAAATTTGAGTTATTTCTTACTAGATGTATAGATTCTTGACTTATTTATATATTTTTGATAGTAGCCCTTTATCAAATATGTTGTTGACATAAATATTTTCCTATTCTTTGGGGTGTCATACTGTACAAATGATTGTGTCTTTTGCCATGCAGAGGCTTTTCAGTTTTATGAAGTTCCATTTATGATTGATCTTAGTGCCTCTGCTAACAGTGTTCTCTTCAAAAAGTCTTTTTCTGTGCCAATGAGTTCAAGCCTATGAAAAAAATATTTTTAAAATATTAGACCATCTAAACCATGAATACAGAACAGTTTAGAGCTTATTTATACATTTATTTGCTTGACAAATGTTCAGTTTTCTGTATAGATTATTTAAGTATCTGTGGCTAGTTGCTTCAGGTTTTCATATTATATTATTTTTATTTTAAGTTACAATTGTGTCTAGTTGGTATCTTAAAGCCAGGTGATTAATTGACCTTGACTTCAATGACTTTAATAATCCTGTGTTATTAGGTTCAGGTAAGTTTTGTCAGTGTTTTAATTGTGTAAACAGTGTGATGTATAATCTTAATTGTCAACTTCACACCATAGGAGGGGATAAACTTAATTACATTTTTTTTGTAGTCCTGTACTGTCTGTGGTACCTTTTCTTGATTACCAATTTTTCAGAAGATCCAGTCTACTGTGGGTCATACTATTCCTAGATAAATGGTTCTGTATGACATAAGAAATTCAGGTAAACATAAGAAGGGAAGAATGGTATTTGCTTACATTCTGCCTCCAGATTTCTACCTGCATTTCTGTCCTAGCTTTCCTTGATGGTGTACTATAACTTGTAAAATGTAATCCATCCTTCCTCCCTGTTTTGCTTTTGGTCACTCTCTTATCATGATATCGAAGAAATAAACTGGGATAGTCATGCCATATTTGAATAAAGATGCTTTATTTATTCATTTCCAAATAGTAGAATTTTCACTTTTTGATTTTCTTATTGCAAAAGCTATTTAGTCCATAAAGATTACTTAACTAATTAATTTAATAACAAAAAGATCATATTACTAATTTTGTTACTAATTCATGGTTCAAAATTTTTTCCTAAAAATAATATTTAGAAGGCATTACAAATTTATGTTTATAAAAATAGATTAATTTTTGACCAAGCTAGTAGCAATACCTGTATCTCTTTAGGTTTGAGGTTGTGAATTGTCTTAGATTTTTGTAATTGAAGAGTTCAGAAAAATCACTGACTTTTAGTTTGTCTGGATTTTTTGCTCTTAATGAAAGAAATGATAATTGTTTTCATTTTAACATCACAATGGAAATTCGAAGTGTCTTCAACATTGCTTTAAGTAATATGAAAAAAATGTCCATTGGAATTTTACCCATTTGAATAAACACATATTTGAATTATCATTCCACACACAAGCCAGAGTCTTACAAATACAGAGGCAGATGCTTTCAGCCAACCCATTAGACTGAGCACTAGGACCCTAGTGGAGTAGTTAGGGATCAGTGTATAGGACTGAAGGGTTTGCAACCCCAAAGGAAGAAAAACAATATCAATCATCAACCAATTAGAACCCTCAACCCCCAGCCCTATACGCCCCCGCTCAGCACTGCCAGATCTCTCAAGGACTAAACTACCAACCAAAGAGTACACATGGCTCCAGTTGCATATGTAACATAGAATGGCCTTATCTGGCACCAATACTGGGAGAGGCCCTTGATCCTGTGAAGGCTTGATGCCTCAGTGTAAGGGAATGCCAGGAGGGAAGAGGTGAAAGGTGGGAGAGCAGCCTCATAGAAGCAGTGGTAGGATGGAATAGGGGATTTTTTGTGTGTGGGGGGGGGGACTGGGAAAGGGGTTAACATTTGAAATATAAATCAATAAAAATATCCAAAAAATTGAATATGTAAAAAGTAATATTTATATTCTAAAGTACAACAATACAGGATTGACCATTTTAAGCTTGTGTAAATATACAAAAATACTTATCCACAGTGAAATTTGATAAATATAATTTTATAATTTTCTATCATGTGTTAAAGTGTTTCTCAGGGTAGATCCCAAGACTTTGGTGATATCAAACTATGTTGTTCAGAGTTTGTATGGTAACATTATAAGTATCTAGAAAATATTATTGTGGAGCTGGAGAGATGGCTCAGCTCTTATGACCATTTTATGCTCTTATAAAGTATTTAGATTTACTTCCCACTGCCCAAATGGCTGCTCATAACCTCAGTGACTGGGAGTCTAGTTCTTTCTTCCAGCATCTATGAAGACTGGCATGCATGTGTTACTACAAGCTTATAAAGGCACATGAACACATATAAACTAATAAATAAATAAACAAATGTTTTCAAAGACAAGAAATTTTATTATTAAAACAATCTCATTTCTCAGTAAATCTGCATTTTTGTAAGACTTTAATTTCCAGTGAGCCAAAATGGCTGGCAATGGTCTCTCTGCTTCGTATTCTATGTGGCTCTGAGAGGGCTAGGTGGAGGGTTCCTCTTCATTCTCACCTTGTAGTTGGCACAGTTTTCTTTAAGCATGTCTTTATTGGGGCACTTATGTGTGAAAAGAAGGTGTAGAAATGAATAAAGACCAACCATATACTAGAGCAGAGTAATCCTTTGCCTCCGATGTGCCAGCAGGAACATGTCAGCTATTACCCTTTCTCCTGGAGTTGGTGCATCGGCCTGGAAAAGAGTTCCACTGTAGTCTTCACAGATCATGTACAACTACAGGCAAGCAATGTCTTCATCCAAAAAAAAAAAAAAAAAAAAAAAAAAAAAAGAACAGACTCAAACTTCTGCAGCATTTGAAGTGGGTTTGACCAAAATTATCAGTAAATAAATATAAACTATTCATGAAGGGATAAAAGGTTTTTCTTACCAATATAATGAACATTCTAAAGTGTACTTATTAATTATCCATAGATTTTTTTGTTGTGAGAATATAATATAAAGAATTAGTAATGAATTTTTGTGCTAAGTTCCTTTAATCTATCATCAAATTCATCCAACATGCTCAATGTTTATTATAAGTATTAGCATGTTATACTGTATACAAAGAAAAATGGCTTCTGAGAGACTTCTGTAGAATGATGTATCAGAATGGGAAAAATTTGCTCATATTTACTGCAGTATGTTTGGCAGACTCTAAAATTTATAACCTCTTCCATTCTTAAATTTGTCTTTATGCCAAAAATATAATGCAAAAATATATTTTTTCAGATGTCAATAAAGTAGTTTGATGGTATTGGAGCTGAAAAAGGAGCATGCTTTCTTTAGTATGTTTTTGTACTTCTTATTTTAAAATCTGGGAGAGCAACGCCATCATTTGTATTTCTGAGACAGATTCCTCTGTCATGTTACCCTGTTTAAACCTACTTTTGTACCCTTTAATTCTGGAGAGTTGGCAGTAAACTCTAGCCCAGACTAGGATATAACTCACGAAAACTGCATCCCTGTAACAACTCGAGACTCACAGTCATATTAATAGTTCCACGTATATCTTTTAGTAACTGCTTATATGAGATTGCAGAGAGGCTTTGTGAATCTAGTTGCTTTAGGGAACTACCATAGACTTTCGAGTCATTTATTTTCTGAGCCTTGTTAAGTTGTGTTTACTTGTTGAGTTTTAAGTGGTTTTGCTAAAGAAAGATCTCTAAACAACACATGATACTCTATCCACTTTCCAGTTTTATTTGTAAAGCCTAAGTTCTCCCTATGGCTAGTAACTAGAAATCTGAAACCCTGTGTTCTACCCTTGAGTTGGCAGAAAGACTTGTGACAGCTAACTGGATGATAGCAATGAGGTGTGTTAAAATGTATCTGTAGCCTTGTCTGTCTGTAGAATCCCTAGTGATAAGTCAAATCGCATTAGAAAATTCGGCTTCTGTGGTTTCACTTGAGTTCCCAATGTTGTGCGTTATCAGACATTATGAATCGTATTCTTTTATATATGCTATTTTATTACTCTGACAATTAGCATCTCATCAGTATAAAAAAGTATACTCAGAATCTAGAAAGCCCTGCTGACATAGTGAAAAATAGGGGACAACAGATACTCAAATGTGAACTATTTACCTTTGCAATGAATCTCGGTGAGAGATAATTTACTATCTGTGAATAAACCCTGATAACAAGTTTTTTGAAGATTTGTGCATGATAGATAACTTACATTCCTTCTAAGAAAACTAGAATACTTGATTGATATGGTCTAGGAAAACCTTTCTTTTACGGAACTTGATCTGAAGTCTACCTAGAAATCTCACAGTGTACCTCTCAGATAGCATCGACTGTTGGATGGTCTTCATCTAATTGTGAAACAATGTTGGATTTCTGCTGTGCATATTGTCATATCAATTGATATTATCATATGTGTGAGAAAAAAGGGTAAGTTAAAGGTATATACAAATAGGAAAAGAAAAAAAAATCCTAATTTGTAGATGCTATAATTTTATACAAAAAAGATCCTAACAATTTTACTAGAGAACTTGTAGAAATGATCAACACTTTCACCAAAGTTACAGAGTACAAAATCAACTTTAAAAAGTTAGTAGTTTTCATATTACAATAAAAAATTTGTGAGAAAGATCATGGGCATACTCTTTCTTCACAATAGCTTGCAATACAATACAATAATACATCTAGCAATAAATCTACCTAAACAGAAATGAAAGCTCTACTAGAAAAGAAGCAAATATCTAAAAGATAAAAAGACCTATGCTCATAAATTGACAGGTGAACATTAAGGAATGTTTACAATAACAAAATCAATTTGCATAATCAATGCAATCAGATTTAAAATCTTCTGATAACCTTCAGAGAAATAGAAAAAAATCCTAAAGTTCATATGGAAGCACTAAACACCCTCATATGTTCAAGGAAGTCTTGAGCATAATGTGCAATGCTAGCAGGATTACCATGCCAGAGTTCCAGTAAAATGCAAAACAGTAAGAAAAAAACAAAAACAAAAACAAAAAAACACCATAGTACTGAGGTATAGACATGCAGATCAATGGAGCAAAATAGAAAACACAAATATAATGGCACAAAACTTATAACCTCCTTGGGTTGGAGGAGCTCACTACTGGTGTGATTAAACAATATAATAAAAAAAACAACTTGGGGAGGAGAGGGTTTATTTGTCTTCCATGTCCTGAATTAGAGTCTATTGAGGAAAGCCATGGGAGAAACTCAAACAAGCAGGAACCTGAGACAGGGGTTTCCATGGAGAGGTGTTGCTTACTAGCTTGCTATTTATAGCTTGATCAGCCTGATTTCTTACAGAACCAGAAGCTCCAGCCCAGGAGTAGAACCATCCAGAATGGGCTGGGTCCTTATCTATCAATAATTAGTTAAGAAAATGTCCTACAGCTGGATCTTCTTAATGCATTATTTCAATTAAAGTTCCCTTTTATCAGATGACTCTAGTTTTTAAAGTTGACTTAAGACTTGTCAGCACACACCTGATACCTGACAAAGATACCAAACATGCAAACTTGAAGAAAGACAATATCTTCAATAAGATGCTTGGGGAATTGAGTGTCCACAATTAGACATATGAAATTATACTCATATCTATTACACTGACTACAATCAAATAAACCAAAGACCTCACTGTGAAACCTGAAACAATGGAAGTGCTGAAATAAAACTTTGAATATTCTTAATATAGTCAACTGATGAAGATATACAGAAAGTATCTGTTTTCTTATAACATTTTCTAGACTATTTAACTATAATGTAGCAAAGTGCTTTAATACAAATTGAAAATATGTCTCTCATATTGCCCTTTGATACTGAATATGCCTAGTCAATAAGTCAGATATTGATTTAAATTTATTTAATATATACTTATGTTCTAAAGCATATTTCTTTTTTATGAAATATGGGATTTATTGTTTCTTTATGTCTGTATTTGCTGTAAAGCAAGGCTTCCTTGATGATAAGTGGCTGCTACACTTACATGTGGGTATAAATATAAAATTTATATTGGATTAAGTAATTACTATGGCCTAGCAAAGTGGTTGATGCAGACATTAGATAGTTCTCATAGACCCTCACCAGGTCCAGGAAGCTGATTGCTTTCTTTATTAAGCATGATTTTCTGCCTGTGGGTGGGCTTTAAACCCAATTAGAGAGCTATTGATTACCACCAAATTGTGAATGTGAGTTATTACATTTCAATGTGTATCTTGAAACACTGGTTGTTGTCATGGTTTATATGTATTGCAGACATTGCAGCTTGGTAGGACTGCTTAATCACTTTCCTCTCCTGCCACCTTGCAGAGTAGTTTTTGGTACCCTGAAGGCTAGAATACAGGAAAGATGCTTTAATCATCTGAGTCTTATGGATTAACTATGCCATTTCTCCAGCATTAAGGTCCCACCCTCAATCCATGAGGGCAACCAAGAACTCCATGGATAATCTATATTGCTTGCGAATCACTTGGATTACTCTGCGCAAAAATTTAGAAAAATAATTTCTCATGTCTGGTACTGGGGTTTGTGCTAATCTATAGTTCATATGGAGAGTGTTGTCAGATCAACTGGTTTAACTTCCATATTTAAATTTTATTTATAAGTTTCTTCATCCCTTCTTTCTTTATATGTATTAACCTCTTTACCCTGCTTGCTATTCAATTGTAGCCTCCTCTTCATTTTCTCTTTTCCTCTTTATATTACCCCTGTTCTTCAATCCTTCTCAAAGTCAAATTCTCCTCTTCTGCATGCCTATAGCCCCTTTAGAATTTCCTGGTTTCCATGGTTACTTCAAATTGTATACCCATATCTGAGAATTTGGAACTAGGTACTACAGAAGAAAATCATCATGCAACATTTCTTTTCTGGGTCTAGATAACATCTCAGTTCTCAATATAATATTTTCTAGGTCCATTAATTTGCCTAGTCTGTGGTTTTATTTTTTCGAATCCATGGCTAAGGGAGCATCATAGAAGTATAGGCAGAAAGACTTTAAGAGTCAGGGTCCTAGTGTATTATGGAGACATTTTCTTAATTGACATTCCTTCCTCTCAGATGACTTTAGTTTGGGTCAAGCTGATATACAACTATCTAGCACAGCCACACTGGCTACATAAGCAAGAAAGAGAGAGAGAATTGAATTATTAGAGGATATATTTACAAGGAAGAAAAAAAACTGTATGGGGTCCTACTCTTAGAGAACAATAGGCAACTAGTAACTTCTGACAGGTGGAGAATTAGGCTGTCGCAGAGATGAGCCCTCTTATTGGTTGTCCATACACAGTGGTCAGCTCTGAAAGCCCCAAAGTATTGAAATTCTATTTAAAACATCAATTAAATTGAATTTCCATAAGATAATCTAAGGAGATTTTTAAATATACTCATTACTAACAAAATCAGAAAATCAGCTATAAATATTTTCAAAGCTCAAAACCAGAAAGAAAATAAAAATATGAACAGTCCATACCGGTGCGCAAAAATTTACCAAAACCCTCTGAATATTTCAATACAAATATAAACCAGAAATTTAGGTTTAGTGTTTATATGTCATTAAAAGATAATTTATGATGAGATAGACTTATGCCACTATAGTAGATTTGGCTAGGAAGAATTTTGTCAAAAGGAACTTAAATGGATAATGCTCAGTAAATGAAAACAAAACAAAACAAAACAAAAACTGTTATAAGCTTGCATATCCCACAGAGATTTCTATACTGTTCCAAATGATATTTTATGTGTTTTGTTTTTGCTTTTTAAAAGCGGTTTACATGCATGTATTGCCCGAATGTTTGCATATGCACCATGTGCAATTGTCAGTGCAGGCCAGAAGGGGGGAATCCCCTAGTACTGCAGTTTCTCATGGTTTTGAGGCACCATGAGGATCCCAGGAAGTATAGCCCAGGTCTTCTGCATCAGCAGTCAGTGCTCCTCATCTCTGACCTATTTATTCAGCCCTCAGAAGGAGCATTGGCCTTAGCCTTGACATCTTTCTTGGGTTCCCATAAACAGGCTAATTCTTAGTGGTGCTCCTGCAAGTTCATTCTTCTACCTATACAAGTGTTCATTGACCATCTACACCAACAGAAAGGTGTAAAATAATATTTGGATAGTTTCTTTAAGAAGGGCTCAAGACATGATACTTAAATTCATTTTGGCTCAAAGAGTTCAAGCTCATCAACATCAGAGAGGTCAAGCGATGAGCAGCTAGACTTTGTATAATTCTTAAAATCCTATATTCTTTCTGTGTTAACTTTCTTAACACAGAAAGTTGCTTGACTCTGTGATATTTCTAATTGTCCCCTTGTTGTTCTGTACCTTGCTGGCTTATTGGAGTGGAGATATTAGTAACAGACTCATGCACAATCACACTTGGAGCATGAAGCTGATAGAGTTGTGAGATCATCTGCAGCAGCAAACACTGCAGGAGCCTTCTCCACAGTGCTTTCTGCTTTTAATTGGGATCATTATATGTGGAAAATATCTAGGTTCAATTGGCCAGACCAATTGGGGGAAAAGCCCATACCTGGGCAGTCTTTGTCCTCACAGTCAAATCAACTGAAATATATATATATATATATATATATATATATATATATATATATATATAATTAATATATTAACAAGCTTACATATTTAACATTGGCATGAATTTAGCGTATTTAGCTCATTTAAAATTTTAAAATTATGTAATTATGTGTATGCAGTTGCATATAAAATATATGTCATATGCTTACATTGAAACTTTATATTTTTTAATTTATATCTTTATTTACTTTTATTGTGTGAATGGTTTGATCCATGAATTTCTGGTTGCTATGTGTTTCTGGTACCTGTGGAAGTCAGAAGAGTGTATCAGATCCCCTAGAATAGAAGTTACAGGTTGCTCTGAGACTCTAACCCAGACATCTAACCCAGGTACTCTGAAAGAGGAGGCAGTCATTTTCAGAACTCGTTTTTCTCCCGTAAAACTTCATTTATGTGTGTGTGTGTGTGTGTGTGTGTGTGTGTGTGTGTGTGTGTGTGTGTGTGTGTGTGATCTGTGGACGTCAGAGACCTTTTTAATCCTTTAGGGGTGAAGCTACAGGCACTTGGGAAGGATCTGATGTGGGTGCTAGGAACCAAGCTTGGGTCCTTTGCAACAGCAGTAAACACTCTTAACTTATGCACCAGTTCTACAACCATACACATATAGATTCAGTATGAAAGAAATAACATAAAGAGGAAAATATGAAAGGAAATTTAAATAAATGAGAGTGAGAAAAAAGATTCCAGAGATACTCAAAGTAAATTCTCAAATATCACCACCTACCCAAGTAATTTTTAGAAAATGGGATTAGTGTAGAATCTCAAGTAAAATTCTAGAGAATATATAGAAATAGACTGAAAATAGTTAAAGCATAAACTGATAGGTAAATACAAAATGAAAAAAAAATGTGTACCACAAAATCTGTATAGCATAAAATAATTGTCTTATAAAAGTTATAACATTAAAGAAATAGCATTAGTAAGTATTCAAATAACTATTTTAAATAATAGATTGTTCTAATTAATAAATAAAGGAGTCGAATGTACTGCTTATAATGTAAAAATTTTAAATCACCCAGTCATGGAGGTCCAGAGATGGCTCAATCAGTAAGAGTGCTTTCTCTGTAAGTGTGAGGTTCTGAGTTTTAATGTCTCATTCCTACATAAAACCTGTCCCCACGTGTCAATAATCCCAGCTGGGACAGAATGAAAAGTCCTGAGCATTACCTGACTGGGTATCCTAGCTGGCTGGAAAGTTTCCAGGTAGTGAGAAAGCCTGACTCTTGACAACAACGTTGAGAGTTATAGAAAAGGACCCACGGGTAATACACAGAGAGTACATGTACATACACCACAGACACACAGACACAGACACAGACACACACACACACACACACACACACACACACACAGAGAGAGAGAGAGAGAGAGAGAGAGAGAGAGAGAGAGAGAGAGACAGAGAGACAGAGAGACAGAGAGAGAGAGACAGAGAGAGAGAATATAATCAAGAAAGAAATGCAATAATTACCACTTTTTACTCATACTGTTAAGCATTTGAAATGTTCATATGTACATTCTATCAGAGTTTTATTTTCATTTATTAACAGCTACCATTTATATTTGTTCAAAACTTTGTGAAGTATTGTCTTAAGCATTTTATTTGTATTCCTCTAATTTACTTCTCATAATAAGCCTCATAAATTTGTGTGTCCATAATTTTCTTTTTCCAAATAGGAAGCTGAAACACTAAGAGATTTTTGTTTTTAGATCATAAAGCTAGCAAGCTGAGAAAGGTAGCATTCAAAACTAAGCAGTCTTTCCTGGCAGAATCTGAGCTTCTGACTAGTCTTATCACTGTACCTCTCAACTTTCAGCCTGTGTGAGGTCAGACAGAACAAGTGTTTCTAAAATACATCACAAAGCATGCCTAAAGCAGGATGTATATAATCCCCTACATAGACACACTGTTGCATTACAGAGGTATATGTAACATGACTTAGAGGTGAATATTAAGAACGAAAATGGGGCATGAAATTTTACATGGCATCTACATGAAGCTGATAGCAGTAAAAAGTATAGAAAAAATAGGTTCTCAGTGAGTTTATAAAAGCACCCTCTTCTGTCTTAAAAAATTCTAATATGATTTGCATAACCTTTCCAATTCAAAATCTCTATAAAATCCTACTTAAAGGTTAGAATGAAAAATAGTTACACATGTAGTTCTTAAGCCTTTAGAGGTTTATATGCAGAAGACTCAGTGGGTATAACAAGGGTGTGGATAACACTTCAATACTCACCCTGTTTATTGACTCACTTAAGTAGGCTGTCAGTCATGTTTTACTGCCAAATTCACTGACTGTAGGTGTCCTATGCATATCAATTCTAGGAATGAATGTCACAGGTGAGTAAATCTACTAAATTTTTGCTGCTCTGGCTTGTTTTTTTGTCACATAGAAAGTAATGATAAGCAAATAAAGAGTGTAAAACATGATTGAAGATTTATGGGGGGGCAAGATGCCTCTTATAGGTTATTTGAAAAGAAAACAATTGCACTGAAGGATGTCTATGTGACCCCAATGAAGAGGCAATCTTAGAGGCCTACATACAGCAAAGGGAAGAGAAAGTGTCGGATTCTATGATGAGTGTGATTTTGGTTGTAGAATGTCCGGCATGTGATTCACACAAGGGAAGCTGAACACAATCTACGGAGCGTTTCTTATGTCATCATTAGAAGTTTGCACTCTCTAATGTGCATAGGCTTTGATCAGAAGATAAAAGTGATATTATTTAATTTTAAAAACACACGATTGCTTCGAGAACACAGGGGTGGAAGCAGGAAGATCAGAGAAAAAGCTGTTGCAATGGTTTCATGGGCGACATGATTAGAATTTGAATCATTTTGTGTTACTTGAATCATTTTGTGTTACTGGAATAAATGAGACTCGGCCATGTTCAAAATATGTTGTGAAACCAAAGACAATGAGCTTTGATAATGAATTAGATATTGGGTTTGAAAAAATTTTTTAAAAAAGCAATAAATGAATTGGGAGTATAAGACCAGAGTTAATTTCACTTAAATAATAAGTATTTCACTTTTGGCAAGTCCTGCTTCATTCATTTCTCCACTGACAGAGGTAACATAGGTTGCTGTGTAATCTGACTGCTCCCTTTGTCCAATCTGTTAATCTGGAGGAAGGGGGACTGTCTTACTACTTTCTGTCTTCAGCATTTGGTCTAGTGCCTGGTGAATAGTAGGTACACAACATTTTTATGAATGACTCTATTACGATTGCAGTGAATTATACATAAGTACCTACTTATTATTTTCTATTGAATTATGAGAGGCTACTCTTTATTTTGAACATTATAAGGATAAAATTATAAGTAATTAGATTTATTTCTGTACTTAATTAAATTTCTTTAGTTCTAAACAGGCCTGAGTCTAGTTTTTCAAGTTGTTTTCTTAAGACAAATATTAATCAAAATAAAATGATTAGACAAGTCCCTAAATACCTTATAAAATGACATAGAAACATTAAGTTTGTAAGACGCAAGAAAATTCAACTTAACAAGGTATGTAACCTGTTTAATGAGAGTGATTAAGACATTTTGTATCTTAGGTGTGGAACTTTACAAATATTTCTGGTGACATAACAGGGTGTAAAGTTCTGGTTTTTTTGAAGGCTCATTTGTGACATGTGATGTTTTTCTGTAACTCAAGAGAAGATGTTTTGCTGAAGCAGACAGGTGTGAAGAGGTTTTGATGAGAACAGGCACATTATGTTTTCTGGAAAGAGTGTGGGTATGTGATGTTTGTAAAGAGTTGAAGTATAGCTCAACTGATAGTGGACAACGCTCTTGCATTGGTTTGCCTTGCAACTCTTTGATGGTCATTGCTGAGTGTCACTGAGTCTGGTCGTTGCTGACAACATTCTTGCATTGGTTCACTTTGCTTTCTTTGCTGATTATCACTTGTGTGACTGTAAAGAGGAAAGACCTAAAGAACTTCTGGTGGTATTCCCACCACTCCTCGCCACTTCCACACAAGCCAATTGGCAGATCCTCAAGGTTTCTCCTGGATATAGACACAGCTGCTGATTCATGTGTGATGTTTGGTTAGTGGACTGGACTGCTGACAACAAAAATTGGAATCACCACAAAGCACTATTTATAAACAGATCCACAAGCCCTGCTTTCTATAAACCTTTCTTTTCCCCTTCTTCTGGTGTGTGGTGGGCTAGAAGAGAGATTGCATTGACAAATGATAATTAAAATGGTTTTTGGGTAATCTAATCCTGAAACTAGTTCGAAAAATCTGAGGACTTTTTAGCTCCCTGTGATGTACTTGATGTAAAACCTTGTCAATTTTTCTCTTATGTTATGGAGACGCCTTTCTCTATTTCTCCACTGCCATGTGTCCAGGAAAACATAAAGTTAAGCCCAGGTTCCTATGCCTTTTTTCTAGTTGACATCTTGTCATCCATTTTCATTTCTTTTTAGCAACTTCTTATACAGCACATTTTGATTACCCTTTCTAGCTTTCAGAGTTTATTGCTTCATTCATACTATAATCCTCAGCCCATCTCTCGAAGGACATTTCAGTTTTCCCACTCCCTTTTGTAACTGTCTCCACACACTGATATTTCTAGTATGAGTCCATACCCAAAACATTTAACCACCTTGATCTCTTCTCTATGTAGAGAACTCATGTGCCCTTGTTCTAAGCCACATAAGTCTTCCTGTCATTTCACTTCCTTATGACACTGTCATGACCTTGTGGGCATCATTGCATTGGTTTGGTCTATTGAGATCTCTACCTAAGAATTAAGCTTTCTAATTTCTTCTGCCATTCTAAAAACTGAGTCACTCTTCAGTGTTTGAGACAAGCCTCCTGCACCCAACCAGCTTCTTCTAAATATCTCCCCTGGAGCTAGGCTGTTTTGCATTTAATGCAAGCCTTTTAAAATAGAATGCACTAATTTTGAACATTTCATGTGACTTTTGCACTCTCAAATAGACTCTTTCAAGAAGAAAAAGGATCTATGATTTCCATATTTTATATCCACAATTTTCCATTGCCTTATGTCGTAGTGCAGATGTACCCTGATATCCATAAAGGATTGGGTCTAGGAGACCCTGTGCACAGAAAAATATTCAGGCATACTAATACTTATATAAATTGGTGTAGTATTTGACATAGCTTAAATGATTCCTCCTCTTTGCTTTAAGTCATATCTAGGTTTCTTTCATTATCATATAAAGTATAAGTGTTATTTGAATAGTTTTCATGCTGTATCAGTATAGAGAAAACTATCTGTACATTCTTAGTACAGACTCTTTTATTCACTTCTTTCTTATCTGAATCCACAGATATAAAATCCCCAGATACAGGGGTGCAACTGTATGCTTCAAATGAGGTAGTTTTATATTGTCTTGGATAGATTTATGAGATATCACAAAAGATATTAAACATATTTTATGGTCAGGCCTGTGTATCACAAACTTGGTGACTGATAACCACTATATCTACATTTATCCTTTTGACTTTAGCATCTATTGTTACTGAGCTTTTTTGAGACCAATTCAACATGAGCCCATAACCAAAGTATAATGGACGACATTTTATAACTTATCTGAGATGAATTTATGATACACATATCATCCATTTATAACACCTGGCACAATGTTTTACAAAGTCAGCATAGCATAAAATGAGACAATAGAGACTTTGGAATTAGTTGTACTGAAAGTAAAACCGGAGATTTATTTTTTAGATACTAAAGGGTCAAAGTGAGCTCAAAGTTGCTATTGAGGATCTGCTGAAGCAAACAGATGCCACTTACACTAGACACCCAGTAACTGTTAAAAGAAACAACAAACCCATGCAGTTTCAAAAGTGGCCCGTTCTCTTCAGGTTCATGTGTTCTGAACTTGATCAATAGTGTGTCCAGATTCTATGTCCTCATCATGTGCAGGCAGATCTGGAGCCACCACTTCTCTTGTATGAGATGAAACCTGCCATGTCCGTTTGGGGTTTTCTACATTCTCTTCCTTCTTCCTGCAAACTTAAACCTTACTTCATCCTTGCAGTCTTTGTATATTTGAATCAGTTCAAGGGAAAATGGCTTTGCCAAATGACTAGAAATGTTAACATTACAGAAAATTCCATGCTCACAAGAGGACCTTAACGAGTTTTCCTAGTTTCTAACAGTAAGTTGATTATAACAACTGCTTTGAGGAAGAGGCTTTATGAAGGAAACAGAAGACAAGATTATACAAACCAAACAAAAAAAACCTGCCTTTACCCCAATTTCCTACTTCATGGAGAGAGATAGAAGGTGACACCACAAATGTGGTGGTTTGGTTGGGAAAAGGCACATAGGTGCAGGTATTTGAACACTTGCCCTGGCATTAGTGGTGATCTTCAAGGAGACTATGAAACCCTGAGATCATGAAGACTTGCTAGAGATGATAGATTCCTGAGCACCAGCTTTGAGGGCTTATAGCCTCCTGTTTTCTGATTCTATTTCTCTGCTTCATGTGTGTGAAAGAAAATGTTATCAGACAGCTTCCCGCTCCTTTGGCCATTTGGTTATTTCATGCTTTCTCCACTATGATAGAATTTACTCTCGAGGATTTTAATACAAAATTATATATTATATATATAGAGCATTACATATATACATATATATCAAATAATATATATATAAACCTTCCTTATGTTGCTTTTGGTCAGAGAATTTTATCATAACAATAGAAAAATAATGTAGTAAATATTATTTGGTTTCATAAAATTATGATTCAAAAGACAGAAATGTGCTATACATGTTAAAATGACTGTCAAAAATCAAGAAGAAACTTGAATACATATCTCAGATGACAGAATATTAAACAAACAAACAAACCATTCATATGTCTACTAAAAAAGAAATCACAGTGAACTAAGGAGCTTCTTAAACAAATTCCTTCATGAAGGAGTTCCAAAACAAGGTAAAATAAAGAGAGTAAATAATTAACTACAATTATGTAGTAATTGATATAAAATTCTAGAACTTTTTTTTCAGTTTTTTGACTTATGAAAACAAGGACTTTGTTCATATAATACTTAAGACAAAATGATCTTGCAGCCTTGCAGGAGTAACATCAATTTGCTAGGAATATAAAGCCTCAGAATGTCCATGATCCTCAAACTACTAATGGAAACCAGAATGAAGGGGACAGTATCTTAAAAATTCCAAAGAAAGAGTAAGTCAGGACACAGATAAATGGAACAAGCACAGAAAACAGACTCAGAAAGGGGAAGAAAAGTGAAAGACAATGGATTCATTAAAAAGGAACTTTGTTTCAAGTGAAGGGATGAGGACATATCCTGTGTAGTAGTTAAGAGAATTTACTGTTGGAATGGGTTTCTATAACCCATTGTGGCTTTCCAATTTCCATTCAGACTGGCTCAACCTTGCCTGGGTATGTTTTGTCTGCCAGATATGAGTTGAAATGAAAAAAAATGGGTGAAATTTAAAGAAAAAAATAGCCTAAATATTAAGATGCTTTTTTTTGGTTTTATATTTCAAGAAGTCATAGAGAAGTGATAACCTTCTGCATTGTTTGGTAATTCAGTACCGTGAGCCTTGTAGTTCACCACTCTGACACACATCTCCTCCTTATTTCTGTATAGCATTAGGAAAGATAAGACCCCAAGGTAAGAGAACAGAGACTGAGAATGATTATAGGACAGAGTAAGTATCAGGCCCTCAATGTAGTGCCATCTGCTAATCTGAAGTGGAAGGAAATGTCTACTGTAGCCTACAGAACCACTTTCTGGGATTGAAACAAATCACATCTCTGAAGAGTTCTTTCGAAGGTGAAGTGGATAGACTGTTTTTACTTTTCTACCCTCTAAGTATTTTTGAGAGACACAAAATTATGTTGCAACTCTCCATAGATCTTCATGCTTTCAGTTCCTGAATGATTGGGTCTTAGGGTTACACTGGCACACCAACCTTACTTTCACTTTTTGACTTAAGTCATGATTAAGTGAGGATAAAATGTGGGTTTTAAATCATGATAACTAAAAAACTCCAAAGTAGGGAGAAATAGTGAGATAATATTGTTTGTTATATTACTTAATAAGCACGTTCATTTACATGTAGCATAAAAATAAGTTGTAAATATCTACTAAAAATTTGATACAATACCTTTGAAGTTGTACATGTGTACAATATGCAAATAGGGATAGGGTGAAAGAATATGTCAGCAGTAACTAAAATTTTTACATTAGAATTTGTAACATCAATGATGCATCATTTTGAAATGTAGTCTGTATAGAGGACAAGTGGGAATGTTTGATACTTCTGCAAGACACTCTGAATGGAAGTTGGCATGCCACAAAGAAATATAGAATATTTTCTCAACATCTGCTCTTTATATTGTTAGGCTGTAAGACTTGTACCTCACTTTCTAGGTAGAGCCATTTACTTTTATCTCAAGTTAAAGATGTAACAATACCACCTTTTCTTAAAAGTCCACAGAGGAACATGGTCTAGTTTTGATAGAAGAAATCTCCCCGTTTTTAATAGCACAGCTCTTTCTCTAACTGAAGCTCTTGGATTCTGTTTCTTTTATAGTCATCTCTAGAACATGAATGAGGCAGCTCCTATATAAGCCACATGCTTCATAATTGTAGTGATCCTCTATTATAATACAAATACTCCTGGATCTGTAAGAGATACTACCATGAGGTAGTTCTGCCTCTGATCCAAAATTGTTTACTTTTATGATAGAATACATACACTCACCTGCAAGAACCTAGACTTACATATCAAAGTATCATTCTAACTGATAAATTAATTGACCTTGATTGTTTTTAAATGGGAAAAGAAGATTACAGTCAGGAAGGAAATTATTGCTTTTTCTCTGAATATTTATATGCCTCTAGAGACTTATACATGGGTAATTTTGATTCAAAAACACACTAAATTAATTGTAAAGTATTTAGTAGGTGTATTGTTTTCATTACAGTACACAAATGTCTTTTTTATTTTTTTTTGGATATATTGCAACATATTCATGCCAGGTAGCATGGAGCCAGACAAAAATATTGAAATCCCATGAACAGGAGATACAGAGGGCTGGGGGTCACCATGTAGATACTGGAAACTACACCAGAGTTATCTCTTTAGCCCCTTGAACTAAAAATTTTAGTGATTGCTTATAAACTTAATTATCACAGGAAAAAAAGTTAAAATTTTAGAATTATCCAATCAAATCTATTGACCATAATTTTTGAAGTAGGGTGCTGTTTTAATAGTACAGTTTGGTTTTACATTTATTGAGCTGTTTTCTTTGCCCTTAGTGAAGACATGTTAATCTACTTTAAAAACTTTTCTTCTTAAAACACGATTTCAAGAATTATACAGTTAGAGGAGCTACACTCATACTTTAATTATTTAAGGATGGCCAAAAATGTCTTTCAAAAAGTGCCTTGGCAATTTTTCATTATAGCAGGGTCAATACCTTTCCTCTCTAGGACATTTTACTGCAAATGTAATTGCAGTTTATCAAATCAGTTAGTCACACAGAAAGGATTTAGCAGATGCCAGGCTGACAGTTCTGAGCAGTATTTTCCAGATCTTCCTGCGAGTACTGCTTGGTGACATAGAGGTTTAATCCTCATCCTTTTTCTTGACTCTCCCCCTTTAACCTTAAATATTGCAGTGATCCCAATAGCTTTTAGGCTTTTGGGAAAATTAGATGAAGACAGATAGTCGAAGGAGCTGTTAAATATTAAGATATTAGCATGAAATTTGTCTTTTCAAAGACAGAGAATGCTAAATAATAAACAATGTAAACTTTCAAAATGTGCTGCATCGGATCTGAAGCCATTGTGCAAAACTGCGTATTTCTGGCACAAATCTTGCTTTTCTCTGTAATAAAGGCACTGTGTAGACTATTTAGGTTGTCTTGAAAGTGAGATCTGGACACAAACTTTCAGAGATATATTATAACCTTATGCAATTCAATATTATTTTTGAAAGATTTACTCTGTGCATTTCAGTTAACATAATTCTTTCTATAAATGCTCTTTCTAAAATTGATTTAAAATATGATATTATCATTATAATGCTGTATTTGTCATATGAGGAAGAGGGATAATAGTAGAAACAACAATGTGACAGGCTTCTGATATGTGGTATTTAAAGGTTTATGGAAGAATTGCGTAGGTGGTTCAGCAAGGTCTTCATAACTCTCAGCCAGATGGCTTCTCCTGGGTCACAAAATCTACATGATATTATCTGGATGCTGTTCTACCATTGTTGTGCTTCTATTCAATTTTTCATTTACTTGAATGTTCCTAGTTTTTCAGATAATGTTCTAAGTTATCACATTTCACATAGTCCTTACATTTCTCTGTAGCCTCCTCTGACATGTTTGCCAAACCTTTCCTTGTTCTTGATGACCTGGGTGGATTTTAAGAATGCAGCCTAGCTAGTTTATTAGCTAGTTTATTAATGTGCACCATTTTGAATTTGTCTGATAGACAAATTTTCTTAATCCTCATCATTAGACAAGGACTGTATGTCTACAGAGACAATGTGACTTTTTCACCACTATTTATCAAGTCAAGCATGATGCTCAGTGACATTCTCATTGATACTCATGTCAACCTGTTAGTTCTGATTGTGTTTCAGCACTTGATTAAGGTCATGTTTGCTATAAGCTCTTTACTGTGAAGCAGGATGCTATATCCTGATTTCATTCTCTGTTATCTAAAGTAAGTTAACAAAAGCACTACCCCCAGTGAAACTGCTGTCTTCCTGAACAGAGATCATTCTCCACATTATCTGTAATGTTCTTTCAGGGGACATCAACACCTCCTTGGGCATTTATTTAACCACCACAGTCTTGTGTATATTTACTTTAGAACTTGGCTTATAATCTAGCACTGCATTATTTATTTTGTCACCTCAACTTTTAACATTAGGGGCATTTCTGAATTAGTTACCTTGCCTTTTCAGCTGGTTCTATTAGAGTTTTCTTTTTCTTTTTTCCTTTGAGTGCCTAATATGTTCTGATACTTCAAATACCTCCAGCTTGTTTTCTCTATCTCCCCCCTATAGTATACCAAGAAATTCTAGTTTTGTTAAAAAGACAATTGCATTAGGAATAAAGGAGTCAAAGATACCGAAAATTATTTTAGATTTTTTGCCTTCAAAAATATTTAGAAATCATAATACATGTATAGCATTTCATTTTCTCTTTCCTTTCTCCAAATATAAATAAGACAAATCAAACAAAACACACCTGATTAGAACAAAGCAGACAAAAAGGAAGAGGAGCCCAAGGAAGGGCATAGGAAATCACTACTGATGCCCTTGTCTGGACACCAAGGAATCCCATAAAAACAAAGTGATAATCTATATAAATCTACATAAAGGACCTTTAGGCTTAAAAAAAGAAAAAAAATTCTAAAAGAAAAGAAAAAGCCTTGGCAAACATTATGAGAGAGGGAACTTCTAAAGATGCCATTAAAGAAAGTCGTTCATGATGTCACCGCTAATATGTGACCAGGAAGCAACATAAAAGTATTTTGATTTAGTATAATTAAAAATCTCTTCATCAAATGATGACAGCTGTTCCAGACCCTGACAGGTAAAACACATAAAAAGTAGGTTACTTCTTAACCTTTACACAGATGAAGGCACAGTCATTCAAGACCTCTAAGTACGAATAAGACTTCCTTCTGTTCAAATCTAGTTTGAGCCTCACAGCTATTGCTCAACCAGGGGATTTTTGTTTTTAAATTTCTCTGTCTGGTTTAAATCTATTCTATAGTCTGTCTCCTTGAAGAAAAAAATAATAATTTTACAGAACATTGAAAATCAGCAGCTAAGGTACTGAAGTTATTTTTAAAGACTAAAATGCCAGTTTCTCTCCTTCTCTGTTTCTTTAATCTAGAAACATTATTAATTTTTCTCATTTTTATTTATGTGTACAGGTGCATATGTATACATGGGTATGAGCATGTGAAAGTCTGGTGATATCAGAAATTTTGGAAACTCTTGGAACTAGAGGTAAGGTAGTTATGAGCTCCCAGACAATGTAATGTGGGTGCTGGGAACCCAGGCAGGATATTCTGCATAAAGGTAAGCACTCCCAAGTATTCAGTCATCTCAAACCCCAGGGCTTTTATTCTTGTATGCCATGTTGCTATGTTGTTTTGTTTTGTTTCATTTTTGTGGAGAATTAACTATTTTTCCTATTAATATGTTTATTTATTCACTTTACATCTGATCTCAGTCTCCCTTCCTATCAGTGCCTCCCTTTGTCCCTCCCTCCTCCATTAGGTATCAGCCTTCCTGGCACATCACCTCACTGCAGGACCACTAAGGCCAGATGCGACAGCTCAGCATTAGCAGAAAGGAATCACAGACAGGCAACAGCTTTTGGAATAACTACCCCCACCCCGCCCAGCTCCAATTATTTAGGGATCCACACAAATAACAAGCTGTGCTTCTGCTACATATATGCAGAGCAGGGATGTGGGGGTTAGGTTGGCCCATGTATGCTCTTTGGTAGATGGTTCAATTTCTGGGAGCCTTTAAGGGTCCAGGCCAATTGTGTTTGTTGGTCTTCCTGCGGACTTCCAATCCCTCCCCCAGAGTCCCTCAATCCTTCCCACAATTCTTCCGCAGGACTCCTCAAGTTAAATACAATGTTTGGCTGTGGGTTTCTGCATCTGGTTTAGTCAGCTGCTGAGTGAAAGCCTCTCAGAGGACAGTTTTGCTAGGCTCCTGTCTGTAAGCATAACATATTATTACTAATATTGTCAGGGATTTGTTTTGCCTATAGGATGGGATGGGATGGTTGGTAACAGCCCCTCCCCCATGTGCCTCCTGCTGTCCAATCTCTGCTCTGCAGTGGGTACTTAAAAAAAAATCATGTTACCCCCTTTCCCAAAATCTGCAGTTCAAGCTCTGGTTCCTCCTGGTTTAGCTCTGGGATCTGCTATCACCAGCCCCTCTCCAGGCTGGCCCAGGAGCTGTTGCTCTCCATTGGCCAAAGCCTTTGCCTGGGAACTGAGACCCTGGAGCTGCTATCTGCACCATGGCCCCTGTTGGTTCCCTTTTTCTTCCCAGCTTAGCTTTTTCAAGCCACCATCACAGATCTGGCTTCTTTCTTACCTGCCTTTGCTCCTGGAGGGGTACCAGTCCCACATGATGCCTTTGAATCCTCTGCTTTATTACTTTAGAACTGTCGGCTAGCACAATCGCTGAGCACACAGAATCTCCTGCCCTAAACCCGATCAGCTAGCCTGTATCAGCTAGCCTCAGACAACCTTCTTGGCTATCCACTGAATGCTGCTGGTTCTATCTTCCCCGAGATTTTACCTGATTGTTTCCTGCTCCTTGTTCCAAAGCCTGGCGAAAAAGCCCCTATTCTTTTTCTGCTTCTCCTTTTTCTCCCGGGACCCAGAGGGCCTACTTGTCTCTTCTGCCCAGCAATTGGCTCCCGGCCTTCTTGATTGACAAATTCAAAAACTAATTAGAGAATCAGATCTTACAATCAGCACCTCCCTGCTGCACAGCTCTATCATTGTCCCCATCCTCCTTGTAGGTAGGACAATTTGCAAGTAGAAGGTTCTGTGGGAAGGTTGGTGTCTTTTACTTCCATTGGGAGTTCTACCTGGATATGGGAGGTCAAGACATATCCTTCTCTGCTAGAAGCTTCTGCTGGAGTCAACCTCATAGGCTTCTGGGAGCCTCCCCATCCCAGATCTCTGGCATGTTACATAGATGTCCTCTGCCCACGCCGAAGCCCATGATTTTCATCCACTCTTTGGGCCTGCTCTCCTTGTCTCTATCCACACCTGATCCTGATTCCTCTCCTATTCTCCTCCCTATACCCTTTCCCACCTGCTTCCCTCCCTTCATCTGCGTTGTATGGCTGTCTTACTTCCTATTGTGAGTGAGTTTCAAGCATACTCGTTTGGGAGTTCATTGTTATTATAGCCTCGGTGTCCTGTACTTTATCACTAATATCCACATATAAACGAGTAAGTGTTGGTAAAGAAGCAGACAGGTTGCATTGAATCAGAGATCCTGAAATAAACCCACACACCTATAGACACTTGATTTTTTGGCAACGAACTCAAAACCATATATACAATGGAAAAAAGAAAGCATCTTCAACAAATGGAGCTGATCTAACTGGGTGTCTGCATGCAGAAGAATACAAAGAGATTCACATTTATCACTCTACACAAAACCCAAGTTCAAGTGAATCAAAGACCTCCACCTAAAGCCAGAAACACTAAATATAACAGAAGAGAACTTGAGAAATAACCTAAATAACCTTGAACACACTGGCACAGGAGACTAATTCCTGAACAGAACACTGACAGCTCAGGTACTAAGATCAACAAATAAGAAATGGGACCTCATGAAACTGAAGAGCTTCTGTAAAGCACCCTGCCAGTGGGATAAAACTGTAGCCTGCAGAATTGGAAAAAAAATCATGCCTACATCCAATAGAGGGCTAAAATTCAAATTTATAAACAACTGAAGAAGTTAGACACCAACAAACCAAATCACTAAATCAAAGAATGAGTTACAGAGCTAAAGAGAGAATTCTTAAAAGAGAAATCTCTAATGGCAGAGAAGCATTTAGATGTCCAACAACCTTAGTCATCAGGCAAACAAACCAACACAACACTGAGATTTCTTATACCTATCTGAATGGCTAAGATAAAAAACCTCAGTGATAGCACATGCTGGAGAGGCTGTGGAATAAGGAAAACACTCCATCATTCTTAATGGGACTGCAAATTTGTACAACCACTTTGAAATTTAATCTGGCAGTTTCTCATATAATTAGCAATATTTCTACCTGAAGGCAAAGATGTATCAACCCTGAGCATATACCCAAAAGATGCTCTACCATACCACGAGAAAACATGCACCACTAAGTTCATAGTAGTTTTATTCATAATGTAATGGCCAGAAGGTGGAAACAACCGAAGAACGGATGATGCCAATATTCATTTACATAATGGAAAACTACCAACTTATTAACAAGGACTTCACAGAATATGCAAGCAAATGGATTAAAGTAAAAAACATCATCCTGAGTGAGGTAACCCAGATCCAAAAGGGAGAGGTAACTGAATGAACAACTGTTTGTTAGAGATTGTTTTGAATGTTAGTTGAATTTCTTTGTTTCCCCACTCTTTTTTTTTTTTTTACTTTTAGACAGCAATTTTTTTTTACAGTTTAGTAAGTTTTATTTATTTATTTTTTTAAACAACTTTATTTTACAAAACAAAGATAAATGTACAGATTTTAAACATTTTTTTGCTTAAAATTATACATTTTCTGTCAGTACTTTTTTTCAGATTTTAACATAATTTTTACATAAAACTATATGAATATATTTTTTAGTCATTACTTGATTTTTTTCAAGGTTTGATTTTATGCCTTGAAAACTTAATAGTTACAATGAGCTAAAGTACATGTAAAACAAAATGTAACATGGAAATAGTTAAAGTTTTCTTGTTTTGTAAATATTTTTTTGTTTTGTTTTGTTTTCTTTATTTCTTGGACTTCATACAGTCTGTGAATTGTTTCTGGGGTAGTGCAAGCCTCTGGGGTTAGCATCCCACTATCAGTGACTGCATATTATGTCTGTGTTTCCCCACTCTTAAGTCTCCTTGCTTATTATTTCTTTATTGAAGAAAAACAATTCATCTTTTTCCTAACTCATTCTATTAGGACCTTCCATAGCTTGAGAAGAACTAATTCCTTCCAACTTTTTAAAAATTTCTGTCTCGTACTTCCCTTCAACCCTCACAAAGATAAACGCAAGGATCTCGAATTACAATAAATAAAATGTAAGTAGTTAGATAGGTAAGTAGGTAGGTAACTAGAACTGCGAGGACTTATCTGAACCATTTCTCAATGGATCCGAGCAATCTGCTCTGTTCTTTAGCTCAACACCAGCATCTCTCCCTGTGTAAAGATAACACACAATATTAGAATTTTCACTTACATTCTGGTTTTTGTTTATTCGTAAATAAGAATTACAGGATGGAGAGGAGAGCATGACAGCACTGACTACTTCAGAACTGTGGTCTCCCATGCATCTGGAGTCTTCCCTTCCTAACTACTGCAGTAACTGTATCTGAACTGAAACAAAAGCTTGGCAGTAGCCACATTAAGCCACGTATGTCCACCAGAAAGAGCCTCAGCACTGTGTGTGATTCCATGTGTCAGAAGGCTGGTGATTTTCACAGCCTCTTTGAGAAACCCCAGCAAGTTTTACCTCCCCATGTGCTTGCTCTTACTATTCCCCAGTGTTATTGCTCGGTTTCCCTTTCCTTGTGAGCGTTGTTTGGGCAGTGGGGTTATACTTCATGTCATACAGACCTGAATAAGGTTTGGAAAGTTTTCATCTCACCAGCTTCTCTTAGAGTAATCCTTGCTTAAATCCCTGTGTCCCAATCCTAGCAGAAACTAAATTACTTTTCTACCAGTGAACTTTGACAAGTTTTACCACTGAATCCTTTCCTTCTTTGAAGTAGTCTCTTATTTTGAGTCTGTATTATGAGAATTAATTATTTTCTGGCAATTTATTTTTATTTATTAAAATATTATTTAAGTTAATATTAATTTTTATATGAATATATAAACTCATGTACATTTATATAAATTTTAATAAAACATCTCTTTCTTCCTCTTTCTACTCTCCTTTATACATCCTTTACCTCCTCTTTATCCCTCTCCCTCTCCCAATCCCCCTCCCCTTCTCTCTCCTCCCTTCTCTCCCTACACCCTCATGATTATAATTCCAGAATATTTGTTTTAAATGTTTCTTGAGATCATGTTAAAGACTTGTTTCACATTTGACATGATATCAATTGGTATGGTTATATTAATATTATAAAATAATTTGTGATAGATATTGAATTAATATTATCCTTTAAGAAATATTAGCTGAATAAAAAATGAAATTTATTTTAACAGTATTTTCATTTGAGCCACTTGTAGCAACATTATCAATTCTCTTGGTGTGGCAAAACATTTCTGTGAATTTCAGCTAAAAGTAAGATTACAGTGAGAATGAGAATTGGGAGAAACTGCATTGTTTGGATTCTTATGTAAAATTCTTTAAATTGTCAGCATTTCTTTGTGTTCACTAGATACATACACAAGCTTTGTTAATAACATAACTTCTTCATTTTGTCCCTGGCAATTGCTTGGTCAAAGAAATAAGCATCGCAATGGCATTTTAATAGACTGTTAATTTTAAATATTACAGGGTTAATTTTGCTAATATTAGTAAACAATACTAAATTTTCACCTGAAATATGGCTTGTAATATTATACTGCCCACATTTTCTGGAGACCCATTTGGCAGATTTTGAAGGGGGACTTGACGCCCTCAGTGTGCTGATGCTGGCACTTGCTCTGTGTTGCTTCTCTTCTGCTCCTCTTCTCTTAATTCTTCTTTGCACTCACAAAGAGCACATTCAGAAAATACGAAGCTCAATTTCTAATTATGACACAGTGAGGGGACATTGCTTGACAAAATGGTGACAGAGATAAAAGTGGAATTGTGTGAATGTGAGGCCTTGGATTCTGAGGAGTTTAACATCATTATTTTAGATGCAAAGAAATGTGTCACATTAGGAAATGTGTTTTTCAGTCATGACGTCTAAACGGAAAATTAAGTTAAACCACATCAATAATTTGGAGATTCTTGGAAGGGATTTCCTACCCCTCTGTGTTAGAAACAATTATACTGATGAGATCAAGGAGAATTAAAATGATTGCGCTAAGGTTAATTGGATCAGAAAAAGCTGGTCACACTTTTTTTCAAGTAAACAAACTTGAAAACTATAGAGTGATGCCTGTAAAATTATTTTGTGATATGCAGAAATTAACAAATTTGTGGGAAAAGGTGAAATGTCTATAGTTAGTTCATGAACTTTAAAATACTAAATAATATGAGTGAAAAGCTAAGTTTTGATAAAATGATTATTTCTCCTGGAGATATTATGGCTTTATGGCTTAAAGAAATGTAATGTATAATTTTTTATACATTTGAAATGTTTAGCATTTCTCTGTGTTTCTGAGAGATACAAATTGTGTGAGTAGTGTATGTTTATTCTGTCCCTGGTTTCTGCAGTGACAAGTGTTTGGTCAGAGCAACAATAGGCATTAGCAATTGCATATTTGTTAGAAAAGAAAGCACTTTGTGATTTGCCAATATATTTGAGAAAGCTGGATTTCATCGTATTTGTATTTAAGAGAAATCAATGTCAGAGGTGTTCATCAACATAGAAGCAAAAAACAAAATCTTAGATGAAAGTTATCCATAATTATTAGTGTTAATTTTCAACTTAAAATTTTCTGATGCTTTTGCCTGCTTTAGAGAAGTTTGCCCTCCTACTGGGTCATATATTCCATCTTTAATATTAAGAACGCTGCCTAATCAATCATATTACAACATGATGTGCCATGTTTGGTTGCTATTCCTGGGATTCTGTCATTTTCCAAGAGAAATAGAGGTAGAGAGGATTTGGGGGAGCAGTGGGGAAGGATGAAGGATGTAGAGGACAGAGAGTGGGGGGAAACAGTGGTCAGGATGTAATATTTGAGAGAATAAATCATTTAAAAATTTATTATCAATTCTTAGATGACAAATTTCTTGATTTTCTTAACTTGGTTGGAAAGACTGGTCCTCTGTAGGTGTAATCACGCCCTGCTTGGGATGTTGGGTAGTCTCAGTAGAGAAAGGGAGCAGAGAAACAGCAGGTATTGTTCTTTATCTGTTCCTGACTTTGCATGCATATGACCAGGTTGGCTTCCCCACTGTTATAGAGTGTCCTCATGAACTGTGGGTCAAACTGAAGATCTTTTAATCATAAGATGTTTCTGTGGTAGAATTTTACCCTAGCAACAGCAAAGGAAGCCAGGGCAGATCATCAAGAAGGTGTGCTTGTATACTCTTATTTGTTTGTTCATTTGTTTAGGAATCCTCACAGTGTGGTTATTTGTTGCTTATTGGTGATGAAATTGGTTTGTGCCTGAAGTAACAGGGCAAAAAAAAAAAAAAAAAAAAAAAAAAAAAAAAAAAAAAAAAAAAAAAGGATCTTTTTTACTTTCTACTATTTTGTGGTATTGCAGCTTATTCAGACTCCTTGACATGGATAACCTTAATGGACTCACATGAAGTGCTTTTTAAATTGCCTTTCAAATATATATTAAACATAAAACATAAACCTTAAATCTAGCTCTATCTCCTGAAAATAGACGTAAAATTAAACAAGATTGATGTTCCCACAAGCATGGCATTCACACTTGAATTCATAATACCTGAAATTTTAATAACTTAACCTTTTATTCATTATGGTAGACATTCCATCACAACCCACTCTTGGAACTATATTTATTATTTTTCTCATTTCTGTGGCAAAATACATTATGAAAACTCATTAAACTTATCAAAATTGTCAAGATCAAAAACTCAAGTGATAGCACATGCTAACAAGAATGTGGAGCAAGGGGAATACTCTTTCATTGCTGCTGAGAGGGCAAACTTGTAAACCCACTTTGGAATTAAATTTGATGGTTTCTCAGAAAATTGAGAATAATTCTAACTCAAGAACTACCTGTACAACTCCTGGGCATATACCCAAATGATGTCCCACTCTAGCACAAGGACATTTTCTCAACTATGTTCATAGTAGCTTTATTCATAGTAGCCAGAAACCGGGAATAACCCAAACACCCCTCAACTGAGCAATGGATACAGAAAATTAATCTATTGAAAACAAGAAGATCATGAAATGTGCAGGAAAATGGATAGAACTAGAAATATAATCTTGAGTAATGTAACCCAGACCTAGGAAAACATGGACAGTATGTGTTCACTTATGATTAAAGATTAGCCATTAAGTACAGGATCCCATGCTATAATCCACAGACCCCACATCAACCTAAATAATAACAAGGTCACAAAGGAAGATGGGTAAGGGAAACAAATTATTCATTGGGGGTAGATGAAGACATGGAACTGGGTGCGAGAGGGAATGTAGAAGTAACATGGGATGGCAGTCATGTATGGGCAAAGGAGGGTCAAAAGAGGGCTAGGAGGGAGAATAGAAATTAGTGGGGAACATCTTAGGGACTAGCTAGAGACCTGAGACAGGGCAGGTTACAGGGAATCAATGGGGGTGACCCTAGCTGAGAAGGACTTTCAGTTGTAGGAGGGAAACATCAATCAGGCCATAAAATCTTCAATCCAAAATTTGTCCTGCATACAATCTGCACAGGGATAAAGAAGAATCAGAGACTAAGGGAGTGGGCAACCAACTGGCCCAACTTGAGACCCATTCCATGTGAAAAAGACATTCACCCCCTGGCATTATTAATGATACTCTGCTGTGCTTGCAGACAAGAACCTAGCATAGTTGTCTGCTGGAAGGCTTCATCCAGTAGCAGAGGGAAACAGATGCAGATGTCTACAGTCAAACAAAAGCAGAGCTCAGAGAGTCTTGAAGGAGGGTGGGCAGATAGGATTGAGTGAGCCAGAGGGATCAAGGACATTACAAGAATTCCTACATAATCAAATAACCTGGGATCATGTGAGCTCACAGATACTGAACTATCAACCAAAGAGTATACAGGGGATAGACCTAGGCATGCTACACATTTGGAGCAGATGTACAGCTTGGTCTTCATATGGGTTCTTTAACAATTATACTGGGGGATCTTTCGACTCTATTACCTGCCACTGGATTTCCTTTCCCTAACTGAATTCCCTGGTTGGACCTCGGTGGGAGAGGATGTGTTTAGGCCTGCTGGGACTGGATATAACAAGGTAGGGTAGTACTCAAGGCAGGTTTCTCCTTCTCTGAGGAGAAGTAGAGGGAGTACTCGAGGAGGAATTTGATAGGGTGGGACTGGGAGGAAAGGAGGAAGAGGGCAGTGATCAGGATGTAAAGTGAATAAATAAATTAATTAATGAAAAAGTTACTATTTAATTGTTTTTGTTCATGATTTCAGAGGAATTTCAGTCATGATTCTACAGAAGGCATAGCAATAGAAGTCTATGTAGTACTCTTCAAAGTGTGGATGGCCAGGAAACAAGATGAGACCAGAACATAAGGCAGTTATAACATCAAAGCATCCTACTTCTTCTCTTAAGGACACTGTGTCCTTAATCTGGTACAGCTTCTCGGAACAGCTTTTCTAGTTGGGGGACAAGTGTTAAAACACTTGAGCCTGTGGGTTAAATTTACATTTCCCAACATCCCATAGGGTTTTCATCAAACGCTAAGCAACGAACTACCGATTTTAATATTTCTGCACTAAACCTCACTTAACTCTGGGAGCTTGATATTGACACAGGTGACAATTATATACAATACATCCATGTGCAGGAAGCACTAGTTATTATTGCTCTGTAGGTAGAGCTCTACTGTCGAAGTCAATTGCAGCTTACTTAAGATCAGCTTTCATTTTGCAGCACAAAAAATATGATTTGTGCTTGCCATACACTGCTGACTGATTGATTGCTCAAGGTGGTACCAGGAGAGTAGCCCACCATTTTAACAGTGCATCTTCTGATCCCATCCCCCTGCCTTGGTGAGAAATATTTTAAATATTTTAAGATAGCCCTTTGAAGGAGATGTTCCATAAATTATTGTTTTTATTGGTATTGATTGTAAAAATAAAGTGTAGAAAACTGTTATTTAGATAATAAACTCAAGCAATTATCTCTGTTGACATATTCTGAGCAATAAAGGCTTATTTTCTCTATTTATTACCAAAATACCAAGAGTATTTGCTATAATATTTGCAAGCTAGTTATCATAATCTTATTAATGTGACAGGTATGAAAAATTTATTATCATTTGTTAAGAAGTTGTATATGTTTTACAAATCAATAGCCCTGTTTTTGAGTATGTCTTTTTGCCTAGTCAGCAATAGTACAATTACACTATAAAGAAACAAATGAGATTAAAGTACATGACTACTAGAAAGCAGACATGGCTGTAAATTAAGGACAGCACTTTCCATATATGAAAAGCCAATATGAGTTCTCATATTTAGAGATACATGTTAAGTAGAGGTAACCCTCCAGTGGCAAAAATTACAAAGTAAGAAGGCAGAGTGAAATAAGAGAAAAGGAAACCTGTTAGGAAAATGACCATGTGAATTCTGCTGCTGAATAGATAGATCATGGATCTTTTACACTGATAAAATATTTGTGTTTTGTGCATTACAAAAACAAAACACCACTGACACTTGTCTAGCATTTAAATATGTATATACCATTAGAATATCAGCAGACATCGATACATCATCAAGGATGTTGAGAATAAGTTTACTGCATAGACTATTGCTGAGAAGCCTAGGGGATAACACAGGTGGCCTTATGCTTTATCTTATTTCATTAAAGCAGAAGCAAGAGGTTGAGAACCAATGTATCACAATGTTGATCTATATACAGGGTCAGATGACCTAGAGGGGTCATTTGGGGCTGAAATGACTTTGAAGGGCTATGTGCTTCAAATGGGTTTGAGCTGGCCAAGCTGAAGTTTAGTATGAGGAGCTCCTTTATTTTAGGAGCTATGACTGTCTGTAGCTGAGGCAGTTGCTACGGTGCTGTCTGTCAAAGGCAGTGTCTTAGCAGGATCTTGAGCAGCTGCATTGATAAGCCTGTCCTTGAAGATGCCCTCTATGAGTTTCCAGGGTAGTGAGATTTTAGGTCACACCAAGAGCCCTACAGAAAGCAGCAGGCTTTCTACCTGGATCTCTCTATTACTTCTGCATACAAATCATCCTGTCCTATGCAGTTTCATTTGAATGTTTCCTGATGCCCACCTCCAAAGCTCCATCTTTTCTCTCTTTGGACTATAGAATTCATGTGTGAGACTATGGCACTGGTTTGAAGAATAGTCTGTCAGAAAACAAATATGACTGTTGTAGAGAGGTAACAGAGGACATATGACAATGAGATGCCTTCAACTAGGCTTCTTGCCATATGTTCAGTAGGCATGACTGAATCCTCAGCACCAAAGGAAAAGGGAAGACATTTTGTAATTACTGATGGAGTATGGACTATGAAGATGATGTCATTAACTTTTCCTTTTATTCCTTGCAAATATTTCTACTTTTTTATTAAGTTAACACAGTGTTCTTTTCTGCAATTCCAATTCTATATTGATATATCATTTTTTAAATTGTATATAGTCTTTATTGCCATAAGAATTGCCACAAACAGTAGGTTCCCTACTTATGAGATAATGACTTACTCACTATCTCATAAATAAAAAGATAATACATATTTCTTCCACTACCTTTCTGGTTTTGATCATCTCTTAGTCTCCCTGAATTTTATGTTGTTAAATTTTTGACACACATAATCTATTTTCTGAAATTGTGACCATATATCCCATGTTCTTTTCTTTTTCCTGACAAACAGGATCAAAGACAACTTAATCTGCTTAAATACACTTACTTTGGATAAAACTACTGGTTTCTTGGAGTGCTGATAAGTAGTTGGCTAGTGCCTGTGGCCAAGATTCAGCCAGTAATTTTTTGTATATGACAATAGTGATATTTTATATATTTAGACCAACATTTAAACTGTTTTCAGTCTGGAGTAGTCTTACATATCTATAATCATAGATCGAAAACTTGGTATGTGACTAGCTTTGTGAGTTCATGGGCTACATGACTAGACCTTGTCTCAAAACAAGTAAAAATTAACTGAAACAAAGCCCCAATCACACTCATAAGAGTATTTTATGATTTCGGATTGACTTTGAAAGTGAAAAACTAGAAACAAAACTAAATTATGCTCATTGTCAAGGAATGAGCAAGGTCTGAGTTCCTTCCTTCCTTCCTTCCTTCCTTCCTTCCCTTTCTTTCTTTTTTTCGTCCTTCCTTCCTTTCATTCTTTCTTTCTTTGTTTGTTTCTTTCTTTCTATTTTCTTTCTTTCTTCCTATCTGTCTGTCTTTCTTTCTTTGTTTTAAGTTTCTTTTGGTGACTTCCAAAAACCAATAACCAAATTAAAACTGGGGTTCAGAACTAAACAGAATTCTAAACAGAGGACTCTTGAATGGCTGAAGAGCACTTACAGAACTGTTCCTCATTCTTAGTGATCAGGGAAATGAAAATCAAATCAAACCAACCCTGAGATTCCACCTTACACCAAGCAGAATGACTAAGATTAAAAATTCAAGTGCCAGTACCTGCTTGGGAGAATGTAGAGAAAGAGAAACACTCCTCCATTGATGGTGGGATTGTAAATTGTTACAACCACACTGGAAATCAATCTGGCAGTTCTTCAGAGAATGGGAAATAGATCTACCTGAAGACCAAGTTCTAGATTTATGTTAATGTAATACATGATTGGGTATGAGCTAGATAAGCATGGAAAGATGGAGGAGTGGAACTGAAGGCAGGAAGAGGAGGAGATTCCCGGGGAAATGGAGGCAGACATTTATGTTTCTCTTGGTGCATCTCTTCATAAATAAGGTTATTATGAATGTTTTATAAGAGATACAGTTGTACAAGATGATTTTACTTCTAAAGGTTAATAAATTACGTTATGCCAGTTGAATCAGAGTAGCTTGTTATGTTCTTTGATGTGAATACTTAATTGAATTCAGAAGGGGTGCTGGAAGACCTCATAAAACCTGCAACAGAGTTGGGATGTGTGTTTCTAAGTCTTGGAGACAACATGCCAAGGGGACGTGAGGGAAAACAACACTCTGGGGCTGTCGAATCCACCTAGGACATAAGCAGCAAAGAGGCAGTGGTGTGAACCAGAGTTCTTAAAGGCAACCTGGAGTGACATGTGGTATGGGGACCGCATGGGTGTGCTTGGCTTCTCACTAGAGCTGCATTCATGGAGTTAGACCGACAGGGCCAATAGAAGATTAAGCCATCTTTATTATTTACTGTAACACCAAGCAATAACGCTCCTGGGCATATACCCAAAAGATGCCTCACAATACTACAAGGACACATGGGTAACTATGTTCATAGCAGCTTTATTTGTAATAACCAGAAGCTGGAAACAACCCAGATGCCCCTCATTCAAAGAATGGATATAGAAAATGTGATTCATTTACACTTGAAATGCTATTCAGCTGTTACAAATTAGGACATCATGAACTTTGCCTAAGTAGGGATCCATTCCATTTGTGTACACCAAACCCTAACACTATTACTGATGCTATTTTCTGAGAGTCTCCACCTGGCACTGAATGAAAAACTGTAGGTACTTAATTCAACCATTAGACTGAGGTCAGGAACTCCTATGGAAGATTTAGGGAAAGATTTAAGGAGCAGAGGGGAATTGTAACCCCATCAAAAGAACAACAGTGCCAACTGACCCAGACATCTCAGAACTAGCTGGGACCACGCCAACCAAGAAGCATATGTGGGCTGCTCCATGGCTCAGAGTACATGTGTAGCAGAGGACTGCCTTTTCTAGCCTCAGTTAGATAGAATGTGCTTAATTCTGTAGAAACTTGGGTAAGGTGGAGATAGGTAGGCAGGTGAGGGAGGAGCTTCTCAGAAGTGGGGGTAGGTGAATGGGGTAAAAAACTGGGGAGGGGGATCAGGAAGAGGGGCTACTTTCAGAATTTAAATAAAGGTGATGATTTAATGAAAACAAAAGAAAGAAGAAAAGAAAGAAAGGAAAGAAAGAAAGAAAGAATGAATGAGAAAGAAAGAGAGAAAGAAAGTAAGACTCTTCTGGCTTCTAGGAGAAATGTTTCCAGCACTTTGACATTTATACCTTTTTCTTACTTGTAAGTGAGGCTCCCCTTCTCCCAAGGCTTTTCCCCAAGAGTCTTGTGTGCTCTACTAGAGCGATTCTAGTTTTCTGTGGCTTTGAATATTTGGAGGCTGTATCTTCTGAGATTAACTTTATGCTGTCTCCTTCACTCTTCTTTTTCTCTAAACTGTAAGATTTTATTGCCATTTAATTTAACAGCTGTGTAAATTTCTCAAATCCTTTCCTGCTCTGCCAATGGTACCTTTCCCAAGATTCTCAGACTTAATGAATACAGAGTAACTCAATGAAGCTATCCTGAAAATGGTTTCTTCTTGTCTGATAACACTTTCTAATAGCTTTCCTATTTTCATAACTTAGTTATCATTTTCTTTCCATATATCTGTTTTTATATCAAATATTCCTTGTCTTTTTGTTTTTGAAAATTTAGATTGTCTGTTTGTTATTCACTTTCATTAAGCTTCTATTATATACCTTGAATTCTCTATATCCAAAATTTTAGATTATTATTTACAGTTTGCAAATTTTTAAATTTTTTATTGGATATGCTTTGTATTTACATATCAATTGTTATCCACTTTCCCACCACTCCCATCCCCTCAACCCTTGCTTCTATGGAGGTGCTCCCCTCCCAACCACCCTCTCCCAATTCGTCACCTTGGCATTTCTCTACACTGGGAAAATGAGGCTTCACAGGACATTAGGTCTATCTTCCCACTGATGCTAGACAATGTCATCCTCTGCTACATATTGATTGGTGGTTTAGTCCATGAGAGGACTGGAGGGTTTGGTTGGTTGATAATATTGTTCTGCCCATAAGGTTGAACACCCTATCAGTTCCTTCAGTCCTTTCTCTAGCTCCTTCATTGGGGTCCCCTGTTCAGACCTCTGGTTAACTGCAAACATCTTCTATATCAGTACGGCTCTGGCAGAGCCTTTAAGGAAGCATTTATATCAAGCTTCTTCCAGTAAGCACTTCTTGGCACCAGCAATAGTACTTGGGTTTGGTGGCTGCATACGAGATAGATCCCTATATGAGGCAGTCTCTAGATGCACTTTTCTTCAATACCTGCTCCTCTCTTTGTCTCTGTATTTCCTCCCTTAAGTGTTTTCTTCTCCCTTATAAGAAGGACTGAGGCATGGACATTATGATGTTTCTTCTTTTTGAATTTCATAAGGCCTGTGGATTGTTTTACAGATATTCTGAGCATTTTGGGCTAATATCTGCTTATCAGTCAATTTGAAAAATATGTGTTCTTCTAAGACTGGGTTATCTCACTCAGGATTATACCTTCTAATTGTATCCATTTCCCTAAGAATTTCATGAAGTCATTGTTTCTAATAGCTAAGTTGCACTCCACTGTGTAAGTGTACCACAATTTCTTTATCCATTCCTCTGATGAAGGACATTTGGGTTATTTCCAGCTTCTGACTATTATAAACAAGGCTGCTATGAACATGGTGGAGCATGTGCCCTTATTATATGTTGGAGCATCTTTGGGGTATATACTCAGTAGTGAAATTGGTGAGTCTTTAGGTAGGACTATGTTTAATTTTCTGACAAACCAACAGACTAATTTCCAGAGCAGTTGTACCAGCCAACACCACAAACAGTGAAGGAATGTTCCTCTTTCTCCACACCCTTGTCAGCATCTGCTGTCACCTGAGTTTTTGATTTAGTTATTCTGCCTGAATGTGTGAACAGAATCTCAGGGTTGCTTTGATTTTCATTTCAGTGATGACTAGAAATGTTGAGCATTTCTTTAGGTGCTTCTCAGTCATTCTGTATTCCTCAGTTGAGAATACCTCTTTAGCTCCATACCTCATTTAAAATAGGATTATTTGATTCCCTGGAGTTTACCTTTTTGAGTTATTTGTATATATTGGATATTAGCCCTCTATCAGATATTGGTTTGGTTAAGATCCTTTCCCAATCTCTTGGTTGCCATTTTGTCCTATTGAAAGCGTCCTTTGCTTTACAGAAGCTTTGCAATTATATGAGGTACCATTTGCCAATTCTTGATCTTAGGGCATAAGCCTTTGTTGTTCTGTTTAGGAAAATTTCTCCTGTGCCTATGTGTTCTAAGCTCTTCCACACTTTCTGTTCAGGTAGTTTCAATGTACCTGGTTCATGTGGAGTATTTTTATTCACTTGCACTTGAGCTTAGTACAAGGAAAACAGAAAGGATAGATTAACAATCTTCTGCATACTGACTGCCAGTTGAACCAGCACCATTGATGAAGATGCTGTCTTTTTTTCATCGACTGTTTTTAGTTCCTTTGTCAAAGATCAAGTGACCATAGGTTTATGGGTTCATTTCTGGGTCTTCAATTGTATTCCATTCATCTACATGCTTGTCTGTGTACCAATAACATGCATTTTTTGTCACGACTGATCTGTAGTACAGCTTGAGGTCAGGGAGGGTGAGACCCTCAGAAGTGCTTTTATTGTTGAGTATAGTTTTCAATATCCTAGGTTTTATGTTATTCAAAATGGATTTGAAAATTGCTCTTTCTAGCTCAATGAAGAATTGAGCTGGAGTTTTGAAGGGAATTGTATTGAATTTGTAGATTTTTTTTTTTTTTTTTTTTTTTTTTTTTTTTTTTTTTTTTGGCAAGATGGCCATTTTTACTATAATACTCTTTCCAATCCATGACTATGGGAGATATTTCCATCTTCTGAAATCTTTCTCAAATTCTTTCTTCAGAAATGTGACATTTCTGTCATAATGATCTTTTGCTTGCTTGGTTACGGTCACATCAAGGTCCTTTATATTATTCGTGACTATTGTGAATGCTATCAATTCCTTAATTTCTTTCTCAGCCTATTGATCCTTTGAGTAGAGGAAAGCTACTGATTTGTTTGAGTTCATGTTATATCCAACCAGTTTGCTGAAGGTGCTTTTTAGTTGTAGGAGTTTCTGCTGTTACTTTGGTGGTTACTTAAGTACTATCATTTCATATCCAAATAGTGTTATTTTGACATTTTCTTTTCTAATTTATAAACCTTTGACTTCCTTTTCTGTCTAACTACTCTGTTTAGTACTTCCCGTACTATATTGAATATGTAGGGGGAGAATGAGCAACTTTGTCTAGTTTCTGATTTTAGCTGAATTGCTTCAAATTTTTCACCATTTCTTTTTATGGTTGCTACTGGTTTGCTGTATATTGTTCTTACTATGTTCAAGTGTGAAGCTGGATTTCCTGATCTTTCCAAGACTTTTAACATGAGGGGTTCTTGAATTTTTAGAAATGCTTTCTTAGCATCTATGAGATGTGGATTTTTCCTTTGAGTTTGTTTATATAGTGATTACTTTGATAGATTTTTATATATTGACCCATTTTGCATCCCTGGAATGAAGGCTACTTGAACATGTTGAATGATCTTTTTATGTGTTCTTGGATTAGGTTTTGAATAATTTTGTTGAGTCTTTATGCATTGATATTCATGAGGAAAACGGGTCTGGAGTTCTCTCTCATTGTATTTTTGTTTTGTGGTTTATGGATGAGCATAACTATGGCTTTGACGAAGGAGATGGGTAGTGTTCATCTCTTTCTATTTTGTGGACTGGTTTGAAGAGTTTTGTTTTGTGTCTTTTAAAAATGTTTAATAGAATTCTCCACTAAACCCATTTGGTCCTGGGCTGTTTTTGGTTGGGAGACTTTTGATGGCTGCTTCCATTTCTTTAGGGGTTGTGGAACTATTTAGATGGTTTAATTGAACTCAATTTTAATTTTGTACCTCAATTCTGTCCCGAAAATTGTTCATTTCCTCTAGATTTTACAGTTTCTCTGAGTATAGGCTTTTGGAATAGGATCTGATGACTTCTTGAATTTCCTGAGTTTCATTTATTATTTTGATAATTTGGATACTTTCTCTGTGCCCTCTAGTTAGTCTGGGTAAGGGTTTATTGATCTTTTTAATTTTCTCAGAGAACCAGTACCAGGTTTTGTTGATTCTTTGTATAGTTCTTTTTGTTTCTACTTGGCAGATTTCAGCTCTGAGTTTCATTATTTTCTGCCTCTTACTCCTCTTGGGTGTATCTGCTTTTTTTTTTTTTTTTTTTTTTTTTTTTTTTTTTTTTTTTTCCTAGAGCTTTCAGGTGTTCTGTCATGCTGTTAGCTCTTTTCAGTTTCTTTTTGGAGGCACTCAGAGATGTGAGTTTTCCTCTTACAATTACATTCATTGTATCCCATAGGTTTGGGTATGTTGCACTTTGTTTGCATTAAATTCTAAGTCTTTGATTTCTTTCTTTATTTCTTTCTTGACCAAGTTATCATCAAGTAAAGCATTGTTCAGCTTTCATGTGTATGTGAGCTTTTTTGTTGTTTTTGTTGTTGTTGTTTATTGAAGAGCAGCCTTAATCCATGGTGATTTGATAGAATGCATGGGAGTATTTCGGTCTTCCTGTATCTGTTGAGGCCTGACATGTAAGCAACTATATGGTCAATTTTGGAGAAGGTACTGTGAGGTTGAGGAGAAGGTATATTCTTTTGTTTTAGGATGAAATGTTCTATCAATGTCTGTAAAATCCATTTTGATCATAATTTGTCAGTTTCAATGTGTCTCCGTACAGTTTATGATTCTGTGATCTGTCCATTGATAAAAGAGGAGTGTTGATGTGTTTCACTATTATTGTGTGCCATGCAATAACTGCTTTGAGTTTAGTAGAGTTTTGTTTATGAATGTGGGTACCCTTATATTTAGAGCATAGGTGTTTAGAATTGAGTGTTCATCTTGATAGATTTTTATGTTTGATGAGTAAAATGTGTCCTTCCTTATTTTTTGATAATTTTTGGTTGAAAATCTATTTATTTGATATTAGAATGGCTACTGCAGCTTCTTTCTTGGAATCATTTGCTTGGAAAAATTTTTTCCAGCCTGTTAACTCTGCAGTAGTGTCTGTCTTTGTCACTGTAATGAGTTTCCTGTATTCAGCAAAATGCTGAGTCCTATTTATGTATGCAGTCTGATGATCTATGTCTTTTTATTGGGGAATTGAATCCATTGATGTTAAGAGTATTTAACGAATAATGATTGTTGCTTCTTGTTACTTTTGTTGATAGATGTAGATTATGTTTGTTTGCCTCTCTTCTTTTGGTTTTGTTAAAAGAAGATTACATTCTTCCTTTTCCTAAGGTATACTTTTCCTCCTTTTGCTGGGGTTTTCCATCCATTATCCTTTGTAAGGTTGGATTTTTGGACAGATATTGTGTATATTTGGTTTTGTCCTAGAATGTCTTGGTCTATCTATGTTAATTGAGAGTTTTGCTGGATATGAAACATGGGCTGTCATTTGTGTGCTCTTAGGATCTGTATGATGTCTGACTAGGATATTCTTGCATTTATAGTCTCCATTGAGAAATTTGGTGTAATTCTGATCTGTCTGCCTTGATGTGTTACTTGACATTTCTCTTACTGCTTTTAATATTTTTGAACATTTGGTGTTTTGACTATTATATGTCAGGAAGAATTTCTCTTCTGGTCCAATCTATCTGAAGTTCTGTAGGCTTCTTGTGTGTTCATGGTCATCTCTTTCTTTAGGTTAGGGAAGTTTTCTTCCACGATTTTGTTGAAGATATTTCCTAGGCCTTTTAGTTGGGTGTCTTCACTCTCTTCTACACCTATGTATGATCCTTAGGATTGGTCTTTTACTGTGTCCTGGATTCTTGGATGTTTTGTGTTAGGAACTTTCGGATTTTTGCATTTTCTCTGCCTGTTGTGTTAATGTTTCTTATGCTGTCTTCTGCCCCTGAGATTTTCTTTTCCATCTCTTTTATTCTGTTGGTGATACTTGAGTCTATGTCTCTTGATCTCTTTTTTTTTTAGGCTTCCTATATCTAGTGTTTTCTCTCTTTGTGTTTTTTTTTTGTTTGTTTCTATTTCTGTTTTTAGAATATGGATGGTCTTGTTCAATTTCTTCACCTGTTTGCTCATGCTTTCCTGTAATTCTTTAAGGGTTTCTACTTGTTTACTTGTGTCCCCCTCTATTTCTTTAAGGGAGTTATTCATGTGCTTCTTGAGGCCCTCCATCATCAATATGAGGTATGATTTTAAGACCAAATCTTATTTTTCTGGTGTATTGCAGTATCCACTACTGTCTGTGATGGGAAATCTGGGTCCTGATGTTGCCAGGTTGTCTTGGTTTCTGTTGCATAGATTCTCATGGTATGCTTGCCTTTTGCCATCTTGTTATCTGTGATGCTATTTGGTCTTGTTGCCTCTGACTGGAGCTTGTCTCTCCTGTGGGTCTGTGGGTCCATGGACTCAGGAGAGAGATTGCTCCAGAATGTTCAGCTCTCTGAGAGCAGACTGTGAGTTCTGATGTTTGAGGTCCGACTCTATCTTGGGTACAGGTGGTGTCAGGAAGGGTCAGGTCCCAGGTAGCACTGTGATATCAGTGCCCTGAGAGTTCTTATAGGTCTCTCCGTGGACATTCCATGGAGAGAAAGTAGAGTTACACTGGTAGGCTCAGGAGGGTACTCAGCTCTCTGTCGGCAGTCTGTGAGTATGATCGTAGTGTGTCAGCTCTTGCACTGGGCCCAAATGGAGGCCTGAAAGTCTGTTCCCAGGCAGCACAATGATACCTAAGCTCCAAGAGTACTGGTCAGTCTCTCCTTGGATAGTCAGTGGATAAAAAATGGGGACTCACCTGTGAGCTCTGGAGGGAGAGCTCTCCTGGGGTTCCTGGGTGCTCAGCTCTCTGTGGGCAAGCTGTAAGTCCTAATGGTGGTGAGCCGGCTCTAGGTCTGGGCACAGATGGAGGCCAGAACCATCTTTGCCTTTTCTTAATGATGATTAAGTGGTAGACCAGGAAGAGAGGTTTGTAGAACTGTTTGTGTTATGTTAGAATTGATTGTACTACTTTACTTTCTATTGCTGTGATAAACAGGATGACCAAGAGAAAATTGGGAAGGACATAGTTTGTTTTATCCTACAGATTAGAATTCTTTGGGGGGTGGAGGAGTTACTGAAGGAACTCAAGCAAAGACCGAAACATAGAGCACATTAACAAATTCTGCTCACTAGTTTCCTTAGCTAGATTTATTTTTTTACAACCTAAGTTCACCTACTTAGATCTGACACCATCCACTCTTACATCAATCAGAAATCTTTAATATATACCAAGGAAAACCCCAAAGGACAATCTTTTAGTAATAATTCCTTGGGTGAGTTTCCATCTTCTCACAAGACTTATGTCCAGTTGAGGGCTGAAGAGAACTACAACAGAAATGTTATTGTTTCTATGTGTGCTTCTTTGTATTTTGGCTGTGTGTTGAGGTATGGAGTCCTAATGCATGAGGAGTTTCATGCGGTAGGAGATGAATTTGGGTCAGCATCAGTAAACATTTTTAACCTTACTTTGTACTGTCTGGAAACACTTGACTTATGTATCCTTTAAACTTTCTAGCACTCAATATTTTAGGTGTTAATTCAATTTGCATGGTATAGAGAAAGGCCATCTTCTTCACATCTTTGCCTTTTTCCTGCGAAACAAGTAGGAATCTTTGCAAAAATGAATGATCTCAGAACTTTTATTATTTTTGTTAATAAGCAAAGAGAAATAGTCCTTTTTCTGATCCTTTATCTCTGTGCTTTATTTCATTAGTGACCATAGCCTTATTTGCTGTGGAAGTAGAAACTTGTGCATCATTTGAATTATGAATTATTTTTGAAAGCCCAGTATGGATTCTGCTACTTCATTATGCCCATTGCTTTCATAATGTCCAATTACCTTCACCTATTTTTTGTTGCTCCAAGGGTCTAGTGTGTTTTCTATTTCTGTTGTAACATCAGACAGACTGAATGAGCAAATGAAGAACTGAAGTTCAGGTGGTAGACTCTCTTAAGTGGCATATGGAAAGAATATTATTCTGGAAGTATCTTCTATTCTAACTTTACTAATAATGTATGTATTGTTTACATAAAGGAGATTGGGGAAGAAGATAGCTTGATGCTTGTGCTGAGCAAACATAGTGGTGGTGTTGGGGCAACTATGCTAGTTGTTCTGTGTATGATCTTCAGTTGATTTCATTATTTTTAGTGTACCTCTCTTCCTGTTCCAGCTCCTCCTTACACTGAGTGCTTTTGTAGTTTGAGGAAACTCTAGCTATGTGTTTCTTGAAACTGTTTTCATTGTTTTACTTTAATGGAAAGATGTCATGGCATGATCTCCATTTCCTAGAAACTTGTTCACTTTCTTGACCTGTTGGAGACACTACATGCTAGTATTCTCGGTGGATAATTGTCTGCATTTACTCATTGAATTCTATACAGATAAAGCCCAAATTTCCACCTATAGTCCTGTCTGGAATGTCTGATTCAGACTTAGATGTTAAAGTAGAATCCTCTCTGTCTCAATTTTATTTTGTCTAGTCACTTGAAACTGTTAGATACTTTCATATACTCTATTGTTGTTAACATGTTTAAAGATAATATCTAAAAACTTAAAAGTTTATAAATATTTCTGCTTAAAGGAAAAATGCTTTTAATATTTGAAGGTTTTGTTACTGACAAAGAAGGAAACATTATGTTCTATTTAAATCTAACTATTAAAACTGAAAAGCTGTATAATTTGAGTTACAAGAGAACTTGTTAGATTTTACAGTTGCCATTTATAAAATTTAAAAGTGAGAAAAATTAATTAACCCCTCTAGGGTTAGTGTTCAGAAAGGAAATATGGAGGGGAATATTTATTATGCTTAACTGGAGAAAGAATTAAGCATTTTAACCAATGAAAATTTAAGTGTCCACTGTTCAATTAAAACTTATTTTTCTTTTTGTGATAATCACTTTATTCACTTTGGCACTGTAAAGTATTAATATGTATTTTACTCATGATGTCATATATGATATGTACTGTCTATGGGCATAGTTCTTTGTCACAAGCTCAGCTTTTTTGTTTTGTTTGTTTGTTAGTTTTGCTACTGCTATTATGAGATTTTTTAATTGCTTTTATTTTTTACAATCCAGTCATTAACTTCCCCTCCATCTCTTCCCTCCCACAATTCTTCATCATATTGCCCCTCCCTCTATATCCAAGAAGATGTCTTCCCCATTATTCCCCTGTCTCCAGAGCTCCCCACTCCCTGAGGCTTTCAGTGTCTAGGCTTTCTTCTCTAAACTGAGGTCAGATCAGGCAGTCCTCTACTGTATAAGAATTGGGCTTTGGACCACCTAATGTATGCTGCCTGGTTTGTGGTTCAGTTCGTGGTTCAGGTCAGGGGTCAAGGTTAGTTGAGCCTGCTGTTTTTTCTATGGGGTCACCCTCCACCACAGCTTCTTCCACCTTTTCCTTAGTTGAACCACAGGTATCTCTGACTTCAGTCCATGGGTTGGCTATGAGTATCTGCATAACTCAGTCAGCTGCTTTTAGAGCCTCTCAGAGGACAGTTATGCTAGTCTCCAGTCTGTAAGCACACCGTAGCATCAGTTATGTTAGGCCATGGAACTGCCTCCCCTTGAGATGGATCCCATGTTGGACCAGTCACAGGATTTACTTTCACTCAGTCTCTTCTCCAGTTTTGTTCTTGCAGTTTTTTTAGACAAGGAACAGTTCTGGATCAGAGTCTTTGACTGCCAGATAGGAAATTCTTCCCTCCACTTGTTGCCCTGTCTTTCTACTGGAGGTGGGCTCTACAAGTTTCCTCTTCCCACTGTTGGGCACTTCATCTAAAGTTTCTCCCTTTGTGTCTTGAGAGTCTGTTACCTCCCAGGTCTCTGGCTCATTCTAGAGATGTCCCCATTCCACCAGCCAAGGTTACAAATTTCCATTCATTTTACAGGCCCTTAGGGTTTCCCTTCTGTTCCCCCAATACTTGATCATGTTCTCCTTCCCTGTTCCCCTCTCCCACCCAGGTTCCTCCCTTTCTCTGCCTCCAGTGATTGCTTTCTCCCTTCAAAGTGGGATTGAAGCATCCTCATTGGGGCCATTCAGCTTGTTAACCCTTGTGAGTTCTGTTGACTTTAGCCTGGGTATTTTGTACTTTTTGGCCAATATCCACATATTAGTAAGTACATTCCAGGCATGTACTTTTCAGTCTGAATTACCACATGCAGTATAACATTTCTAGCTCCATTAATTTGCCTGCATAACACTTGATGTCCTCATTTTTAATAGCTAAATAGTCTTCCATTGTGTAAATAAACCATATTTTCTTTATCCATTCTTCCATAGAGGGGCATCTGACTTGTTTCCAGCTCCTGGCTGTCAAAGGTCAGGCCACAATGAACATAGTGAAGCATATGCCCCTGTGGCATGGTTGGGGCAACTTTTGGGTGTAAACCCAAGAGTGTTATAGCTGGGTCTTCAGGTAGACCTATTTCCAATTTTCAAAGGAACTTTCAGATTGATTTCCAATGTTATTGTGCCAGTTTGCAATCCCACCAGCAGTGGAGGAATGTTTCTCTTTTTCTATATCCCCACCAACATGTGCTATTACCTGAGGTTTTGATCTTATCCATTCTGATTGGTGTAATTTGTAATCTTGGGGTCATTATGATTTCGATTTCCCTGGTCACTAAGGACTTTGGACATTTCTTTATGTGCTTCCCTACAAATTGAAATTCCTCTGTTGTAAAATTTTTGTTTAGCTCTACTCCCCATTTTTGGATTGGGTTGTTTGGGTTATTTGGAGGTTAGCTTCTTTAGTTCTTTATATAATTTGCACATTAACCCTGTATATATGAGGTTAGTGAAGATTTTTTTAGTGTCTAGTTTGCCAATTTGTCTTATTGATTATGTCCTTTGCCTTACAGAAGCTTTTTAGTTTCAAAGGTCCCACTTTCAGTTCTTCATCTTAGAGCCTGAGACATTGGTGTTTTGCTTAGGAAATTTTCCCCATGCCAATGAATTTAAGACCCTTTCCCATGCTCTCTTTTGTTAGATTCAGTGTATCTGGTTTTATGTTGATGTCCTTGATCCATTTGGACTTGAGCTCTGTGCAAGGTTACAAAACTGGATCTATTTTCATTTTCCTATATACCAACTGCCAGTAAGACCTGCAGAATTTTTTGGTGACTGGGTGTTTAATTTTTAAATTTTGGGGAGGAATATAAACATGTAAATATATTGTTTATACACACAGGCATACATACATTTATGCATATAATAATAATGAAGGAAAAAGGCCAATAAATCACTGAACATGTGGGAAAGGTTTCAGTAGTGTAGATGAAAGAAGCTGAGGAAGAAAATGAGGGGGGCCCCACTCTGCTTCTCTGAGGGAAGGTAGCTCCACACTGCAGGTCCCAAGGGAAGGCAGTTTCTGAGGCTCTCCACCTGGCCCACTTGAGTTCAAGCTGGGAGGCATGGGAACAAATCCTTGCAGGGTGCTGCCAGGCCTGTGAACTCTGGAGAGGCCAATACTTAGTGGAGTGCTGAAATTAAAGTGTTCACAGAAAAGGAAGGAGTCTGGACCACAAATCAGCACTTCTCTCCTTTGCTCTGCTCTGTTTTAAACAGCTGAGGATACAACCACTGGATTCCCATTTCTTTGCCTCTAAGATTGGTCATAGTTGTTTTTCTAATGCTATGTGTGTGTACAGGGGAGGGACTTAGGGAGTGGCTGATCTGGCTAGAGTCTATGCCACCTTCTCTTCTGGGGGTGGAGTTTGGGGTGTTCCAGGAGTTTTGCACATCTGCCCTGTTGTGGTGTGTCCAGTTAAAAGTGGATTTATAATTGGGAGTTCAGAAAGTACCTACCAGTTAACAGTAATTTGCATAACCATCTGGGCTTAAACTGACATCAACCTCTTGAATTTCCATCTTTTACCCTTCAGACCCACAATAGTTAATTATTTTACGCCTAAATAAATCATAATAAATTACAAACAATAAAATTGTTTAATGTCATCAATTTTTTTAACAATGGAGACTATTCTGAATTAAGAGGTTAAAGTCAGACATGTACAGCTGAAAATTCTAGTCCAATATTTTTTTCTAAAATTTCAAATCTTGTTGATTAAATCTATCCAGTTTCAAAGACATGTATAACCTATGTTTATTACAGTAGAGCTTTTGTATAAACTACTTGTATAAAACTAGCAATTTGGGGACATAATTAGGGAATGTTTGATGCAAAAAAATTCTCAAATTAATTGTTCGGAAATTTTCTTTATGTTTCACATTTCCGTTAAGTCATTTAAAAAAAAATTAAAAATACACTGAAAGCTATCATTATTATCTTGAAATTTTAATGAATGATGTAGGTTAGGTTTTTATTCTTACCCATGATCATGTCACACAAAAGTAAATATCTATTTCTAGTCTTATAATGAGTAATACCTTTAGGGTCAACAAAAAAAATCCCATCCCAGATAGACAGACCTCTAGCCTTCTGACTGTATTTTCAGACTAAATGTAGAGCAGGCATGAGCATTCTATGCCTGCTGGACTTGACTGGTGTAACGTGAAGCAAAAACTTAGGCTCCAGTTTTGATAATTAGCAATATCAATACAAGTAATAAGCCCAATTGTAGCATGAATTGTTGCCACCAGCTTTTTTCTTTAAGTCTGCAAGCCATCATATAGGGATGAAGTGTCTAAGTCATAGGCCAGGTGGCACATGTATGTATCTTTGCTATCTTGAACACCTAAATCATAAGGAGATCATGCATGTTCCTCAAGAGAAATAAAATTTTTCTATGAAATTCAAGAATCAGTATAAAATGAAATTCTCTAATTTCTAAAAGTACTAAAAGACAAACAGTGGATTTTCTACCTTTATGGAGATAGATTCATGAGGATTCCTGGTGTGTTTAAATACATTGAGTGGGGATTTATATAACACTGAGACTGCTTATAGGTTTTAGATTTTTATAGATACTAAGTTGTGGCTGTAGTCTGTTATGTATATCAATTGAATTTGGCTAATGGATGAAGAAATGGTGATCATATTTTTACCAGCTTTGCATGTGGTATGTTTTCCAGTGGGAATTAATTACAATGGTTGTTTTAAGATGAAATGAGATGACAAGATGGTGATAATAAGGTGACAATACTTTAAGGAAGCTAAGTTATAAACCAAGCCTTGGAATCACACACACACACACACACACACACACACACACACACACACACACACTATCTTGCATTTGAGGCATTATTAGTGACTATTCCCAAATACAAAACAAATACCTGCTTCTATTATGTACCCTTATTTTAAAAATCATTTGTCTTTGATAGCTGTCAATGTGTTTCTATTTTTATATTGTCATTTCCAAGTCAGGTAAAGAAAAAAATTGCAAATAAAATGTCAAGATATTAATATATATTTGTCAAGATTACTGAGTGGATAAAAGTGCCTATCAGCAAGTCTGGCATATTTTTGTGTTCACTACCCAGAACCTAATTGGTGGAAGGAAAGAACTGACTCATGGACGTTGTGATTTGTCTTCAAACACATGCTGTTCTATATAAAGAAAGAAATGTAATATTAAAATAATTAAGGTATCAATGAAAGCATGACATGGAAAATGGAATGCTGATGAACAGAGTCGGCTGGGCACAATCTTTAGACTTGATGCCTAAATTGATCTAATTGTTAGGAGGGAAAGTAGTGTCCTAGCTCAGTGCTTCTTTTTCTTTCTTAACCAGATGCTTTTGACCATTTCTCATTTAAATGTACTGAGTTAAAGCAATGAAAAGAAAGTTATACATGTCAAAGCATCACAGTTCAAAATCTAAGTGGTTCTCTTGCATCAGTTACAGTTTGAAATATACAACTGTTCAAGCCTGTGTGGAACTGGATAAGTATTAAACCTCTTCTCTCTTTCTTCCAAGTTCTAAATTGAGGTTGTAAAATGTTGTATGACAACCGGCCCTCCATCTCTGTGACAAATACCTTGAGATAAGCAACTTAAAAAAGAAAAGGTTTATAGTGGCTCACGTTTACAGAGATTTGAGTCCATTCTCATTTGACTCCATTGTTTCTGTGGTTGTGTCAACTCTGGCTGGGGTCACAGTGATCACATGCTGATGTCATGTCTCTTGGATGCAGAGAAAGAAAAAGGAACAGAGTTTCAATGTTTCTTTCAAACGCAATTCTCCAAAGATCCTCCATATTAGCCCCTTCTCCTAAAATCTTTACCATGTTTCTAAAATGCCGCAAACCAGTGAGTTTAAGACTTTAGAATGTGGTTTATGACAGTCATTTCAGATCCAATCTGTAACATTGCTACTGTCCTGCCAAAAAGAAAATGCTTATAAATATATTCAAAACATATGCAAATCTATTGAAATTTTCAGTGAGGAATTTCTAACCCAGCCCTTTAGGTTTATTGAAAAAGTGTGAGTATTGCTGGTACTTCCCCTTATTTAGTTTACTATTTATCCTCATACACAGTCACCAAATGCATTGTTACTTTGGGCCAGTGTAGACACCTGGTATTATACACATAAAAGTGTCAGCAGCCATGTCTAAAATTCAAGTGAGGCATGGGTTTTAAAGCTCATAAAAAATTCAAGTACATGTATGAAAAATTATATTTAGTTACTTGAGAGATGTCATACACAATATCACATTGCCTTCTTGGTATTTGTTTGTATTCTTAATATGGTTTCTAAAAATATAATTCTACATTTATCCCTCAGAAAATCCCAGTGGTTGATAAGTGATTAAATATTGCTTTTTATAATAATTTTCAGTTGTTAGCATATGGCAGCTATACTAAGCACACACAGATTAGTATTCTCTTCGAGATTATAACCTATACAACTGTGTTTTGTAACTTCTAGGTGATAAATTTACAGTTACATGCATTCAAAACCTATGTATGGAAGAATTTTCTACTTGGATAGCTAAATCAGGTACATTATATATATAAAAAAAAACAACAAAATCATATGCATTCATTTTCTCTAAGTCACAAGTGAAACCTGTATCATACCTAAAGTATGTTATACAAACAAATCAGGTAGTAATGTCATCTGCACTTTTTAAACATTGGGGATTTAAATTTGATCTATATGAAAATCAAAGTAAAATAATTTGATCCCTATGTTTTCACTAAGTCTTTTAGAGGTCATAGATGTGTCATATAATTATGCTTTTCCTAGTAAATTGGCCTTGCAAAATTATTATACACTTTAAGAAACATCAGAAAATATTGGTGTGAAAACATTAGTGTCCTTTCAATTGATGCTGATTTTTCTTATACTTTTCTTTTCTTCCTTCCTTCCTTCCTTCCTTCCTTCCTTTCTTTCTTTCTTTCTTTTTTTCTTTCTTTCTTTTTTCTTTCCTTCCTTCTTTCTTTCTTTCTTTCTTTCTTTCTGTCTTTCTTTCTTTCTTTCTTTCTTTCTAAATTGGATATTCTTTATATCTACATTTCAAATGGTATCTTATTTCTCTTGATTTCCATCTCTCCTCGTGCTCTCCATGGTTCTATGAAGGTGCTCCCTCTCCCAATTACCCTCTTCACCTCAGCACCTTGACATTCCCCCACACTGGGAAAATTGTTCCTTTACTGTACCAAAGGCCTCTCCTCCCATTGATGCCAGAAAATGCTATCCTCTGGTACATATGCACCTGGAGCCATGGGTCTCTCCATGTGTACTCATTGGTCGGTGTTTTAGTTCCCGAAATATATCGAAGGTTTGGTTGGTTGATATACTTTCCATGGGGTTACAAACACTTTTTAGCTCCTTTAGTTTTTTTTCTGGCTTCTTCCTTTGGGTCCCTGTGTTCAGTCTGATTGGTTGCTGCAAACACCCTCACCTTATCTGTATGACTCTGGCAGAGCCTTTGAGATGGCATTAATATCTGGTTCCTGCCAGAAATCACTTCTTGTCATCAGCAATAATGCTTGGGTTTGGTGGCTACATATGGGGTAGATCCCTAGGTGAGGCAGAAAAATGTCACATACCACATTTAATAGAAAAAAAATGCATTAGGTCGACAATATTAATTTTGGAAAGTAGAGTTGCATTTTGTGGCCCTTCCCAGAAAGATCAATGCTTTGCTCTTTGTGATTCTGAAAAATCACAATTCTAAATTTGCTTTCAGGTTTTAGAGTGTCAAGACAGCAGAGGTGTTTTTAAACCTCAATTTCCAGTCTTGAGAGTTATCTAGAAATTTAAAAATAATAGTCAAGAAGGCATGTATTTAGAAACAAAATAATTTTTCTTAAATATTTAGCAATGCATATGGTAGCATAAAACACACTATGATTTTTATATAGTTCTTTATTGAGTTAGTTCTGTTACTTTATTTCATGTACAATAATGTTCAATATTTTGTTGTTATTAACTTTATTTTTTCAGTTATTTCTTTATTTTATACTTACATGGGTATTTTTTGTCTAAATGTTTATGTGTGCACCATATTTTGTGCAACAACCATGAAGTTCAGAAAGGCCTAGTATCTCCTGGGATTTGATCTATAGATGGTTGTAAATTTTCATGTGGGTGCTGGGAATTGAGCTCTCTCTTCCAGAAGAGCAATTAGTGTTCTTAACCACTGAGTCATCAGGACAGACCAATGAACTAATACTACTTTTCAGACAAAAATATTTGTGTTATTTTTCGCTCATACATCTTGTATGTATCTCATGTCCCTGCTCCTCTCTTCTCTGTCTGTTTGTCTCCTCTCCTTGTATTTGCTCTATTCTATTCTATTCTATTCCATTTTTAAACAAATAATTGTTTGGTAAAGGATATTTTGCCTGTATGTATGTCTGTGTTTCTTAAGCATGTAATATCTACCAAGAGAGCCCTAAAGGTGTCAAACCCATTGGAATTTGAATTACCCATGATTGTGAGTCATGAGATGGGTAATCTAAATTGAATTCTTCTCCACGGAAAAGCAGCTAGTATTCTTTGCCACTAAGCAATCTCTAGACCTCTTCCATGCCATGCCTAAATTTTATATTTTGTACTGTAAGTCATTACTTGTGTTAGGTGTTGCCTCAAATTCTCATACTTTGCATCAGCAAGTGATCAGATCTAACTCTAATGCTATAATTTAAACACATTTTGCAGAAATCTGTTTTATATGCTTTAAAGGGTGCTGGCGGCATACTGGCTTCTGTCTTGCCATTGGGAACTGCAGCTTTCAATATTGAATGCATTCACTTTCATTGGCTTCTGAAACAGGTGTGACTAATAGTAAAGTTTTATTTGCAAGATACCTTAGCTGAGAAATATATAAAGAAATGGGTTGTTAAGTGAAATTTAAATGCAATAATTATATTTGATTGTGTGTGTGTGTGTGTGTGTGTGTGTGTGTGTGTGTGTGTGTATCTTGATTGTTGGGGGTAGGTCAGAGCAACTTGAAGGAATCCATTCCTTCTATTATGTATGTCTTGGAACTCAAATCTATGTCTTCGGGCTTTGCATGAAATGCCATTACCCTCTTGCACATCTTCCTGATCTCCAAACATGTGTTGCTTTATAAAGATATAGTTTAAGGTGACCTGGTTTACAAGTTAGCATGCTCCTTACTGCTTATAAAATGCTTCTCAATGTGGGAAAAGGAAAACAAATTTTGGTTTTTAACAACTTAATAGTTTTTTTTTTCTGAATTTAAGACAAGAACTAGGTCTTTCAGTTTTGTTGCCATCCAATGCTCCAAACAAACTTGGGTATTTGACAATACTGATGTCTTTATGACACTTGGAGAGAGAATATAAATTGTTCAAAGTCAGCAGGCTGCTTATGGCTGTATTAAGTTATCTTAGCTCCTACACTGATAGCCCATAATCTTGCAAACTTTGAGATTCATTTTATGCCAGAGAAGAGAATATATCTCAACAAATACTCTATATATTTTAAAGGAATGCTATTTTGTGCTATAAAGTATAACACTTTATACATAGTAATCGTGTTAACATGCTGAACAGTGTTTTTTAACCACCTATGACTCAGTTTTATTACGCAATCAGTTTGCAAAACGCCTGGTAAATGTCCTACAATGATTGTGCAATCTCAGGTTTCTCTCTGGAGTCCCAGTCTTTCTGGCTTAATTTACTTCAAAGCTTCATCATTATGTGAAACATATTGATAGCTGTTCTGCCTTCTTGATGAGTTGGTCATCTAAATTTTATGAACTGTTTCTGAACTCTGGAAATCCTCTTTAGCTTGTACCAACTTTTTCCTTAACTGTTTGTATTGCATATTTTTTCTCTTAACCTTCAGACTCACTGCATTGTTATTGAAGGCATATCTGTTATACCTAATTTATATTTGGCCCTGCTTGATCCTTCAGATCATTTCTGTAACAGCATCTTTGCAATTGTCACATTAAATCTCTTGACATTTAGCAAAATCTGCAAAGGGTTGATGTTGAGATTATCTAAGTATATTATTTGTTTCTGCTTTTGCTTTATTGTTGTTATTGTTGTTCTATTATGTTTCTGCTGTAAATTTTAAGTTTAACATACTATTTTAGCGTAATACTTGAATTCTCATCTTGTTTGAGCTTTCATTATCTTCTAGTCTTCAGAACAAACAATAGAGATATTTTTGGTATTTGTACTTTTGTGTGTGATATCTACAAACTGCTATATATTCTCAGAGATGAGATTATTCCTTTCAGGTAGTAATCAGCTTATAAATATTCTTATAATGTTTTACTTTCTATGTTATATCTGCTATATTTCTGTTATATATGTCTGTTTACATTTATATGCCTTACACTCGGTAATAGTTAATATTGATTGTTAACTTGAAGAAATCTGGAATATCTCAAAGGACACTCTCTGGGAACAGTTAAAATTATCTAGATTAGTTTAACCACTGGCTGTGTATGGGGGTTATTTTCTTGTTTATGTAATTTGAATATATGATGCCTCTGGCCTCTGTAGATACCTGTACTCATGTATACATGCCTTTCCCCACAAATGTACACACTAAAAACACAGCACAGTATCAACTGCCCGATATATCTTCTTGAGTTACCTTCATTACTCTTTTCAATAGCAATGTGAAAACAATCAGTTCCATGCTAAATGTCAACAGTCCAGATATAAGGCTGTCTGAATGCACAGATTTTCCAGTTTGCCTAGTTGCTTTCATCTGTTGCACGTGACTGGCAGTACCTCTAATAATTTTCTTTTCTGATCTTGGAATCTAGCTTCTTTAGACTTCTGATGTTCACTGAAGACTAGCAGGTCTCTGAGAATTTGCTGAGAATCGTTTGGTAGATTATAACTGCTGAGGCATCTAGGCTTCTGCACTGAGCATCTCCTGGGGTCTTCGACTCTCCAGGTAAATGACAGAGAGTGTTAGACTATCTAGACTGTATTGTATAAGATGACCTAATAAACCCTTTAAAAGCATATGTGTTGATTCTGTTCTTCCAGTGAACAAAATGTGTTCTAAAGCCATACAAGATAACATCAAATAGTTGACCTACATTAAATAATTAGAAAGAACATAAATAACTTTGTGATACACTCCAAGAATTTTGAAAAACGAGAACAAACTCAACTGAAATCCAGCAGATAGGAATAAATAACAAAAAAAATGAGGAAAGAATGTAATGATATAAGAAATGACAAAAGCCATCATTTACCACAATAAAGTAGGCTGTTAAAAGTATTGAAGAGATCAGGAATTCAAGACCCTTATGTAAACATAATAAAAGGAATTTACAGCAAACCAAGGGCCAATATAAAATTAAATAGAGAAATTGAAGAAATCCCACTAATATTGGGAACAAAACAAAGATGTCAATGCTCCCCATAACTAGTTTTAGCTAGTGCAATAAGACAACCAAAGGAGATCAAGGAAATACAAATTGGAACAGAACAAGTCAAGGTACAAAAGTGCCACAGAATCTTAGAGCTAATTCTTTGAAAAGATGGACAATAATGACATATTCTCAAAAGAAGCCAATGAAAACAAATAGACCCAAATTAATAATTCTTGGATTAAATTTCTACAAATACTTTTGGCTTTCATAGTTGTCATTGATGGTGTTCTTTACTGTATAGGAAGATTTTTAGCTTTATGAAGCCCCATATATTAATCACTCCTCATAATGTCTGTGCTATTTAGGGTATATTAAGAAAGTCTTTTCTTGTGCCTATGAGTTCAAGCCTATTCTGTACTTTCTCTTCTATCATATATTTAGCATCCCTATTCCTTGACCCGTATGGAATTAAGATTTATAAAGGATAATAGCTATGAACCTGAGGGGTGTTGTTTGTAGCCTTTATTGTGTGTATATTGTTGTATATATCCATTCTTCCTTTTTGGATATAGCAGGAAGAAAAAAAAAAGGCACTTAGAAAAGTGACCATAATGTTTATTACTAAGTAGTAAAAAAGTATCCTATGAAAGCTATCTAAAGGGAAAGTAGATAGATCCTAAGTGGGGAAACGGGAAAAAAGTTACTAAGGGAAAAGGAGATGGACTTCTCTCCTGTACCACCCCCATACCTAATCCTGTTTCCTTTTATGCTCTATTTAATGTTACATAAGATAATCTACTCAATGCAATTTCTATCAATATTCTGATGACATTCCTAACCAAAAACGAAAAAAACAGAAAAATATATTTAAGTTTGTACGGGAATGAAAGAGGCCGACAGTAGTCAAAGCTATCCTAAGAATAAGAAACACTGTTGTAAATATTACATAGCATGCCTCAAATTATACTACAGCACGTTAGTAGCAAAATCAGTGTGGAGCTGGCACCGTGATGGATATGGCTGCAGTGGAATGGGATGGAAGTCCTAGACGTAAGCATAGAAAGATACACAGAGGATTAACAATTGGCATTGGAAAAAAATAGCTTCTTTAACACATGATTTTGTCAAAACTGAATATCTACATGAAGAATGACATTAGCTTCATATTTGTTATTCTATAGAAACACCAATTTAAAATAAATCTAAAACATCAATGTATGTTTTAAAACTGAAATGGTAAGAGAGAAACAAGAAAAAATACTTAGCATAGGACCAGGCAAAAATTCTCTGAAAAGGACTCCAATAGCACAGGAAGTAACTCCAATAATAGTCAAATATAATGATATGAATTAAAATGCTTCTGTACAGCGACAATGAAACAATCATCAGAGTAAAAATCACAATGAATGAGAGAAAATAATAATTGATGTAGGTTTTAAAATCTAAAATTGAAACAGACCAGCAAAATCTACACACACACACACACACACACACACAGAGAGAGAGAGAGAGAGAGAGAGAGAGAGAGAGAATTTCAACAAAGGTACAGCCAGTTTCCAAAGAAGAAATACAAGTCACCAGTAAATATATTTTTCATTATTTCTTTATATATTGTAATTACCTAATTTCCTTTTTCCCTTTCTTCCCTTCACATCCTCCCATGTGTCCTTTTTTTTTTTCTTTCAAAATTATTTTTTCTTTTTTCATTAATTGTATATGTATATACATATATATTTCTAAAAAGTTAAATACACCAGGCACAATTTGTATATTTTCAGGGATGACCATTTGGTATTCAATAACCAATATGTGCATTCCTCTCTGAAGACTTTCTCCAGTTCTCAGAATTGTTTCATTGCCTGTAGTTCTTTCTATAGAACTGAGGTCTTCTTAGATTTTTCTAGTCCACATTATTATGAATATTTCTGTCATTGTTCAGCTCTTACTTCAGGTAGTTGTGTTGTTGAAACTTCATTGGTGTAGCTTCAGTATTTACAAGAGACACAACCTCACAAAAAATCCAGATCCTCCGGGTTCTTTCAAGATTTTTGATGCTTCTTATGCAATGATCCCCCAGCTGACATCATCTGGGATTTGTATGGTATATATAATCATTTGTATGGTATATATAATCATTTGACTGGGCTTCACAACGATTAGTAAATATTATTAGAAGTGTTAGACATCCTTATTCATCAGAAGAATATAAATTAAAACTACTTGAGAGTTGATATAATTTTAATCATAATGGATAGCATCAAAAAAGACCAATGATGACAAGAGTGTAGAGAAGCAGAACCCTCGGTGACTGATGATGAAGCATTAATTGTTAGAGCTGTTCTGGAAATTAACATGGAGCTTTCTCCAAACTCTGAAGGTGGAATTACTATCTAATGCTATACCATATCAACTTTGGTATATTTTCAAGGCATTGTAAGTCTTAATCACAGAAATTGGACTAGACTAGATGCTTATCCTCAGATGAATATAGTAAAATGCTCTTTAGAAACATAATGGACTTTTGCATATGGAAGAAGAAAAATAATATTATGAAAATCTGTAGGAAAATGGATAGATTTGGAACTTAATATAAGTGAGGTAATATATTCTGAATTAAAAATACTTGATGCTTTTGTCTAGTTTTTGAAGCTTACATTTTAGAAAGAGTAGAGATAGATAGACAGAGAGAGAGAGAGAGAGAGAGAGAGAGAGAGAGAGAGAGAGAGAGAGAGAGAGAATTTACTCAGATACTGATCATGAAACTAGAAACTAGACATAAAACTAGAATATAAACTTAAACATGGGAAGAAAAGTAAGAGTGTAAGAGAATATATGTAGCACAAAAATGAAGTGAAGAATTCTTGGAGAATGCAGTATAGGGTTTGGTAGGAGGCTTGGAAAGGGGACTGGGGGATGGAGACAATTAAAAATGTAATAATGATCAACATTTAGACAAGAATGGACAAAGAGATGAAGGCAGGTCTACCGTTCACTAATACATTGCTTCATATGGATAGAATCAGGGAAAGGAAGAGTAGCTGTCTTTGGTTGTGTATCAATTAATAAACTCACAGGGCTCCAATGAATAGTACCAATATAGTGTTAAGTGCATCTGTTTAAATAAATTAAATTTGTATGGACATAAAGAAAAATGGAATTTGTATAAATATAGATGAGTGTGGAAGTTAACTTAAGTGATGTAATATATTCTGAATGAAAAACACATTTTTGTTCATATGCGGTTCCTAAATTGTAATGCATGTGTGTTTGTTCACAGGACAAAACCAAAACTAATGAAAACAAACCAGGTAGTGTGGGGTGAAGACAGCGGGAGGGAGACAAAGGAGACTCTGGGGAGAAAGTAACAATTATATTCAGATATGGAATTTTCAAAGAGCTAACAATAAAAATGCCATAATGAATTACTTTGTTTGCTAATTCAAAAAGAAAAACTAATTAAATTCTCTTTATGATACTTGTTTAAATTGAGCCTTTTCAGATCAGAGTCTGATACTGATAGAGGATTTCACAAGTCCCAGAAAGAGATTATTTTTCAGCTAAGGCATTTTAATAAACCAAATGTCTTATTAAACTGTTTTTATATGATAAACATTAGAAGTAAACCAAAGGTTTACAAAGCAGGTACCAGTATTAAGGAGGCTCCAATGGAATCCATGTCTCTATAAAGACTAGAGATTTGTGATCTATGTTGGTGGTGACCTTAGAAGAAAAATCGAGGGAATAAATTGTTGTGTCAAAATTACCTTTATAGGCAATGTTTTTGATATCATAGGGCAATCTCTGCTTCCTTTTATTCTTATAATTGTATCAGTTTCTCATTGTTAAAGAATTCTTCACCCTAAGCTAGTCTATTATTTCTGGAATTTGTTGAAAGGTCAGTGAGTCTCAGGAGCTGTGATTACTTTTTCTAGCTGACATTTATTGATCTCATTACCTCCATGCTCATATTTCAAAAACTTTTTTTTCACTCTGTTACCATTTCAGAGATGACAGAAATGCTGGCATGCTCACTATGAGAAGTAGCTGCATGAGAGCCATATACAGTTTCACAACAATTTCTCTTTCAGGGACTGTGGCAAGTATTGTTTATAAATTAGATGGCTGTAATTAGGAAACCCAATGGGCATCAACATCAAGGCTGAATTTATATTCTAATGTATACTTCCCATCTCATCATAAAAATTAGAGCTGTGAAATTGTTGGACATAAACCTTTTGCTAGGACTGAATGATTCACTTGACTCTCACCATCACTAATGCTCCATGTTAATGAATTGATTTGAAAAGGTTCCATTTCAGTAAAATTGGTTATTTCTTGGAAGATGTGTAAAGACAAAGAATATAAAGACATCGAAATGAAAGTGATTAAATAAAATTACACTTGAACATCTTTCAAAACTCTCTGAGTCATAATAAGACAACTTTATTAAAAAGTTAGATGTGAATTTCTAGGTGTTTGGCTCCACTTTTCTCAATCAGTTGTAGCCTTACACTGCAAGCTTTAAAAGGATAGCTACATTTTATTTAAATGGGTACATTTGCACAGGAGTAGCTGCAAGGGCAGTCTTGTTCTACACTGTTTTAAGCCACAATTGTATATACTGGGTTTGTTCTTCCTTTGTGCCCAGAGACCATCCAACCAGAACAATTTAGAAGTTTCCCCTGTGAGAGATAAAAATAGACACAGGATAAAGTTCTGCCATGATGAATCAGAAATATAATCTGTGAATCATTTCCTGGAAGTTATTGTTTAGATGGAACGGTCTAACGAGGACCCTTATTTATAGAGGCAATAAGCTGTAGCTGATAGAGAACAGAATCATATGGCTGAGGGTTTCTATTGCTTAGGTGAATTCAGTCTTTATTAATTCAATCATAAGTATTCATTTCCCTAGTTTTTCTTTTGAGAGATAAAATCAGAAAAACATGCCAGTCTTTGAGTTTAAAGCTCTACCGAAACCCCAGTCTGGCAATGTTGGTATTTCAGAAAATTTTGAGATGGCTTTCTTTGCTCACATGGATTAGAATTTTCTTGACACATGTCATTCGTCATACATAGAAAATTAATCTCATTGTTACAAAGTGTCATATGCTTACTGATCATCCTGATACCATATTAGGCTCAAAGAAAACATTCTGTCTTAAACATCTATTTTCAAAATAATGAATGCTAATTTCATGAAGTATATGCAGGTACCAAAAGAAAGTAGCACTTTTTTCATTGAAGATTGCATATTATTGTTTGATGACAAATATGTCGATAATACACGTGAAGTTTGAAGATTCTATTTATAATAATTAAATATTTCTGGGATGGAGATAAACTGCTATAAATAGAATCAGTTTTGTTTCCTGGTGTGGAAGACTGAATCTAGAGGTACTCACTTTTAGGACAAGTTTTAGGACAAGGTTTTTTGTTGTTGTTGTTGTTGTTGTTGTTTTGTTTTGTTTTTTTTTGGTTTTTTTTTACCAAGATACATCTAAGCTACAGAAAAGTCATGGATGTTTAATGTTGATGATTATGCTTTCAGATGTTAGGCAGATGTCTGGCCTCTGTCATCCTAAAGGAAACTTCCTCTATGTATACTCTCTTGATTATCTGAAATGAAATTAAATAGTTTTCTGACTGGTACAACACATATCATATACCATGCTACCTACAGGGCCAGATAGTAAGATAATCTATCTTTAAAACTGAATTTATTCCCAACAATGTTAAAAGTATGATCACATGGTCTAACTGATAAAATTAATTCTTAATTTATAAATAGTAAAGAGATTACTAGATTTCAGAAAATGAATGAATCCCTTTATAATTTGATAATATCTTCAAGATTTTTCTTAATAAATTATGAAAATAATGCATTTTGCCATATGTATTTATGCTGGGACTCAAAATTCTTTCATCAATACTTTAAATACTTTATAATGCAAATTTGGCATTATCATAAATATGAACATTTTAAAAATTAATCTCAAAGTGTCTGGTTGAATATTTGATAATCAACATAATTTATTTTTATAAAGTACTCAGACATTTATGTCATAAAAGTGATTGTGTGTCGTTTTTATTAATCAGGATCTTTCAGAGAATCACAGCTGATGGTAGGAGTTTGGGAGAGTGGAAGAAGGAAAGAAATAATGTATTTCATAATTTGTCATCTGAATGATTAACAAGAATAGGATGGGGGTTGCAGTGGTGTAAATCTTGCACAAGACTGAGAACTGAGAGCATGTCCAAGCATGAGAAACATATCACAGGCAAAACAGAGATTTTTGATTTTATCTTTCCTCAAAACTTTGTACAATTTGACATAAGCTGGAATCAGTTGAGCTAAAGAAATGTCAGTTAAGAAAATGCACCTATAAGATGGGATTATAAGCAAGCAAGTCAATAGAATATTTTTTGATTAGTGATTGACAGAGAAAGCCCCAGCCTATTGTGGGTGGAGATACCTCTAGGCTGGTGTTTCTGGGTTTCATAAGAAAGGAGGCTGAGCAAGCCATAAGTAGACAGCACAGTTCCATGTCCTCTGCATCAGCTCCTGCTTCCAGTCTGCTGCCATCTTTTCCTGATGATGATGAACTGAGATGTGAAAATGTAAGCCCCATAAACCCACCTTGCCTTTTGGTCATTGTGTTTCATTGCAGAAATAGAAACCCCAACTAAGGCAGGTAGGTAATCTCTTCTGCTAAGACTTTCGCAGATATCCTCTAACATGATTCCAGAGCAATGGATATTTCTTTCCTCATAAGCTTGACACATATTGCAGATTTTTATTCTATCTCAGATATAAACAATTCTTGCTAACATTGCATACTCCAATTTATTTCATTAATGCTAATATTTCTACTTTTCTTTGGAAAATTATTTATTCTTATATATTTTAAAATATCTTTCTAGCATTTTATTCTAAATTTATCTCCTCTAGGAAAAATTTATTTCTGCAACCACAAGAAAATTCTTAATTTAACTGTGATATAACTGAGGCAGTTACTGTACTACATTTTTTATTAAGTGGGAACCAGCTCCAGGGGAGACCCCCAAGGCCCGACATTATTACTGAGGCTATGGAGTGCTCACAAAAGCGGGCCTATCATGACTAACCTCTGAAAGGTCTAGCAAGCAACTAAAAGAATCAGATAGATATTTACACCCAACCAATGGAGAGAAGCTGGTAATCTCTGTTGTTGAATTTGGAAAATGATGGAAGAAGCTGAGGAGGAGGGTGACCATGTAGGAGGACCAGCAGTCTCAACTAACCTGGACCCCTGTGGTCTCTTAGACATTGGACCACCAGCCTGGCAGCATACACCAGCTGATAGAAGTCCCCCAACATATATACAGCAGAGGACTGCTGGGTCTGGGTTCAGTTAGAGAAGATGCTCCTAACTTTCAAGAGAGTCGGAGGTTTGGTGGTATGTGGGGTGAGAAGTAGTTAAGATCCTTGTGGAGATGGGGTGGGGGAGGAGGTATGGTATATGGAACAATCAGAGGGTGGCCTGGGAGTAGGAAATAATATGGCCATTAATGTTCTACCTGTTCTGCTTGTCACTGATCTAGGCACCAAGTAACTAGATTTTGTGTTCAGGTATTAGGCTAGCTAAGCTGCAATCTGAAGCTCAGGATACCCATCTAAAGGAACCCAGGTTGAAGGCAAAATTCAGTTCTTAATAAATGTGTTATCAAAGGATCATTCTCATTTCTAAGGTGGTGATTCTTGGTGAGTTTCTCCCCTGACCTACAAAATTTGGGCTCGCTGCTCATTTAATACCCATTTAGAACTTTTAATTCTTTTCTCCAAGAGGAAGACTCTCTTAATTAGGTCGGTCCCACTGAAGATAATTTTTGCTTCAAAGGTCAATTCATTCAAGCAGTATAATCTAATCAAGGAAGTGACTAACTCATCATATTTACAAACTGAATGGAGGGGCTTATAATACAGAGGTGTACAATCAAGAGGCATAATCATGGCATTTCAGTGCCTATATCACTTCCATATATATGCACTGTCATAATTTTATATTTTTAAGACCTCATAATTCATTTTGTAAAGAACATCATGTCTTCTACAGTGTTAATAGTGGTTACGAATCAAGAGAATTCAGGGGTATAATTCAGATTCATATTAGAGATCTTATTGCTGCTGGGATTTGGGGAAAGTTACTTAACCTTTATTTTGCCACAGTGCCTTATCTTTAAAATGTGATATTACCTGTTCCCAAAGGCTATTTTGATGATAAAGTGAATTAATACACACAACAAATATAGAACACAGCCAAGGGAATAGAATAGCATTTCGTGAATCTTAGTTTTAGTTTTTGTCTCCCACAGGTACTTGCAGATTCCTACTCTCTCAGAAAATACTAGATTTCAGTTATGCTTTGAAGTTATGTTTGTCCTATTTCCCATATATGATGTAGGTACAAGATCATATCCTATATGGATATCAGTCTTAATTATGTATTATTTATATTAACATAAGTAATTTATATCAAGATGCCTCTAGGACATGTTAGCAGAAAAGTGGAGAAAAGGAAGTAATTTGTAATGTTGATCTATGTGTAAGGAAAATGCAAAAGGAACTTGGATGTGAAACACCAGAGAAAATCAGATGTGTTGCAAATCACAGCAAGCAAATGCATGTGACTAGAAGAGAAATGTGCTGAGGGCATAGGAACATCATGGCACACCTTCCAGAATTTGGAAAGTGCTTTGGTCTGCACTCTCAAGAATTAGATAACAAAGGGAAGATTTTAGTAGACGTGTTATAACCCACTTTGATTGTCACTGAACAACTATGGCTTCTGTACAATACTACATTGACCCAAAGCAGAGGAGCAGTCATACATAGTTGGAATGGATCATGACAGTGGCTTACAAGAGGATTTCACCAGTGAAAATGAAAATGGGAATCATAGAACTACTAGATTTTAGATATATTAAAAAGTTGAGAATGTATTTTTATGAAAGGGGATTCAGTTATGTGCTCCAATCACTTAGTCTGAGTAAGCAGACAGAATCAAAGTGAAGTTTACTAAGTTATGGGACAACGTCAAGAGAAGATAAGAAAGGAGATAATTAGTCCAGTTTTGAATTAGAAAATGGTATCCCTAGTCCTTATGTACTAAGGAAACAATTAGAATTCAAGAGTGAGGAGTGGCTTGAAGAAGCATGTTAGAAACTTTCATATTTTTTAAGACAGTTGAAGTTAGGATTTTGTAGGATATCATGTTTGCAGTGAAGGGTCAAGGGAAGGCTATAGGAGAGCATTTGAGACTATGTCAATAGTGCATAAAGTGATGAAAAAGAAAAGGGAAGGGTGCATCTCAGGTTTTCTTTGAGCAAATGTGAGCAGGCTTAAAAATGTATACAGGCTGATGTGAAGTGTACCAGTGACTCAAGTCAGGAAGTAAGCTGTACAGTTGCCATTGTAAAGCAGCATGGATATATTCACATATAGCAAAATAAGATACTAGAAAATTTTAAATTGTATCTCAAAACTTGCCCTATAATATTCAAATCTCAAAATTTACAGATTAATATACTGTCACATTTAGCATCAGAATACCAACATACTCTACCTACTAAAAATAATGTATAAGTGGGTTTTAAAATGAATAGAATATAATATACGATATCTTGTGAAAGCCTACAAACAATATTCATTGTTTGTATGAACGTGTATGAGGGAAATACCCTAAATTTAGATTAGAAATTGTTAGTTTTATTTTCAATTACTATCAATGACTGTAGATAAAACCACTCTACCTTCATGAAAAAGCTTTTTTTTTTTTCAGAGAAAGTATTTATACATTTGGATTTTTATTTATTTAAAAATATTTTTAGTACTTTTTAAGAGTATAAGATCATCTTGCATTTTCTTAAATCTGTTTAATTCTTTGTCTGACCTTCTTTTCTCTCTTTTAAATTAATAGCCTTCTTTTTTTTATTAATCATTCATATATACATGTGTGTGTGTGTGTGTGTGTGTGTGTGTGTGTGTGTGTAGATGTTTCTTAATGCAACCTGCTCAGTCTGAATAATATAACTTGTATGTTTTTTAGGTCAGACATAAAAAACACATCTCTGCAACAAAGATAGACATCTAAGAATAAAAGACTGGAAAAAGGTTTTCCAAGAAACTTTGCTCTAAGAAATAAGCTGGAATAGCCATTCTAATATCTAGTAAAATAAAATTTCAACTTAAAATAATAAAAAGAGAAAGGGAAGAACACTGCCCACCAAGATTATCTCAGTTTTGATCATATATGTCTCAAATACAAGGACACCTACATTCCTAAAGGAATCATTACTAAAGCCTAAATCAAAGTTGAACCCCACACATTAATAGTGAAAGATTTCAGTACCACACTCTCTCCAATGGAAACGTCGTTGAGACAGAAATTATGTAGAGAAATAACAAAGCTAAAAAGATGATCAATCAAATGGACCTACGAGATATTTAAAGAATATTTCATCCACAAATGAATATACCATTTTCTTAGCATCTCACAAAACCTTCTCCAAGACTGACCATACAATTGGTTATAAAGCAGCCCTTAGAAGACACAAGAAAATGGAAATAACTCTAAGCATCTTATCAGGTCACTCTGGATCTAAGCTGTACTTCAAAAATAGAAACTCAAAGAAGGCTACATAGCCATAAAATGGAACAACTCTCTACTCAATCATCACTCAGTTGGAGACTAAAGAATTAAAGAAATAAAATAATTTTTAAAATTAAAAAAACAAGGGCAAGGTATACCAAAACATGTAGGGCAGAATGAAAGCACTGCTAAGCAGAATGTTCATAGCACTGATTGCCCTCAAAAAGAAGTTGGCAATTTCTCACACTAACAAATTTAAAGTACACCTGAAAGCCCTAGAGAGAAACGAAGCAGACATTCCAAGGAGTAGATGGTAGAAAATAGTTAAACTCAGGGCTAAAATCAATGGATTAGAAACAAAAAGAACAACACAAAGAATCAACAAAACTAAGAGCTGAGTCTTTGAGAAAATCAACATGATAGACAAAACCTTAACTAAGTTAACCACAAAACAGATTCAGCCCCCAAATTAAAAAAAAAATCAGAAATGGAAAGGGAGACATAACAGAGAACCCTGATGAAATTCATAGAGGTATTATTTCTTTCTTCAAAATCCTGTACACTGCAAAATTTGAAAATTTAAATTAAAAAATCTAAATGATATTGTTATTTCCTATGTAGATACCAATTACCAAAGCTAAATCAAGATCATGAAAACTATCTGAATAGTCCTGTAACTCCCAAGGAAATAGAAACACTCATTAAATGAGCCCCCCCTTTCAAAATATCAGATGGATTTATCACAGAATTCTAACAGACTTTCAGAATAGAGCTAATAGCAATACTCCTTATTCCATAAAATAGAAACAAAAGAACATTGTAAAACTAATTCTATGAAGCTATAGTCACTCTGATAACTAAACTACACAAAGACTCAGAAAGAGAGAATGTCACTTAAAACACTGATTAAAAACACCCAATAAAATAAATCAAAGACATTATTCACCATGATCAAGTAGGCTTCATTCTAGGGATACATGGGTGGTTCAGTTTATGAAAATCCATCAACATAGTCTACCATATAGACAAAATGAAAAAAATATGATAATTTCATCAGATGCAGACAAAATATGCGACAAAATTCAAAACCTTTTTGTGAGAAAAGTCTTGGAGACAACAGTAACACCAGCTCCATACCTAAACACAATAAAGGAAATATACAGCAAGCCAATAGTCAAATGGAGAGAAACTTAAAGCATTTCCACTTAATTATGAAAAAGACAAGGCTGTCCACTCTCTGCCTCTCTCTTCAATATAGTATTTGAATTTCTTACTAGAGAAATAAGACAACTAAAGGAGATAAAAAAGATACAAAGTTAAAAGGAAGAAGTCAAAGTTTCACTATTTTTGAATGAATAATTATATACAAAAAGTGACCTTAAGCAAAGTGACTGGATACAAAATTAACTTAATAAATCATTATCACTTTTTAATACAAGTGATAAATGGGCTGGGAAAGAAGTTAGAGAAACAATACACTTTATAATAGTCAAAAAAATTATAAAATATTTTGGTGTAACTCCACCAAGCAAGTCAAACATCAGTTTGTCAAGAACTTCAAGTCTCTAAGAAAGAAACTGAGGAAGACGTCAGAAGATGTAAAGATCTCTGACGCTATGGATCATTAGGATTAACAAAGTGAAAATGGTCATCTTCTCAAAAGCAATTTACAGATTCAATGCAATACCCATCAAAATTTCAAAACAATTCTTTACAGACCCTAAATAAAAAACTCTCTACTTCATATGGAAAAGCAAAACAAACAGACAAAAAATCGGATCAGCTAAAACAATCCTGAGCAATTAAAGTCTTCTGGATATATTACTGACTTCAAGTTGTACTCAGAGAAAAAGTAACTAATATGACTTTGGTATAGAGGCAGTTAGGTTGATCGGCGGAATTGAATCAAAGACCTAGAAATAAACCCACATACCTAAGGGATTAGATTTATTATAAAGAAGCTAAAGGTCTATGTGGTGGTTCCACATTACACCCAACAGAATGGCTAATGTCAAAAATTTTAGTAACAGCATATGCTGGTGAAGTTGTGGGGCAAGGAGAATAATCCTCCACTGCTGTTGGGGGTGAAAACTTGTACAACCATTCCAGAAATCAACTGGGCAATTTCCCATAAAATTGATAGTAATTCTACCTCAAGACTCAGCCATACTACTTATGGGCACACCTACCAATGACACTCCACTATTCCACAATATATTCATAGCAGCCTTATTTTTAATAGCCAGAGATTGGAAACAACCCAGATGTCTTTCAACTTAAGAATGAAGAAAATGTAACTCATTCATACAATGAAATACTACTCAACTATTAATTACAAGGACATCATAAAGTTTTCAAGAAAATCAATGAAACTAGAAAATATTATCCTGAGTGAGGTAACCAAGAGCCAAAGTACATGCATGACATGTAATCACTTATGAATGGACATTAGCCATAATGTACCGGATAACCACATTGTCATCAACAGACCCAAAGAAACCAAATAAAAAGACTAGCCCAAAGGGACGATTGTTGAATCTCTCTCAGAAGGAAAAACAAAATAGATATCAGAGTTTGATGGAAGAAGGAAATAGGTGGGAAAGAGGATGGGGAGAGGAGCAGAGATAGGGGAGGAATTGGGTCTAGAGAAAGCAAGAGAGAGAGAAAGTAGTTTTGGGTGGGAGTGATGAGCAAACTCAAGGACATGCAAAAACCTGGGATTTTTGGAGTCCCATGGCTATATAAGGGTGATTCTTGCTGAGATTCCTAATAGTGGGGGATATAGATCCAAAAGTGTCCACTTACTTTATCTAGCTAGTCAGGATTCTCAGTGTAGGGATAAGGGCAGTAACTCATCCAGCAAACTTTGAACCCAAAATGGGTCCTGCATATAAGAAGTTCAGGAACAATAATAAAACAGAGAACTAGGTTATGGTCAACCAATAAATACACCAAATTAAGACCTATTGTATGGGCAAGAACCAATCTGTGACACTATTAATGATATCATTATGCTTGATTATAAGAACCTAGCATATCTGTTTCCTGAGAAGCTTCATCCAGAAGCCAATGGAAAAAGATGCAGAGTCCCATAGCTAAACATGATATGGAGCACAAGGAGTCTTATGAAAGAGTTAGGAGAAAAATGAAGGGGCCTAAAGAGAAAAGAAACTCCTCAAGAAGACCAACAGGGTCAACTAACCTGGATGCTTAGGGGTTACAAGTGCTTGAATCACTAGCCAAAGAGCAAGCATGGGCTGGACCTAAGCACCTTGCACATATAGCAGAAATGTAGCTTGGTTTTCATGTGGATCCCAAGACAACTCAAGAAGAGCCTGAGTCTGTTACCTGCCTGATTACCTGTGGATCGAATTCCCCAAAAATGGTGTGCCTTGTTTTGCCTCAGTAGAAAATAATGTGCCTAGCCCTTCACTTGATGTACAGTAGGGTGGGTGGGGCAGGACGGTGGTAATGTGGAGAGCTAATACTCAGAGGATGGCTCCCACTTCACAAAGGAAAAAAGGGATGGAATTGGAGAAGGATCTGCATAGCAGACTACATGGAGGATAGGGAGGGCAGATATTGGGGTGTAAAGTGCATAAATAAATGAATTTAATAAAAAATATTTCTTGTATTTTTGAGAGTATAACATAATCACAGCATTTTCTCTTTTTTTCCACTGTCCAATCCTTTTTTTTTTGTCTGATATTTATTATTCTCTTTCAAATTCATAGCCTCATTTTTCATTAACCTTTTGATATACATGTGTATTCACATGCATATGTTCCCAAATATAACTTGTTAGACTCCATAATGCTACTTGTATGTTTTTAGGTCTGATCATTTGGTATTAGATGGCCAGCTGGTGTGTCCTTCGATGCAGAAAACTCTTCTACTATCAAGATTCCTTAGCAATGTCAAAAGATACATCCATAAAGTCTCATTAATCTATCTAAATATGAGCTGAACAGTACACATAATAATGTGACCACAAGGCCTCAGCCCTACACAGAGAATGACAAGCAACTATTTCTGGCTATTGTGAATAACAGTTACTGCCTGTGTCACCTCAATATTCAGATTTCAACTGTTTTTTTTTTGGGTGGTTGGATTGCATAGTTCCATTTTTATGATTTCACGTTGGAGTGTTGAGTAAAACAATGAGTCAAAATCTGCCAACATATTTTTAAAAAGAGATTGTTGTTTATGGAATATGTTCTGAGAAGGCCACATAGACTGTGATAGGTAATTAACCTGTCTGATCCTGATTTGTTCTACTCATTGAGAGATCAATATTTTTGTATAATATTGCAGATGGCATATTATAAAATAGACACTTTTGAAATTTTTGTCATACTTTGATCCACTTGCCTTACAATTAATTATTGATCACCCAGCATCCATGCAGTTTATTTCCTCATCACTGAAGAATGCTAAACTAAACATAATCTCTGTTCCCACAGGAGTTTGTGTTATACATCTGAAATAATGTCCTAAAATTTTATAGTTACAAAATTAAAACTTTTGCTAGTGAATCCTGAAATAAATATAAGCCTTCAAGGTAAATTCTCAAACTCCAAATTATTTCCATGTTGGAGGAGAGAACATGTACCTTTCTTCTTACATAGGGGCTTAACTCTTGCATACTTGTCTATTCCCTGTGCAGAAGTGAGAGGTGTCACAATTACCTAGTTATACAATGTCCTGGGGAAAACCACCCTATCTCAATCAACCTTGAGATTGCATAGAAGAGTCACAGGTGCAAAGGGGAATCTTTATTAGAAGAACTGACAGGTTTTCAGTCTGATCTGTAATTTTGGCTCATCAATAATTTTAGCATGATTTAAAATTATGTACCTCATAGAGAATGCATGGAAAGTGAGGTTTAAAGAAGTAGTTATTAGTGAGGTATTTAATAGTGAAGCCTGTATGCATAGAAATAAAATCATCTCAAAGAGTACATGTAAGAAAACAGTCAAGATGGCATTTAAAGAACTGTGTATGGAGTAATAAGGTGAATGTGTGTGTGTGTGTGTGTGTGTGTGTGTGTGTGTGTGTGTGTGTGTGTGATTGTAGGAATATTGAAAAAGAAATTGAATTTCAGCAAGATTTTAGAACAATAATACAATGAATTGTGTTTAGTTGAACAAAACCTTAAAATGACAATGATTTGAAAACAGCCAAATTAAATTGCATAATGAAAGTTCTTGTGTATTATGTAAATATCTCAGTCTTGCACAATATTACACTGTTACCCTAAACCAAAGCATTAATACTTTGACTGTTGTAGGTTTATATTGACACATCTGGTTCATTATTGACATTAGATTCAAATGATGATTTTCCCTCATACATTGTCAAATCAAGTAAATCAAATTTTAATAAGGTAAATCAGAATATACATATATGTGTATATAAACTATACAAAAGTAACATTTACTTTCTAGTCTTGAAATACAAATGTTTAATCACTGCTGTGGAAATGCTCACCAAATAATACCACTTTCCATGGAGATTTTAGAAATAGGCCAATCAAATGAAAAGGAAAAGACACATAGAAATGCTGAACACGTTATTCTTGAAAAGATTGATGTATTAAATATTTATGCAAACACATTAAATTGGCAAGTGTATGAAAACATTATTACATATTCATCACCTTTCTATTTCATCTTTTGGAAAGAACTGCCTTTCTATAAAACTAAAATGGATGACTATAAGTTATCCAAAGATTCATTTTGAAATAGCATAGCATTGGATAGTTTTCCTTTAGATTATATTAATTCATATAAATAATCAAATTGATGTTGGATTCAGAAAACTCTAATAATTTATTCAAAACAGCAGTACCAAAGTGCAATTTGATCATTAGCCCTATGCCGGGGACTTGTAAAATGATAGATGTGCCCCCAAGTAATTATTATCTTAAGGAAATAAATGAAATATTGCAGGTTACAGAATTACTTAGTAAACAAAAATATTTTGTAACAAAATGAAATATTATGAAATCATCAATATATTGATTGCTACCTAACCTCTCTTGAAGTGAAGGAAATTCTCATTGGCTCCAAACATTTATGTCCTCTGAGTAGCATTACTTGAATTAAAATTTAAAAGGACTATACCTCTCATTAAAAGTTAGAAACTTGACATGATTGTATTTAGGTTCTGCCTCACTTATCCCTTGTGCATTTCTTTTCCCTTTTTTCTTTGTGTGTGTGTGTGTGTGTGTGTGTGTGTGTGTGTGTCTGTATGTGTGTGTGTGAGTTAAAAAGACAGACTATGTGTGCACTGTGGCCCAAGGGATATTGGAGTGTGCTTTTCTATCAGCTTGCCTTATTCATTTGAGGCAGAGTCTCTTACTGAAATGAACCTTGTATTTTTTTCTAGATCAAGTTCCAGAAATCATCTTCATATTCTTCAATGTCTTGCTGCTTACTTGGGTTCTGGAATCTGAACTATAGCCCTCATCCTTGAACGGAATGATGAAATATCTTCAAACCCCCACTGACTGTTTGGATTGTCTATTTTAATACTTTGCTCATAGTATCATCATTGTGCTGGATGAAGTAAAAAGCCTTTAGTGTTGACTTAGTTTATCTCATCTATCCCAATTTACAAGATAGTAAGATACTTTTATTAGGTCCTGGGAGAGAAGAGAAGGAAGAAAAATAAAACTGTAGTTTTTTATAGACAATTTCAATAAAAATGATTATCCCTGCAAAAATACTCAAAAAAATCTTGCAAACCGAATTCAAGAACACATGAAAACAATCATTCACCATGATCAAATAGGCTTCATTCCAGGGAAGCATGGATAGTTCAATATACATAAATCTATCAAAGTATTCCACTACATAGACAAACTCAAAAAAGATGATCTTCTCTTTAAAAGCTGAGAAAGCATTTAACAAAACTTCAACACCACTTTATGTTAAAAGTCTTGGAAAAATTAGGAATTCAAGGCCTATACATAATAAAAGCAATATAGAGCAAACCAGTAGCCAACATCAAACTAAATGGTGATAAATTTGAAGCGAACCCACCAAAATCAGAAACTAGACAGGGCTGCCCACTCCCTACATATTCAGTATAGTGCTGGAAGTCCTAGCCAGAGCAATTATACAGCAAAAGGAGGTCATGGAAATACAAATTGTAAAGGAAGAAATCAAAATATCATTTGCAGATGATATAATAGTACACTGAAGTGACCCAAAAATTTCCACCAAAGAACTCCTACAGCTGATGAACAACTTCACAAAGTGGCTGGATATAAAATTAACTTGAACAAATCAGTAGTCTTCCTCTACTCAAAGGATAAACAGGCTTAGTAAGAAATTAGAGAATTGACACCCTTCACAATACTCACAAAGAATATAAAATATCTTGTTTTGACCCTAAAACCAAGCAAGTGAAGAATCTCTATGACAAGAATTGCAAGTCTATGAATTAGGAAATTGAAGGAAACCACAAGAGGTGGAAAGATCTCCCATGATGATGGATTAGAAGAATCAACATAGTAAAAAGGGCCATCTTGCCTAAAGCAATCAACAGATGCAATGCAATCCCTATCAAAATCCCAAATCAATTCTTCATAGAGTTAGGAAAAGCAATTTGCAAATTCATATGGAATGATGAAAAACCCAGGATAGCAAAAAACTATTTTCAAAAAAAAAACCTTTCAGGGGGAATCACCATTCCTGACCTCAAGCTGTATTACAAGCTTATGTATAAAAACCGTAAGGTTTTGGTACAAAGACATACAGGTAGATCAAAGGAATAGAAATGAAGACCCAGAAATGAATCCACATACCTTTATTCGCTTGATTTTTGACAAAGGAGCTAAAAACATTCAATGGAAAAGGGACAGCCTCTTCAACAAATGATGCTGGTTAAACTGGCAGTGAGCATGCAGAATAATGCAAATCAATCTTTTCTCATCTCCTTGTACAAAGTTCAAGTGCAAGTGAATGTAAGCCTTCTACATAAAACCAGGTACATTGAAACTAATTGAACAGAAAGTGTGGAAGAACTTAGAACAGATATGCACAAGGGAAAATTTCCTGAATAGAACTCCATTGGCTTATGCTTTAAGATCAAAAATAGGACCTCATGAAATTGCAAAGCTTCTGTAAGGCAAATGACACTGTCAAATGTAAAAACTGGCAACCAAGGGATTGGGAAAGGCTCTTTACAAATCCTACATCTGATAGAAGGCTAGTATCCAATATATACAAAGAATTCAAGAAGTTAGACTCTAGAGAACCAAATCATTCTGTTAAAATCGGGTACAGAACTAAACAAAAAATTATAGCTGATGAATATTGAATGGCTGAGAAACACCTAAAGAAATGCTAACATTCCTAGTCATCAGGGAAATGCAAATCAAAACAACTCTGAGATTCCATCCCACACCAGTCAGAATGGTTAAGATTAAAAACAAAAAAAAAGAAAAACAAACAAACAAAAAAAAAAACTCGGGTAACAGCAGATGCTGGCGAGGATGTATAAAAAGAGGAACACTCCTCCACTGTTGATTGTGTTGTAGGCTGGTACAACCATTCTTGAAATTAGTCTGGCCTTTTCTCAGAAAATTGGACATACTACTATATGAAGATTCAGCTATACCACTCCTGGGCATAGACTCAAAAGAAGCTCCAACATATAACAAGGACACATGTTTCACCATGGTCATAGCAGCCTTATTTATGATAGCTAGAAGCTGGAAAGAACCCAGATGTCCTTCAAGAGAGGAGTGGATACAGAAATTGTGGTACATTTATACAATGGAGTACTAAGCAATTAAAAACAATGACTTCATAAAATTTCTAGGCAAATAGATGGAACTTGTATCAATTATTCTGAGTGAGGAAACCTAGTTATAAAAGAACACTCATGGTACGGACTCACTGATAAGTAGATACTAGCCTTAAAATCTCTGAATACCCAATAACCACCCACAGAACTTATGAAGCTCAAAGAGAGGGCAAAAAGGTGGCTGCATCAGTCTTTCTTAGAAAATAAAAAAACTCATAGGAGGTAATATTGGGACAAATAGAGGAGAAAACAATCATCTAAAGACTGCCTCACCTGGGAATCTATCCCATATGCAGCCACTAAACCCACACACTATTGTTGATGCCAAGTACTGCTTACGGGCAGAAATCTGATATGGATGCTTCCTCAGAGGCTCTGTCAGAACCATACTGATACAGAGAAAGATGCTTGCAGCTAACCATCAGACTGAACACTGGGACCCCTATGAAGGAGCTAGAGAAAGGTCTGAAGGAGCTGAAAGGGTCTGCAACCTCTTGGGAAGAACAAAATTATAAACTAACCAAACCTACCACAGCTTCCAGGGACTAAAACACCAACCAATGAGTTTGTATGGAGAGACCCGTGCCTCTAGGTGCATATGCAGCAGAGGATAGCTTTTTCTGACATCAATGGGAGGAGAGGCATTTGGTCCAGTGAAGGCTTGATTTTCCAGTATAGTGGAATGCGAAAGTGCTTAGGTGTGAGTCTGGGGTTGGGAGAGGGAGCATCTTCATGGAGGCAATGGGACGGGGAGGAGAGATGGGATTGGGGGAAAGGGGATAACATCTGAAATTTATAGAGAATATACAATAAAAAAAGGTCAAATGCAAGAGTGAGATGCTCAGCAACAGAAGCCACAAAAGGAGGAACATATTGAATAGAGGATCCTAAAAATAGATGCTAAAATGATTGGAAGATGTTGTAAGGATGGAAATGAGTGTGTAGCAAGAAGTCAGAGATGTACTGCAAGCAGTAAATGTGGTGGTTTATTGTGAAGTACCCAGGATCTGTTTCCCAAGCCTACTAGTATGATGAGATGATATATCAGGAAGTAGAGGTGGCACAGCAGCTGAAGCAGACAATAACATTTATTTTGATAACAAAATATTTATCCTATTTAACATTCATTTTGAAAAGGAAATAATTGCTGTGTAACACTTCAGGTGCAGGCAGTGCATGGGGCCCAGCACTCTTTCCATATCCTGGGTGGCTGATCTTCCAGACACATGGTGTCTAATATTAACAATAGCACAGCTTTCAATCCTTCAGTCCTTTGAAATATTATCATTTCTGTAGGCATGTGGTTATGTCACTACCATTGTTGGTACCAACATGGAATGTCCCCAGCTATCTCTCCTTGCCCCATGCCCACAGCACTGGAGGTGATGGATGCATGGGTCTTGAGAGGTACCGTATCCTAGTCACATGGCCCTTGCCAGAGGAGAAAATATCAGTTCCCAGAGAGGAAGTTCTTCATGTTGCTTCATGTAGTATTCTCTGAGAACACTGGTTACAATAAGGTACTCCTGGAATCAGGAAATATCTTTCTTGTTCTTCTCAGCCCACACACTTGTGGGTCTGACTTTGCCCTACCTTTGTATCAATCGATGGGAGCCTCTTTCTTCGAGATCTGCAAACAAGGAATTTTGAAAATAATATCAAAAGGCCAGTTGTAAATCTGTAAATGACCAACCCTTCCTGATGGCCAGAGCCAATAAGTAACCATCTGTGTGCCTCTCCTTCACACAGGTTTTTTTTTTTTCTACTTAAAAACTTGCCCTTTCCCAGGTCCCACAGGTGATTCTAACTTCAAGCCTTTTTCTATGTTCAGTGATGCCCCTGGTGTTTTCTGCAGTCCTGACCACAAGGCTTTGGAATGCACACTGATTGACTCTCGGAGCTCCTGAGCCTTTCCAGCCTGCAATGGACAAAAGAATGAAGCAGCAGCAGCAGAAGCAAGGATGTCAGAGGTATCAAGGACATGAGCATGCCAGGAGGCAGAACTTTGGTAAAACTGATCAATACACACCAAATAGTTTCCAATGGAGAGTGGGGTCAGGAGTAGAAGAATCCAATTCCTCTTTATCACATTTGAGGATCTCTGGGTATTTCTACTTGGTGAGAATGGGGCAAGTAACAATGGTTCAACAAGAGGAAACCCCACACTGTCCTATGAGGAGATCTGGTCTGTTTGACCATCAATATTTCCCTGCCCCGTGCAATAGTTCTTACCAGCAACTTTTCTGCAGATGTCACCTTGGATCTTCTCAAATGACCTCACTTTGCCTGTGGCTGCGTACTCTGGACCAAAGTGTGGAATAAAGCCCACACTTTCTTTCCTTATCTCCTGGAAAGTAGAATAAAGAGTTGATGAGTCAGAAGGGAGTGGAGACTAGACAAAACTGATTTGGAAGAATGTTTCCAGAGAAGGAATTGCTTGCTCAAAATATGAAATTACCTTTTTTTGCCGTGTAGTCCCTCCGCTTCAAGGAGACTTCATTATGTATGGTGCTTGGGGCTGTTTCTTTGTGTGTGTGTGTGTGTGTGTGTGTGTGTGTGTGTGTGTGTGTGTGTGTTCTACCAGATGTAAACAATACCTATCAAATGACCCAATTGAATATAATGTGCCCAATCAGAGACTAGAGCTGATATCTCTGTTAGGGCTTCAGATTTGTTCTCAAGGTGTTGGAGCAAGAGACTGGAAACTGTGATGGCCTACAGCACAGCTGTGGGGCTGAGCAGTCCATGTCCCCTCTGGATACACTTCTGGACTCCGGATGCACATTTGACGCTTTTCATTTCTGTTGCTGCCTCTAACCTGCTCACGCATATCCTTGCATACATAGAGCAGGTCAGGTCCTCTGAGTTCTTTCCTCTGCCTCCAGGACCACTGTCTCCTCAGCTCACAAGCATACCTGGAGAGAGGCAGGTGAGCTGATATTCTGTGAATAGAGGTTCTCTGAAGTTTGGTGTTTCTTAGTTTCCTTGGTAATCATGAGCATGCCATAGATGTTTCTTATAGAGGCAGGCTTCTAAGTGCTGTGAAGATGAATACACTGGGCCACAGGTATTCTGGGAAGGCTGCCCAGTATGAAACTCCCTACATCAGATGGGCAGAAGGGAGGCTTCAGACCTTCTTCCCAGAATCTTCCTTCAGACTGCAAGGAAAAAACAACATTTTGCCTCTAGTTTAACTCTGCAATGGGGACAGAGCTTTCCATTAGCTCATAGCCACCTGAATTTCCTGTATCTCTTCTTCCTGCTAATGTCTGCATCCTCAGCAGGTTCCTCTATACTTTCAGCTATGAAACTCCAGGGACCACGGGGCCTTCAACAGCACTTGAAATGGACACGAGGAATTGTGGTAGAAATCTGCAGGACTTAATGCTTGGCTATGCTGTCCCTGTGCTCACATGGGACCTCAGACTGATTCCTCCCAAGTGCTCCACTGATTCCTTCAGCAACCTTTCCTAGCTTCCTTGCCCAGCATTGGGTCATGATCCTGTGTTATGTACATTTAGCTCAAGTTTTGGAAAACTCCTCATAGGAGGAAGGGCAGGATGGGATTTTCTCTCTGTCCTGATAGATACAATGTCACCAACCCCCACATGCTGAGAATATTTTAAGTGAAGAAGAAACTAGAGAGTGTATCCTTTTCCATCCGTCCCCCACTTACTTGTTTTAGCCCATGTCTTGGAAACAGCCTTCATTGGCTGTCCCAACTTCATCATTTGCTGCTGGCAGACAGCAACACAGTCTTCTTAAGGTTTTGGAAATCCTCTTCTTCAGACCCTTCCAGCTCCACCTTCTGGTTGAGACTCTGGGCACAGGCTGGTGATGCCTTTCAGGTTGCTCCTGAGGGTCTGGTTCGCTGGCCAGCGAGCTGCTGCTGTCTTGTAAGCCTGAATCATCTGTTCTCTCATTCTGGATCTCCACACTTGGGAAGGGGACACTGGTTGTGTAATCCCACGAGGATGAACCTGTACGACTTGTGTCTGTAGAGTCGGAGCTCGAGATGAATGCATTCAGCATGTCTTCAGAGATTGAAGTATGTGTTGTTAAAATTGTCCTTGTAACTGTTGTTGATGTATTTCCTTTGCTTGATGAAGTAATAGAATACGTGGTGTCCCCATTCAGTCTGAGTATCTTATTTCTGATGTCCTCGTCGAGTTTGAGTATCTCAATTCTGTTGGCCTCCTTCAGTCTCAATATCTCATTTGTCATGTCTGACTTCTCTCTAAATATCATATTTCTGATGTTCTTCACTATGATTTTCTCATTTCTGATCTCCTGCTTCAGTCTGAATATTTCATTTTTCATTTCCACCGTACTGTATCTCTCATTTAGGATTTCGTACTTCAGTCTCAATATCTCCTTTACCAGGTCCTCCTTCAGTCTCAATATCTCATTACTCATATCCTCCTCCTCTGTCAATATCTCATTACTCATATCCTCCTCCTCTCTCAGTATCTCATTTTCTATATCCTCCTCCTCTTTCAATATCTCATTTCCTATATCCTCTTCCTCTTTCAATATCTCATTTACTATATCCTCCTCCTCACTAACTATCTCATTTCCATTTAACTCCTCCTCACTGACTATCTTATTTCCGTTTACCTCCTTCTCAATGAATATCTCATTTCCGACGTGAGGCATAAGCCTTTGCTGTAGGGAGGTTTTTATCTCGAAGCTATACTTAAAGGAAGAAAGGGAGGGAGGCACAATGTACCTCCTACTGTAGCCTTTCCTCCCATGTCCAGGAAGCTCAAGAGGATTGAGCAAAGTTAATTTGGGAAGGCTAGGGGCACTGAATATCTTCCTTACAGGCCAAGAATGGTTGTGATTGTCTGTAGCACGCAGATAAATTTGGGGCTTCCAGGTAGTTTTCTTATTGATGATAAGGTATGTAGCCATGGAACGGTTATAATTCCGTTCTCTAAAGGCAATTCGGAGCTCTTGAACATTACAGCCCATCAGATACATGTCAAAAATAATACTGGGTTCTGGGCATATAGGGAATCTTTCTAATGCTCTCAAGGCATTTTGATCGTGGTGCAGCCACGGGTGTGCCAATATTTCTTTGATTGGTGGTCTCATTGTAGGGTCCATTGTCATTAGTCTCTTCAATAGGTCTTCAAGATCTGGGGAGAGTTGATATGGAATCCAACCGCTCCAGGAGAGGATTTCATATTTTAGCCGACAGGTCATTCTCGCTCTAAAAGGAAGTTGCCCGATAACTAAGTAATACAACACTACTCCAATACTCCAAATGTCGGTTGGAAGGACCTCATATTCCATGTGACCAAACAGTTCAGGAGCACAATACCGTGGTGTGCCACAAAAGCCCTTTAACTTTTCCCCAGCGGCCAGTCTTATGCTAAGTCCAAAATCTGTGAGTTTTACGTGCCCCTCCGAATCCAATAGGATGTTTTTGGCCTTGATGTCTCTGTGGGCAATATTCTGACTGTGCATATAGTCGACAGCCAAGCACAGCTCCCTAATTATGCTACGTGCCTCCTTCTCATCCAGACGCCCATATTTATTAATGTGTTCCTGCAGGGATCCCCGGGATGCGTATTCCATTACAATATAGGTTGTGTACCTAGTGTCCACAATCTGGAGTAACTGTATGATATTTCTGTGGTAAAATGATTTCATTAAATCAATCTCTGAGATGATTTCAAAGTCTGTATTTGTTCCCCTTTCCAATACCTTGATCGCTACAAGTGTTTGGGTCATAACGTGTAGAGCCAATTTGACTTGGGCAAAAGATCCACTATCTAGGGTACACAGGATGTTGTAGTCTTGTGTCAGGATTCTTCTTTCATGGTATCTGGCCTGAAGCTCCCTCCACGTCATCATACTATCATCCTCTTGGTCTGAGTCACTAGAATCTACAGCAAGTAAAGATGGCAGGGAAAACAAATTCAAATGACTTCTAGAAAAGCTTAAGGTTAGAGATTCTAAGAATAAAGTCAGAGAAACCTCCAGAGGTATCTCAGGGGCACAGGGAAACCAGAAAAAAGCAAACACAAACACAGTGGATGGGAAGAAGGAAGGAGACTCAGAATAGAAAGTAAGCAACATATTTGTCAGGAGAACAAGGATCTCCCTTTCGAAGGACAACACATTGACAAGCTTACCTAAGGAATCCATTATGAACAGGAAGCACGGAATTAAAGGTAACACTTGACCATTAAAAGAACTTTACTTGGAAATGTGTGGGCTATGACCTGCCCCAGTAGATAAACACAGCATATACAAGGTGTAGGGGGTCTAAATTCACACAGCACCTACAGATAAGAATGAAAAGTTCTCAATTATTTTTCTGGAAATTAACCTAGCCCAACAGAGACAAATGCCACGTATTTTTCCTTATATGCAGGATCTCGGTGCTTTGAAGCTGGGCAGAAAAAAAAAAATGAAAAGGAGAACTACCTGGGTACTGGAGGATAAAAGGCAGGATGAGATAAAGAATAACAAAGTAGCAAAGTCAAGAGAAAAGTCAGAAAAAGAAATATGGGTGTTGGCCAGGCAGTGTACTACTCATGTTTTTTGTTACCTTTCATCTCAGCACTCAGGAGGCGAGGAAGGCAAATCTTTGAGTTTGAGGCTACCATGGTCTACAGAGAAAGTTCTAGGTTGGCCAAGGCCACACACACACACACACACACACACACACACACACACACACACACACACACACAATCTCAGTCTCCAAAGACCAAAAAAAAAAAAAAAAGAAAACCAAACCAACCTAAAGAGGGGAAGAGAAAGGAAAGGAAGGGGAAAGAAGGAGAAGACAAGGAAAACTGATGGATGTTAATCTAAAAACTAAATGAAAAAAAAAATAAAGACACAAACAAAATACAGGAATGCAAAGCTATAAACAAAACCCAAAATAAAGTCACATAAATAGAAAACCAAACCTCTGAGCTCCTGGAAAGAGAACAGCAGGAAACTACTCACTCTGCGGAAGTGTAGCTAATGTTCAATGTCAAAATCCGAACAATCACTAAACTCTAAATCCAATCCAAGCACCAACCACCTAGTTCAGTCCTTCCACCAACTGCCAAGTCCACCACCAACCAGCTCTCTTCACAGAAGGACACCAAAGAGCCTAGACAGTGCAGTATATGGTCAGAGGTTGGCCTTTCCTCACAATGGCTCTCTATGACATCAGAGCCTTCGTGACCACTCAGAGCTGACCATGACCCAGAGTGGTCTTTCTCACTTAGTACCAAGGGGAACTCTCTGTTACTGTTCATTTCACTGAGACCAATGACCTGACATGAGACACCTTAAGAGAGGGAGAGTTTTATTAAAGTTCATGAAATGAGGGGTTTGCTAGGAAGGTTGGGGTTTCCCCTACAATGAGGTTTTAGTCTCATGCCAGAAAGAATGTTTTAGATGGGAGTAGAAAAAAGAGAAGACGGAGTGGGAGGAACATCTAGATGTTTCCAGAAGGGCAAAGAGCAAGAAATATGACCTAAGACCCCCCCTCTGTGTTCCCCCCACTCCATCTCCCTCCCTCCTTTTTTTCCTTCTCCCTCCCTCCCTTCCTCTCTCTCTCTCCCTCCCTCCTTCCCTACCTTCCACTCTCCTGTTTCTCCCTTTCTCTCTCTCTCTCTCTCTCTCTCTCTCTCTCTCTCTCTCTCTCTCTCTCTCTCTCTCTCTCTCTCTCTCTCTCGTTTCCCTGAGAGTGTGTTTGTCTTTCAAACCAGATGTATAAAAGTTCAGTAAAATTCACATAATTTTATGGAGAAGGTACATCCAGGGGGTAAGGGACTCTCTACTCCAAGAACAAATAACAGCAAATTGAACAGCAAACAAGGCTTATATTTATTGCTTAGTGGGCAGAGATTTCAAAGGGTAGCCATTTCCAGAGTGAGGATTGCTAGAATTTCGTGTTCTGATCTTCTGGAACTCAGAGATTTGTATTTTTTCTGTTCAGGAACTGGTGGGTTTATTTGCTCAGTGATTAATCACTCTTTGGTTTTTGGTTTGTTTGTTTGTTTGTCTCTATTTTTTCTACATATAGTCCATCATATTTTCCATTCAGAATGGGAAACCCTTTCAGGCTACAGGTTTCTTTGGATTAGGTTCCATGGCATAGTCATAGTACTCTTCAGGAAGTGTGGAAGAGACATTCTTCCCCCATGGCAGCGCCTATAGTGTTACCTCAGGTTGATGGCAGGCAGATTCTGGAGAGCAAGTGCTACTGCCATGGCAGTTCCTGCTGAGGGACCTCACAGTGGTCTCAGGTGAGGCTGAAAAGGAGGTGCAGTGGCCTAGGCAACTTCTACAGCTGTACCTCAGTTTCTAACCTTACAAATGGAGGCTGTGGATGATATCAACAGCACACCTCTCAGGGACTACAATCTGAGCACAATGTAATAAAACTTAAAACTGATAAAAAATGGTTTTTTCCTATATTCTAGCTTTGATCGATGGTTATGTGGCTGATTCTGGCAGTTTTTTTTTTTTCCTTTTAGTCACTATTCTACCATTGTGATGCTCAAATCTTTTAGATCCCTCTCTAGTTCCCCATAGTTTAGTTTATCTTGCTCAATCATTTATTCTCTTTCCATCTTGCTGCTAAATTCTGCCTCTCTTCTTTGTGACATGCTTTCTTTCAATGTGGTTTTTTTTTTTTTTTTTCATTTTTTTTTTTTGTCTTTCACTGGTCAAAAACAGAGGCATTATTGAATCCCCAAAGCACTACTCTCTTAAGAATAAACTTTTACAAAGAATGGGACACAAAAGCACTTGGCAAGTTCAGAAAAGAATAGCGTAGCGGTGTAAAAATAAAAGGAATCAATGGATATGGCAGAACTTGTACATTCCCCCTTTGAATCGCCAATCAATAGGTCATTTTCCTCCTAAAGAGGCTTTCCAAGGCTCCTCTCACCATCCAAGGATCTGTTAATAATTTCTCCACTAAGGAATACATTCTTTAGTACTGACTACGTATGTGGGTGGGGAATAATTTTTCTAATGTCATAATATCACTCTGAATTTTAGTGATCCTGACACTCATAATTTTCTATAACTGGGTGGCTCAATGTAGTCAAAATTCATGTTTCACAATTTTTGAGGTCAAATGTATTTTTAAGGTATCTATGACATACGACTTCTTTTAGAGATTCTACACTCGATTCCTCTCTTTGTGTTTTTCATTCTGGCTCTATTTGTATCTTGATGTCTATGACTTATGGCTTTATCATTCTGTTATCTCCCCCTGCATCTGTGGCTTCTCCTTCTCCTTGTCTTCTTTGTCATGTGGAAGGACGCATTATTGCATATTGGGCTAGTGTAAGCTTAGATTTTTCAAAACCTACTTTAATAAGGGTTCTCAATGCCTCAACCTGCCTTCTAGCCCACTGTCCAAAGGTGGGGGAGAGAAGATGCTCAGTAGAACACAAGGATGGGGATCTGTTTAAAACTAGCTCTTTGGAGCAACTCCAATCGCTGTCATCAGGATACCAACAGTTCAGTTCAAGATATGTCACCAAACATGAATCAGCCTCAGTGGCATGATACAGCAGAAACAGCACGGGCTTCTTTCTAATCAGCACCAGTCAGCAGGAAGGACCAGAACCAACTAGAATGCCAGGAGAACTTCTCTGCTGTGTCTCTCTCAAGGGAGGGAAGATCAATGAAGAGTCAAGACCAGGCACTTCAATGTTAGCTCTACAAGTGCATAGTTTCTGTCTGCTGGTCCTGCTTATAGTTTCTCAGCAAAAAATCACATGGGTCTGCTTCAGCAAAGCATGGCATGACACAACCAGAAATTGCTACTTTAGGCTAGCACAATAATACAGGATGATTTCACTGGAGTGCACTTAACTAAATCTAGAAAGACTTATTTTGCCCTCAGGTAAGGTGACATTCGGAGACTTCAAAATTATGATTAGGTAAGCTTTCTCTTGAGCCATCATTCAAGTCTTTATACAATTTTAACATATTCAATTTTCAACACTTTTAAGAGGCAGAAATAGTAAATGAATTATTATTTCATTTTATTTTTTAAAGAGAAATAGTAATACTTCCTTTCACCAGAATAATTTTATAGTCTCTAGGGCTTTAAAACCTGCATGTAAATTTAAAACAATATTTTTTTTACATCATAGTACACTTTTTATACATTTTAAGTAATATGAAAAAGAATATACTATTGTTACGGGAAAAATAACAAAGGCTAAAATTTACACAAATGCCTTTATATTTTGTGTAATACTTGAATATATGCATGTATGCATTTTGGTAAAATAGGTTGGCTCAGAGCCTTTGGCCTGCTTGTTTTTTGTATTAGTCACAGAAATAATCACTTAGTCTTATATAGCTTTTATAAAAGGCATAAAAGTGTTAAGATTCTAAGATCTTGAATTTGAACAGTGAGGATTGCAGTGCTACATCTTAAACAATATTATAGCAGCAAGGAAAAGGTGAAATGTTTGCAATCAATTTCAATATTTACTGATCAAAGAGTGAATGCTTTTCAGAGATAGTCCTGCATTTATAAATGTAAATGGATATTTGGAATATGCTCCAATTTTCCACAAGTAATGTAAAAGACTATTAAATGTCAAGTTAATACAAAATTATTTTTAAGCATTATTCTGTTATTAAGTTTTACATATACTTTCAATTACTTATTGTTTTCTTTCTTTGGTACAGTTCTACACATGTAGATTTCTATTCAACTAAATTTTGTTCTCACATGAATTTTCCAAAATGTGGCTGTCCTACTAAGCTTTGTCTGTCAACTTGATACAGCCTTGAGTCGTTGGAAAGGAGAGACTCAAATGGCAAATTACCTATATAGACTGTTCTGTGGAAATTTGAAGCAATTTGTCTTGATTATCAGTTGATGTAAAAGTATCTATCCCACTGTGGGCAGCACCATTCCCAGGGTGTGTTGACCTGAACTGAATAAACACCTATGTGAGCATAAGTTTTCCAACAAGACAGCTTGCAGAATTTTCTCATGGTGTTTTCAACAGAATTTAAAAGTGAATTGTTTAACACAATATATAATTGTGTTTTGATATTGACTTCATCCTTCTCAATATAAGGAAATAAAATACTTCTTCAATAATAATTCAGTTGGCTTTTCTTCTATATGAAAGTGGAAGTTCAGATAATTTTTTACATAGGGTCACGTTCCCTTAAAAATTATTTATTATTAAAAATTTAGACATACATTTATACAGTTATATTATGTTTCTTGTCAGAAATTAATTAATTTTCTATGATGCATTTTACTTAATTCATCAGTCTATCATAAATCTAGATTAGTGCAACCTTGTAAACTATGTCTTAAGTCATTTTTCCCATGTGTTACTAAGTAATTATCTGCTAATATTTTTTCTGTGTTTTTAAATATTGCTTCTATCAGATAAAAATTGTTAGAAATATTTGTTCAGAAATTTTATTGAATCTCATTTGTCACCTTACTTATGCCCTAATGGCTTATTATGTGTTTGGGTCATCACTGCCTTCAAATACTGCTTGATAGCTGGCAGACTTGAAAGCACTGCTTTATGGATGTTTTTGATAAATACATGGGGTAATGTGGCCCATTAATTTTCACATTTATAAAATGTTTTGTTAAATGTGAACAAAATCATTAAAGAGTATTTAAGGGGTATTGAACCTTTCCTAAAAGGTTCCTGTGCAATGGTAACCTTTAAAAATTAACAGCCAGTAATTTTATATTTTCATTGCACATAAGGCTCTTCTATATTCTGTCAATATTTTATATAAGGACAAGCATATTAACTGAGAAATGATGCACAAGTACTTATTGGTTAAATAAATTTTTTTTAAAGTTACAAGAAGAATGTGCTAATTAACTTATTGTGTTTATCTACTTTGCAGTACTGGACAGTAGGCAGAGGGCTTTGGTCACACTGGGTAACTGCTCTACCCTTTATTCTAAAACTGAAAATACAGATATTTTACAATCAATTCATTCTACTTTAAATTCTGGCTGATGTGAGTTCCACAACGCTCACTTGTTACTGTAGTGTTTTGCAAGATACATCTAAATGTGTGTGAGTGTCTGTGTCTGTGTGTGTGCGCTCATGTGTGAACACATATGTGAATGCAAGCTTCTGTGTATGTGGTGAAATGCTCTACTGTGCTGAAGTTTCAGTCACTATCTGTCTGAAGTATCTGTTGAGAGTTGAACTTCTTTTCTTCGGTAGAGTGATATGCATTCTTAAAAATTGAGCCAATTCTCCAACTCGGATTGTATTAGTTTTATATTGTGTTCACTGTGGAAGTCTAGGCATTCTACAATATTAAATATAATACTTTACAAAGCTCATGGATTCAAAAGCAAAAGTTCAATATTCTAAAAGTCATGAAATATAGCTTTACTGTAGAATAAATGGATTTGTAGTTACATCTGCAAGCATTTTCAATTTTGGTATGTATCATAAATATAGTCAAATTTATGAAAATATTCTATAAAATAAATAAATTTCCATTAGAAATTTTTATTTAAATCATCTAAGGTGGGTCATTTGCCTGTGTAGTTGATTTTCATGAAGCCTGTTTAATTATGTTGTAACAGATGGAAGATAGAAATTATTCTCATAAAAATATTTCATAGGATAAACATTCCAATACTAAAATCTAATCACAGAAATTTTATGGCATCACACAACTTGGTAAAATAGTAAGAAAAATAATTTAGCTCAGGTTTTATGATTGATTGTGTAGTCTAAGTTGGAGTGTTTTGTGATAAGGAATAGAAGTTCTGCTTCATTCTAAAGAGTGAACAAGATAATGAGCCAACTGGTTCAGCAAAACTAGAGAAAACAAAGTTTACAACCAGTCTCTCTCCAAGTAATTAAGTCATGAAAGCACTGATATATGAAAGTATGAAAGCAAATATAGGAACAATAATGTTGTGTTATTATGAATTCCTCAGTTATGTCCTTGGCTCTCTTTGTTTTGACATTATGAACACCTTGGAGAAAAGCAGAGTGATTTTACACCTTGCACAGTACTTTTCTCTGGAATATGCTGCAACTGTTTTTATATACTTCTTCTATAATGTAAAATACTTGGTCCTTCAGTCATGTAATATAAATGATGAATGCATATTTACAGGTGAAATATAAAAGGTATTATAAATACTAAATGCAAAATTTTTAAATTTGTAAGTTATATGTAGAAAATTAATTATAATGTTAATTCATTTCAATATTGGTTCTTGACACATGTCTCATCTTTATTTTGGTTGAGTTAGTGAAACTTTTAAGTAATTATGAGATAGATCTTGCCACCTATAAAGGCAGACTTACATAGCATAAGACAACAGATGCTACCAAGGATGTGGAGAAAGAGGATCACTCCTCCATTGCTAGTGGGATTGCAAGCTGGTAAAACTAATCTAGAAATAAGTCTGGTGGTTCCTCATAAAACTGGACAAAGTTCTACCTGAGTGCCCAGATATACCACTTCTGGATATATACCCAAAAAAATGCTCCAATATATAACAAGGACACATGATTCACTGTGTTCATAGCAGCCTTATTTTATAATAGCCAGAGGCTGGAAACAACCCAGATGTCCCTCGCCAGACGAATGGATACAACAAATGTGGTACATTCATACAATGGAGTACTATTCAACTACTAAAAACAATGATTTCATGAAATTCTTAGGCAAGATGGAACTAGAAAATATCATCCTGAGTGAGGTAACACAGTAACAAAACAACACATATGGTATGTACTCACTGATAAGTGGATATTAGCGAAAAAGCTCAGTATACCTACATTACAACTCAGAGACCATATGAAGCTCAAGGAGAAAAAACACCACACCAGAGTATAGATGCTACCGTCCTACTCAGAAGAGGGAAGGAAATAATGTGGATCTGTAATAGAACTCTTAAGATACAACGACAGCACCATTTCTGCCTGAATGTATCCATGCTTCCTGCTACTTTAATACTGTACTAAACCTCTAAAATGTTATCAAGTCCAAGAGAAGTGGTACAGTGGTCATGAAGTCTCGTCACAGCAGTAGAACACTGACTAGGACAGGCCCTTTTTAAGTCTCTCCCACCTTATCTCTTTTTGCTCTTGGAGACCTCCCTTAAAGTCTGATGTCTCTCTTGCTAGCTCACTGGAACCTGAACTAACCATGAACTCTTACTAACTCGTAACTCCTCTCGCCTGTCTTTCCTAATGTTTCCCTCTCTTTGGATGAAGGGATTCAATTAATCCACTCTTCTTACTGCAGATGTCTTGGCCTCAGTACAAACTAGATAATCAGCCTCCTTGTCTAGAAGATGGAACTCTGTATTTCCAAGTTCCCATAGACTGTGACAACTTCTGCCACTGCACAAGCAAATGTTCTGAAACCCCTTTATTTGTAAGTGTTCTTTACTTCCTACTCTCAAAGATCTCTCCTCTCTCAGCCTTTATTGCTCTCTGATCCCTCACGCCTCTCCTTCTGGCCATGGGGTTCAGAGATAGAGTGTCTTTTGAGTATATATAATATTGAAATATTGTCCCATGCTGTTATGCTCTATTGAAAAAATAGTTCTGGAGATGGGATTTGGCCTGCCCATGCTATACTTAGTATATTTATTCAAAAGCGTTCTCTAAAGTCTCTGCCTTATTTCGGTCTGGACACCCGACTTTATGACAGGGGAGGTGCAGGAGAGGGGAGGTAGACTAAGTGGGAGGAGAGGAAGGAAGGGAAGCTGTGATGAGGATGTAAAGTGAAAAAAATAATCAAGTCAAAACAAACAACCAGACAAACAACACAAAAAAAGCCAAAATCAAACCAACCAACCACAAAAACTGAAGCTAAATTACCTGCTAGCCTAAATTGGTTTTCAGTGGAAAAGTCAGGACTTGATTTTCTTAGAGCTAGCAGTGTTCCTACTGGGATTTGTAAATTCACAAAGCAGGTTTCAGTGGAAAAGCAAACCCCAAATGACCAGTGTCTCAGCTATTTAAAGGACTTCTCTTTTGAATGACTGTTGTCAATAATCAGGTACCTATATGTTTCCTGGTAGAGGATGAGATGTCTCCAGATGGAAAAGCAAAGCAGAGAGATTATTCAAATTTTGAGGACCTGGGAAAGTGATTTAAGGTATGTGAATAATGAGTCTTAACATTGACACTTATTCTTTTAGAATTCCCAAATTCAAACTTTAACATTAATCAACAGAGTTCTAGAATGTTATGAATGTAGTCTTGGTAAGAGTTATAGGTTGTAGCTACTGAAGCCTTTCTTAAAAAATTATTATAGTCACAGGCTCAAATGTATTTTTTCCTTTGGTTGTTTTTCTTCTCCCTAAATATAGACTTGCTGATCTTTGCTGACCTGTTCAACTGGACGTCCATGAAGTCCATCTGTGTACTTCTGTGAGATGCATGGTTGTTTTATTATTATACCTCATAATAAAATACATAATTCTAATTTTGATCTATTCAACAACCAAGGAAATTTTGTTGTTTCCATTTTTGAATTATTAGAAATACCTTTAAATAATTTCTTTAATTCAAATAGCTACATTTTTTTTCCTAACTCAGGGTGTGGACAGATGATAGATGCATAGTGGAGAAACACAGTTCTGAGTCCTGGTTCATGGGCATAAAAGAGCAGGGGAAAATGCTGAAGTAAAGGTGTCCAAAAGGTTTAGTGTCGGGGCAATATTGGAGACACCCAAAGTCAGAGGCTTAAATCACAAGCATCCTACTCTCCTGGCATATGCTTCTGCTCACTTTAGACCTCTAAGACTTGACCGACCTTACCGTGTTGGTCAAGATGCTGTTTTTCCTCTACGTGGACACATTTGCAAAGATTTCTTTGAGAACAGTATCAGTGGGCAGCTATACACTGGAAGATTCCAAGACTGACTCTTCCAGGAATAAAAGAGCATCTAGTTAAATGCAAGCCTTATTTTGGGCACTTCCAGGCAAGGTGGTTAATGGCTTTAACCCAGCACTCAGGCAGCAGAAGCAGGTGGTTCTTTGAGTTCACTGTCAAACTGGTCTACAGGACAAGCTCCAGGACAACCAAGGTTACATAGTGAAACCCTGTATGGAAAACCCAAAAACAACCAAGCAAATTTCAGCACCTGTTGCTGATCTCCGGCTTGTTTAGAGTGATGGGACTGCCCTCCTTGCTTTTTGAAACATAGTTCCCTTGAAGACAAAGTTATAATCTTTCTGTGTTCCATTCTCTGTCTTGGCTCTGCATAGACCTTGCAGGTGTTTTTAGGGAGTGAAATCGTGAGTCTGTGTTGGCTCAATGTTCTTAATCTTCAGTGACTGAAGAGCAAGCAGACCCCAGATTTGTTCTTATTGTGCTTAAGTGTAGGGGATGGAGGTGAGGTCAGGAATGGCCAAGGTGCTCAGCTCTAAAACCAGGGTTGTTTTGTGGAACAGAACAGAAGCTTAGAAGAGCTGCTTGGGCGGTTTTTTTTGTTTGTTTGTTTGTTTGTTTGTTTGTTTGTTTGTTTTTGGTTTTTTTTGTTTTTTTAAGAAAACACTTTTGTACTTTGATGGGCACACAGTTGCTTGTGATTATAGGAATGCTCAACTCTAGAAGGTACTGCAGAAGTTTTTTAGATTTCCTGCACTGGTTTCATAACTGCACTCAGTCTGTGGAGGATGTCTTCTAGAAATCACAGTGGATGCTGAGGTGTTGATAATATCAGACACATAGAGTTTACTTCATATTACATTGCTTTAAGAGAAAGAAAAATAAAAAACTACCATACAGTTGCTTTGTTCAGTTACAGGGAGCATTCATTCTTATAGATATCAGCAATTTTGACACTTTTTAAAAAAAATGTCAGAAAGTTACACTCTTACACTTAAGTGCAGCAATTTCTGCCTTCTCTCTGTTATGTCTGATATTTTGAACCCCAACTGATTATTATGAAGGCTGTGCAAACAGGGGCTGTGATGCTATAAAAACAGTTCTGAAAATAAGACAGCTATGAGCTAACTGGCAGGCTCTATGAGCAGTATGGATATACAGGACTGAGATGTTCATGTTCTATAGGGGATTGAAAAGGATGGTGCAACATTTCATCAAGCTGTGTTAAATAATGCATAATTTAGCACAGAAATTATTCCTATGCTTGTTAAAATATATTTTATTTGTTTAAAATTGTTGAAACCAGGTTTTAAAATACACATGATACAGGGTTTTCAGTATTTATATCCTTTCAAGAATTTACTTATTTTATTTTGTGTGTTTTACTTACACACACACACACACACACACACACACACATATCTATATATATATGTCTGTATGTATGTATACCAGATGCATGCATGCATGTCTGTTCACAACATGCATGTAGTGCCTGCAGAGGGAAAAGAAAGATACAGCTGTGAGCTACCATGTTCTTGTTGGAAACTGAACCTGGAAGAATAGTGTGAACTAATATAAAAATATGCTTCAAAGCTTCTTGTGTCCTCAAATGTCTGTATTGTATTAGACAGTTCTGTTGTTTAACTGGTTCAGTAGCTTCAAGGAACAAGACGTTTGTACCATCCCAAGGACCACAACAAGAATACAGAATCTCCACTAACCATTGAATAAACATAGAGAGGTATGATGTGATTATTACATACTGTGTTTTCTTTCTCTTCCTTCGTTTCTATCTTGCCCCCTTCTCTTTCCCTTACTCCCCCTCTCCTTCCTTACCTTCTCCCTTCCTTTTATGAGGCAAAATTGCTCTCCATAGCCCTGGCTGTCCTGAAACTTACTATGTAAAGCAGGTTGGTCTGGATCTTACAGAGATCCCTCTGCACCTGTTTCCTTAATGCTGGGATTAAAGGTTCATGCCACCACACTGAGACCCAAAATATTTTGCAATTGGTTACAAATTAAGCATTAGTTAGCATAAGAACTTAATTAAAAGAGGATGCAAATTAGAGTGCATTCTTTAACAAAATACATAAGTTATTTATATAAAAACAAAACCAGTAATATCAAGTTAAGATACACAATAATAATGTGCGTTCTCTGTAGAACTGTGAAGAAAGATTTTTGTAAATAATAGAACTAGTAGAACTTGACAGATGTATCTTCAGATTCATATGTTAAAACAAAGTTGAGCAAGCAAACATTTAAATTATATGTATGCATACAATCATACTGAATAATTTAACCATGTTAGTAACTTAAATTGTAAAACTTTATTTGCCACCTCAACATCAGTTGAGATCCTCGATGCAAAGTTATTTATGAGAGATTTTAGATAGTAATACCACAAAAATGTACAAGTTAAAAAACGGAATTCATAATGTTATTAATATTGTGATTAATGATACATAATTGTGTTATAAGGATTAAAATGAATATTAATTTGAACTGTCTAAATTATTCTTATCTATATTGAGCAATAAAGCAAATTGTTGATGAAATAGAAAAATCAAGAGAACACACCGCATATCTCAGAAGTACCTCACACAGTTATTGTCAACTGATTTAGATAAAGAGGCAAAAGCATTTTAATGGAGGAAGGACAGTCATCTCTATAAAGCACGCAACTGGATATTAACATTCCCCAAACTGTACTTAGACAGAAACTTTACCCTTTCCATAAACATCAACTCAAAATGAATCAAAGGCTTAACTCAAAAGGCGCAGCTACAGAAGAAAATCTAGGTGATTTGGGTTTTATGAATAACTTAGTAGATATAACACTGAAAGCATAATCCATAGAAACTGATAAATTAAAAACCTCATTAAAATTAGAAACATCTGTTCTGTGGGATGCACAGCTAAGAAATGAAGGTGAAGCTTCGGAATGGGATGGAATATTTACTTACTTTTTATTTATTTATTTGTTTGTTTATGTATTTATTTATTTACTTACTTTACATCCAGATTGCAGCTTTTCCCCCCATTCCCTCACATAGTTCCTTCCCCGCCACCCCCTCTTATTTTCTGATAAGGAGGAAGGTTCCCTAGACCTCCCCACCCCTCTGGCAATCAACATAACTGGCACATCAAGTCACTGTAGGACTAAGTGCATCCTCTCCCACTGAGGCGGACAACTGAGTCAGAGACAGCCCTTATTCCAGTTTTTGGGCAGTTAAATGAAAAGCAAGCTACACATCAGCTAAGTATATACAGAGGCTGGCTAGGTCCCCTTCACATTGTCACTTTGGATGGTGGTTTAGTCTCTGGGAACCCCACGTATCCAGGTTAACTCTGTTGGTTTTGTGGAGTCCCTGTCACCTCCAAGTTCCCCAGTTTCTCCCCCAACTCATTCGTAAGACTCTCTGAATTCTATGAATTCCCTCTAGTGTTTGGCTGTGGGTCTCTGAGGGTCTCTGCTTCTATTTTGGTCAGATGCTGGGTGCAACCTCTTAGAGGGGAGTGATGCTAGGCTTCTGTCTACAAGCACAACAGAGTATAATTAATAGTGTTATGGGTTGATTCTTGTCATTGGTTGGCCATTCCCTCAGTCTTCCTTATCTTTATCTGTGCACTGCTTGCAGGTAGGGTAATTCTGGAGTAGAAAGTTTTGTGGGTGGCAGATACTTCAGGTTCTACATCCTTACTGCTAGGCGTCTCAGCTACGGTCAGCCTTATAGGCCACCTTAGAAAGTTTGAAATAGTTGTACCTCAAGATCCAGCCATAGCACTCCTGAGCATAAATTATGTAGGTCTAAGTAAGCTCAATAATGAGGGCCCAAGGGAAGATGATGGGTCTCACTCAGAAGAACTGAAGCAGTCATGGCTGGGTGGACAGGGGGAAGGTACTGAGTGGGAGATGGAGTAGGGAGGGTGGAGGGATCCGGTATAGGGAGAGCCAGGGAGAGAGGATCAGGAGAGGGAATGAAATTGGCAGTGTGGGTGGGAGCATCACTAGGATGTGCCAGGGAACAAGGATGTTGGAGGCTCCAGGGAATCTATGGGACAAAATATTTCAAAAGCACATATTCAATAAAGAATCAGCATGAAACATAGACAAATCTTTAACAAAACTTAATAGTAAAGGATCAAGTGACTTAATTAAAAAAAAAAAAAATGACCAAGGGCAAAAAAAAAGAAACCAGCAGAGAAAAAAAAAATACGTAGCAAACAATTCTATGAAAAAGATGTTTGTTTGACATCCCAAGTCACTGGAGAATTGGGATTTGGAACAGTGAGATGCAGTACAGAGTTATTTAGATAGTTAAATACCAAAACTTGGACACTAAGAGCTGTCAAATGTAGAATGTTAAAGAAACTTGCCTCTGGTGCTGCTGAAAACAAAGTCAAGAGTGGCACTGGGCAGTCACCTGACAGACTCTTACAAAGCTAAATATCAGACCCAGTGATGAATCTTCTTAGGTTTTAGCCAAAAGATTTTGACATGTTTATGAAAACATAAATTCTTCTAGTACATTTATTCCCAAGTGTAAAAGTTAGGAAGGGACCAATACGTCCTTCAATAGTTTAAGGCACAAACAAAGAGTGGTACTTCTGTGCAATATGAACTTGTTTCCTAGGTGCTACCATGATAACACATTGCGGACTGGGTGGCTCAGTGACACTCATTTTCACACTTTCCTAGAGGCTGGGAGTAATTTAAATTCCATCTGTGGGCTCCAAGAGAGAATCCACTTACTTCTCTTTCCTAGTGTCCAGTGATTTGCCAGGAACCTTTGCATTCACTGAAACATTGCATGGATTTCATTATCTATGTGCCAATGTCTCTGCATCCATCTGTTCCTTTCTTAGAGCACAATCAGATGACAGCCCATCCTAACCATCATCTTAACTGTTAGCCTGAAAAACCTCTGTTGCCAAACAAAGTCATATTTATGTAGATTAAGACTTTATCACATTTTTTTCTGGGGGGTGATTTAAACCATACCACAATGGAATATTTCTCGGCTATAAAGTTTAAGTGAGATATTAAGTCATTAAAAGATTAATATACTATAACTATATGACATTCTTGATAATTTAATATGTGATCTAAAAGCTGAATACTTATAAGGAGTTTAGGGAGCAAGAAGGAAGGCTGAGTCGGTGGATCACAGAGGACTTACTAGAGCATTGAAATTATTCTGTATACTTGGGAGGTAGATTATTAGTAGGGAAATCAGGGGTCAAGGAGGAGGGATAAGTAGGTGACTAACAGAGGACTTATTAGAGCAAGAAAACTATTTGTTTGATATGGAAGTACATTATACATGTCTAAGCCTGTTGATTGGATAACACAAAGAATAAACCCAAAAGTAATTTGTAGATCTGGGTAATGCTGTTCAATATTGGCATAGCAGTTATAGCAAGTTTATGGAGTGAATGTGTAAAATATTTGTGAAAGGCTTAAGAGAACATATAGAAGCTGTAAAATGTCTCCTCAGTTTTCATGTATATATAAAACAGGTGTGAAAAAGAATGCCTATGACTTTGCTTAAAAATATTTTTTAAAGCCTCCAGATTGCAGATAGCTTCTTTAGCTTGAGTGGCCAGGAAGGAGCTTTCTCTGAATCAATTAACTTTAAATCAGGCCTGTAGGACAAGATGCTGCTGCCTTGTGAAGGGCAGGTGGGAGAGTGGACAGCTGAAAAAGTGAGAGGGTATTAGAAAGATGCTCTGAGAAGACCTAAAGGAGCAGAGGTGGAAGGTGTGGGTCAGGATGGAGGAGGGAGTGCACAGGGAGCAGGCTTTCTTTCTTTCTTTCTTTCTTTCTTTCTTTCTTTCTTTCTTTCTTTCTTTCTTTCTTTTCTTTCCTTTCCTTTCCTTTCCTTTATCCTTCCTTCTTCTACTTTTCAATCTCGTTCTTTTCTTCTTCTTCTTCTTCTTCTTCTTCTTCTTCTTCTTCTTCTTCTTCTTCTTCTTCTTCTTCTTCTTCTTCTTCTTCTTCTTCTTCCTCTTCCTCTTCCTCTTCCTCTTCCTCTTCCTCTTCTTCTTCTTCTTCTTCTTCTTCTTCTTCTTCTTCTTCTTCTTCTTCTTCTTCTTCCTGTGAAATTGTTGCAATGTAGTTTGACTTAATTTTAAAGGCAAAATGAAAAGCTTCATGGTTTAAACAAGATGGTCTAGAATATGATCAGACTTTGTAAACTATTTCTGACTTTTTGACAACTAATGGTATATAGATGCAAAATTAGAGTTAGGAACAATACTAAGTGAGAAAAAGTCATACATGCTCGAGAAAGAAGTAGGAGCGCTTCAGACTTAGGGTCAGAGGAACTAGAGTTATAGAGTATACATGAGTTACACTGTTGAAAATAAGTGAAGGAAAGACTGCTTGCTATATTAGTCTAAATATGTGGTCTGGAGAGGTGGCTCAGATGTTAAGAACACTGACTATTCGTTCAGAGGTCCTGAGTTCAATTCCCAGCAACCACTTGGTTGCTCAACCATCTGTAAATATGTGGGATTCTCAAACTGATTGTGTCCTGATGTCCATGGTTTTTGTTGTTCAAGTCCCTTTTCAGGGAAAGAAAATTCTTAGATCAAACATTGCTTAAAATACATGGACCTTGTAAATTTGAGCATGATATTTGCTTTTCTTAGTGTTTATTGTAATGGGATTTGACACATGATTAACATTGACTATGTGTGTGTGTGTGTGTGTGTGTGTATGTGTGTGTGTGTGTGTGTGTGTGTGTATGATTCATTTTCATTTTATTTTCTTGATAATTTTAATTACCAATCTCTCTTTTTGTAAAATGTCAAATACAACTGAGAAGGTTTTTATTTGTAAAAAATGAATATATTCAACTTTTATTTGAATTTATTAGATTATGTCTGAAATAGAGGATGACACTGATTTATCTTATTAAATACGGTACTTACTGAGAGGTAGCAATTGCAAGCTGGTAAGGAAAAATGCTTTGTTTACTTGTTTTAAATGTACTCTTAGAATTGAATATATACAAATGTGCGATGTTTTGACTCAGTATTTCAAGATATGTAGCAAAATACTCGAAAAAAAGAGAAACACTGGTACTCTTTAAAATACTAAAATAACATGACAAAAAGGTACCAGTCATTTGCAGAGATGATAAACCTTAAAACATTAACAAGTTTTGAGAAATTTAGCCAAATAGTTATAATTCTTTAAAAGCAAATACTTATTTCCTTCTTGGGGAAAAGCAAATGTGCAGAGAATGATGCTCTAATGAACAAGAATGTCAAAAAGTAACACGTAGTTTGGGAACACGCAGCATGGTAGGATGGGATATTAGATTTTAAGCTTCATAACATGCTGGTACTTTTAGAAAATGTGTTTTATTTCTAAATGTTTGCAGATAATTAGAAAGTATACTTTTTTAACACATTCAAATGGCATCCTTGGAATGGTGACCTTATTTATCTTAATAATTTATTTTATGCTGGTGCTTGTACTTAGGTCCCCAAGGCTGTTTGGAAATAAATATTTCTATCAGGAATAAACTAAGCCATACGATCTCCTTTTAAAATCCTATGTGGGGACTAAAACTTTTTATCTGTTTTTATAGTTTCAGTATACATTTTTTATGACAAGTGTGGGTTTATAAAACATTTTACACCTTTAAGTTGAACAAGTACTACGGTGTTAATATGCCTTTGATGCTATGGTCAGTATATTAGGAAAAAAAAAGTGGATGACGCTTTGAGTTCACTTTGGATGTACAAAGCTTTTTACTAAGATAGTTAAAAGATGGCTACATGCTTCCTAGAAAGTTTACACTGGACTACCTAAGTTTCAGTCATTTTTAGTTCAAGGGTTAAAAGGAAATACAATTCCCCCACCCCTTATAAAAGGTTGCAGTGCATACTCAACAAAACTTCCAAAATACTTAACTTTTTCTGAAGATTTAACAATGAGACATACATTTAAATGTTTTTAATATAATATTCATGATAATATGTCATGTGATGATATAAATAATTCGGTCTTTAATTAGGAAGCTACAAAAGTTAAAACAGAACTTTCCTTCTCTGATTTTATGAGCTGTCTTAACTGGAAACATTTAAAGACTGATTTATTTTTATATGTTTCTGTCGTGTGTGCGTGGGGCATTTGCTCAGTGTAAGAGAGGATAGATAGAACCAGGAGCTACAACAGCAGTGATGTTTCAAGTAACCCAGAGCTGAGTGACAAAGATTGCAAGAATATACCCTCTCAGGCTTCCCTGCACTGATCTCTGGTTGAGTTGGATAGAGAGGAATTGCACAAGGGAAGGCAATTTTAGTCCCCCTCTCCTGCTGCCCCCGCCCCCGCCTCCGAATGGTTCTCTATTTTTCAGCGCCTATTTTTTGTACAGATGTTTTATTTTCAGTCCAGTTAGTTCCCTGGTGGCTTAATTTACACTTAACCAAAGACCACCATTAACATGGTTATTAGCGATTGGGAAAACAAAGACCTCTAGCTACCAAAACAACTGCATCTTAACTAGCAGAAAAAGGTTCATAAATGACCCTTTGTAGCTAGATATGTGCATATATGTGCACATAGACCTGTGCATTGGTGTCTACACCTTTCTTGAGTAAGTTTGCCATCTGAAAGTTCCCTTTTCTGCCAAGAACAGACCACCCTGTGTTATCTAATGGGTTCCTGCTTGGTTTCAGCTGAACCTACTGGCTACTGAGAAGCTGTTTTTTTTTTTTTTTGTTTGTTTGTTTGTTTGTTTGTTTGTTTGTTTTTTTTTTGGCCATTGATGCCTTGATGCAGGGGGCTCTAGTGGTGAGCAGGCATCAAATGAGGAAAGGAAATGCTCTCCTTCCACATCTTTCAACCCTCCTATTCTTAGGTGCAGTCCCCAACCCCCTTAGAAAGTTGGCTGAGGAGCGGGGCAGAAGGGCCAAGAGCTTGGCGCTGGTTCCAGAAGGCAGGGTAGTGAGGCAGGTGTGGCAGCTGTCATCTCTCCTTGCCACTCCATCAACCTAGACAGTACAGACTCCACTGCTTCAAGCTGAGCGCTCACCATCCCGGCGCCTTGCTGCTGTAGTCTTCAACTCCTGGCGCTCGCCCTCTCCCGGACACTGCAGAGGGGGCAGCTCTTGGGCGCTCAGAGGAACACCATGCTCCTGGTACAGGCTGCATGGGCTGCAACCTCGGTTCCGCAGCCTGCAGCTAAGCCTGGGTACTCTATGGCTGGAAAATGCCTACTTGTACCTGAGTGTCTCCACCCCACTCCGTCTGCACCCAGAGCAGGGGGCGGGGTAAAGGGGGCGGAGGACTCCGATTCCCTGCTGGACCCAGGAAGTTGTCCTTTAAAAAGCACATCTTCAGCCTGCCTTTGAGCGCCGCCTCTTCAGAGCAGCATGTGGACTGGTTCGCTAGGTCCCCTAAGTGTTCTGGGCTGCTGCGGCCACCTCCTCAGTCAGAGCAGCCACTGTGGGCAGCGAGAATCATGCGCAGGTCGAGGAGCAGGGGCAGGCGGGCAGTCTGTCCCCAGCTTGCTGCTGGCTTCTTCTTCTCAGGAGGTGGCAGTCACTGTTGCTGTGGAGAAGCCAGCCTGCTTCTCCCTGCCTGTTGGTTGCTCAGTGAGGAGTTGAGACTGCACCTCCCAGCCAGGACCCACATGGCTTGTTACCTGGTCATCAATTCGAGACATCTCAGCAATGGGCACTACCAGGGCATTAAGAGAGTCTTCAGAGGGCCCCTCTGCAAGAATGGATCTCCATCTCTGGTAATGTACACCCAGGCGCACACACCCATCCACACATTCAAAACCGAATGCAAACAAAAAGAGACATTAGGAGATACTCTCCTGCCTGATAGAGAGGGGCTAGAATCCTAGGGAGTAAGCACGGTCTCACTTATTATAGCTAAGGGTGTGTGTTTAGGTGTTTCTTGTCATCCTGGTTATTTGATCTGTAGTGGTATGCATGGCAAATGTTTTCTGAACACAGTTAAAACTCCAGTGATGAAGGTAGATCTTCCAGCAGAATCCACGTAGAAATTTGCAGATTTGGGTAGTGTAGAAAGTTTGAGTGATGCTCTATAATGTGCTTTTGTGAAGTCATACTTTTAGATGAGTTTAATCATGTTACAGCTGCGTTGAAAGAAAATAAACTCAAGGGGTTTGACTTGGTAAAATGAAAAAGGGGTGGATTTTCAAAGCGTTCTAAAGCCCAAGACTCAGGTTCTTCAGTTTAGAAGGAAGTGAATGAATTGTTTGTAGATATCCAAATTGGGTTGCTTGCTATAATACTGAATATTTCTTAAACAGCAATTTGAGTGCCCTCATTTGACTTAGTAAACTGTTCAAATTCTGTCCTCCAAAGTCAAAGGCTTTAGTATATCGACTCACTCACAAGTGCTATAAACTAATAATTTTTAAGGGTCCAAACAAGTTTAAATAAAAATGGATTTGTATGTGCATGCTTACGTGCATAGTTAAGTATATATACATGTATAACCAGTTTTAGACCACAGTAAGTGACCAAGTATCCAAACTGTATGAACAACTTTTCTATTCTGATTTTGAGAGTATTTTATTCTGCATGACATACAGAGTAAGAAATTAACTCGTCCGAGTATTTTCTACCTCATACTTTCCATGGCAGCTGAATACTTCTTTCGTGTGAACTGTTTACAACTGCCGAATATTATAAATGCCACCGGTTAAACAGCACCTGTGATTTGCGCGAGGAATCTGGAATCAGGAGGGACACATACTCACATATATACGTTACTAAGATTCCCAGTGACAAACTCCTTGCTCCTGTTTTCACATACTTTAAAGTGTGTGTTGTTGTAACACCCCAAACTAAATGAGAGAGAGCCAGAAATGTTACTGGGAATGCACTGTTTGCATTAACAGCTACAATTAAACTCACAGGGCTAGAAAGGGACTTGGCAGTTCCAGCTGACTGAAAAATATAGCCCACAGTCAGCCTAGGCAGTGGGGTCTGAGTCTTGCCTGCTTTAAAGATTTTGAGGATTTGGGTTTCTGCAGCCTCAGCAAACTATTACAGTGTTCAACTGTCAGAAGCATTTTCCTCAGGGCAAACCTTTCCTCCAAGTTCTTCCTTAAGCACATGTTGTCTTGCAAACCTAGAATGCTCCATTTTTTTTAAAGCTGGCATTCTTTGTTAGTGTGTTGCTAAGCCCCGTGGTTCTCTCCATAACCTTCCTGAGTTGAAATACTGTGTTCTAGTATGTATGTCTCAGTCTTGGAATGCAAGAAATTTCTCATCATATCTACATATTTGAATTCTATTTAAGGATACTAGAATATGATGTTGAACTAAATTTTCCAGTTGTTTAAAAAGATAATTTCTGTACTTTGGTTAAGGATATTTGTGTGCCTCTCTGGTTGCTCATGTCCCCAAAGCTTGGCTTACCTCATACAGACTGGACGTGTAAATGTAGATGACAGACACCAGCCTTCCATTCATATGGGTGCATAGGTTGACCAGGGTATAGCTGCACACCTATGGTGTACTATTTGTATAGTGTACTTGACTGATTCAATTACTGTGCTAATTTGCTTACTTTGTTGTAAAAGTCACTTCAGTTTGACTCATTGGATGCTTACTGAAATGGTGTATGAGCTATTTTAGAAAAAAGTAAAATACCTTTCAAGTGTGCTATGCAAACCCATTTCTTCTTTTGTTTTTTTTTGTTTTTTGTTTTTGTTTTTGCTTTTGAAATTCACATTTTACCAGGAATTCATAAAAGGAAAGACTTTGACCAGTCTTTTATATAAACTGGGTTATGTGTCATTCATCTCTTCTTTGTCCCCATTGAATTGTTGAGAGAACTCTTTATTTGGTTTAAATTCTCTTCCTATGGCATGATGTCTTTCTCTCTAAGGCAAAATAAGTCCCTACTTCCTAGGCTCTAGAGTGTGTGCCTGCCATTTCGATCAACAGGTTGTAAAGCATCAAATTAAAAATAATATATATGTACTTATTTTTATATTCAACAATAGCTTCTAAGTTATAGTCATGTTGACATTTAAGTACTCATATGCCGTCAATATATTAATCTCATCAATCATATAACAATTAAGTATGATAATTGACAGTTTTGAAATAGTTACCTACCATTACAATACATGTCCAACTTAATTTCTAGAATGATTTGAAACTGGATGTTCCCTCATATTGGAACTTCCCAAGCTTCTATTTACCTAGAATGGCAGACTGGGATGTTAGCTGATAACAAATTTTCACCAAGTCTCCCAGTGCTGAATGTTTAGCCTCACGTTTTTAACCTCCCTCTCTCTATTTATTCCACACAGTTGTTGTCAGCAGAGCTATTTAAAAGTTGGACATCACTTAACATTCACTAAGGTACAGTTCCTAAATGAGAATATTTTGTATTCTGTTGTTGAAAGGAGAAAGGTAACAATTACTATTTAGCTTAATACATTTCATTTTTAATTTTTTCTATAATTATACCTGTAAAATATAATTTTGGTATTTTGCTGTTTAATATATAATATGGTTGAGTCTCCAGATATTTAAAAGTAATTGTGCAAATTTCTTATAGTCAAGCTATATCTCTGTATAATGGTAAAAACAGCTAATAAACTCAAAGTACAAAAGAGAGTTAGTTATAAAGACATACACACACACACCTATACACACACACATACATATATATGCACATACATATATATATAACTTTAAGAGTTTTCATTTATAAAACCTCAAGTTTCATCAAAATAAATATGAAATAATTAATTGATATTTAAAGCAATTAAGTGTTTTGTCCCATAAAAATGCTGACAGATTAGTAAACTGAAAATCCTAGAGTGGAATTCTTTTACTAGCTTGAAAGTTAACACAGAAGTATCTTATGATCTGTTTGTTCTGCATGAAAAAAAATAGAAAATTGTGTTTTCATTCTAATGATCATGTGAATAGTTGATTTGTGATGGCTTATGTTTCTCTAAACTCACTAAAGATACAGATAACATAATAGTGTGTTTGATGTTTAATGTATAAGTCAATTTAAAACAAATACTATTCTAAATTTTAAGATGTTTATCTTCTATATTTTCTCAACGTTAAACTACTGTAATTGTGTAATGCCTGTAAGAGCCAGTATTAGCTGCACATACTCATAAGCTAGATAGGTATCCAGATACATGTGCCTGACTATGTTCAAGAAGTACACCTACCTATATACTATAGTTCTTTTTAGCCACCAAGCATGTATAATTTGGTTACATTCTTGGTTAATTGTAGGATCCATTAAGAAAATCTTAAAACTTTATCGCTATGTTTGAATTCAATAAAATGACATCCTCCCAGGAGCATAAATATACTCTTCAATTGATTCTTAGTTATGTTTATGTACTCTGAAGTATCATCTAAACTTTACATAAATTTCAGTGTCTCTTTTTATGTATTGCTTAATCTACATGTGATTAATAGTAAGACATAAATTCTTGTACTTGATCCATTAGTGACTAATCATCGCTGTGTATTTAACCTATTTTATATACTTCATCATAACTCTCCTTTAAATTAGAGTGAGTTACAAGTCTGGATTTCTTCTTGGGCACAATATAGTTAAAATTCAAAAGGAACAGAAAAGCCTGCTTTGATACCTAAGGTACCCTGTGGAGGAGAACCTTTCAAGTGTTAATTGCTTATACTATGGTCCTTGAATAGTTTTACATCTAACAGTCTTATCCTGGGTTCTACATTTGTCTAAATCACCTAGTGTAACTAGAAGGTTTGTACACAAAACACATCCAACTCTTTTCACTTCCTTTTGTATAATTACAAATGTATATCCAGAAATGAGAGATGTTATTCAAGAAATGATGGACACCTTGATGTTTCTGAACAAGGAATTTTCTATTTTTTTTATTTTTTATTTTTTTAAAACAACTTTATTTTACAAAACAAAGATAAATGTTCAGATTTTAAACATTTATTGCTTAAAATTATACATTTTTGTCAGTACTTTTTTCCGATTTTAACATAGTTTTTACATAAAACTATATGAATATATTTTTTAGTCAGTACTTGATTTTTTTCAAGGTTTGATAGTATGCCGTGAAAAATTAATAGTTACAATGAGCATAAAGTACATGTAAAAAAAATGTAACATGGAAATAGTTAAAGTTTTCTTGTTTTGTAAATATTTTTTTTGTTTTGTTTTTTTTTCTTTATTTCTTGGACTTCATACAGTCTGTGAGTTGTTTCTGGGGGACTGCAAGCCTCTGGGGTTAGCATCCCACTATCAGTGACTGCATATTATGTCTGTTCTTTTGTGACTGGGTTATCTCACTCAGGATGATATTCTCTAGATGCAGCCATTTTCTTAAGAATTTGGTTAAGTAATTGTTTCTGGTGTCTGAGTAGTATTCCATTGTGTATATGTACCACAATTTTGTATCCATTCATCTTCTGAAGGACATCTGGGTTCCTTCCAGCTTCTGGCTAGTATAAATAGAGCCACTATGAACATTGTGGTGCATATAACTTTGTTGTGTATTAAAGGGTCTCTGGGGTATATGCCCAGAAGTGGAATAGCTGGGTCTTCAGGTAGTACTATATCCAATTTTCTGAGGTATCGCCAGACAGATTTCCAGAGTGGTTGTATTAGCTTGCAACCCCACCAACAGTGGAGAAGTTTTCCTCTTTCTCCGCAGCCTCGCCAGCATCTGCTGTCATTTGAGTTTTGGATCTTGGCCAATCTGACTGGTGTGAGGTGGAATCTCAGGGTTATTTTGATTTGCTTTTCCCTGATGGCTAAGGATGTCGAGCAATTCCTCAGATGTTTCTCGGCCATTCGGTGTTCCTCAACTGAAAACGTTTTGTTTAGCTCTGTACCCCATTTTTTAATGAGGTTATTTGATTCTCTGGTGTCTAGCTTTTTGAGTTCCTTGTACACCTTGGATATTAAGCCTCTATCTGATGTGGTGTTGGTAAAGATCTTTTCCCATTCTGTTGGTTGCCATTTTGTTTTCTTGACGATGTCCTTAGCCTTACAGAAACTTTGCAATCTCATTAAGTCCCATTTGTTAATCTTTGACCTTAGAGCTTGAGCCATTGTTGTTTTGTTCAGGAAATTTTCTCCTGTGCCTATGTGTTTTAAGGTTTTCCCTACTTTCCCATCTAATAGTTTCAGTTTATCTGGTTTAATGTGGAGATCTTTGATCCACTTACACTTGAGCTTTGTACAAGGAGATAAGAAAGGGTCTATTTTCATTCTTTTGCATGCTGAGTTCCAGTTGGACCAGAACCATTTGTTGAATAGGCTGTCCTTTTTCCATTGAATGTTTACTGCACCTTTGTCAAAAATCAAGTGACTATATACATGAGGGCTCTTTTCTGGATCTTCTATTCGATTCCATTGATCCACATGCCTATTTCTGTACCAGTACCATGCAGTTTTCAGCACAATTGCCTTGTAATATAGCTTGAGGTCAGGGATAGTGATTCCCGCAGATGTTTTTTTGTTGTTGAGGATGGATTTTGCTATTCTAGGTCTTTTGTTATTTCATATGAAATTGCACATTGATCTTCCCAATTCCATGAAGAACTAGTTTGGAATTTTGATGGGGATTGCATTGAATCTGTAGATTGCTTTTGGTAGGATGGCCATTTTTAAGATGTTGATTTTTCCAATCCATGAGCATGGGAGATCTTTCCATTTTCTGAGATCCTCCTCAATTTCTTTCTTTAGAGGTTTGAAGTTCTTGTCATACAGGTCCTTGACTTGCTTAGTTAGAGTCACACCAAGGTATTTCATAGTTTTTGTGACAATTGTGAAGGTTACCTTTTCCCTAATTTCTTTCTCCACATGTTTGTCCTTTGAGTATAGGAAGGCTACTGATTTGTTTGAGTTAATTTTGTATCCAGATACTTTGCTGAACTTGTTTATCAGCTGTAGAAATTCTCTGGTGGAATTTTTGGGGTCACTCAAGTACACTATCATGTCATCAGCAAAGAGTGATGTTTTTTATCTCTTCCTTTCTGATTTGTATCCCCTTGATCTCCTTTTGCTGTCTAATTGCTCCAGCCAGGACTTCCAGTACTATGTTGAATAGGTAGGGGGAGAGTGGGCAGCCTTGTCGAGTCCCTGATTTTAGTGGGATTGCTTCAAGTTTCCAACCATTAAGTTTGATGTTGGCTTTTGGTTTGCTGTATATTGCTTTTATTATGTTTAAGTATGGACCTTGGATTCCTGTTCTTTCCAGGACTTTTAACATGAAGGAGTGTTGAATTTTGTCAAGTGCTTTCTCAGAATCTAGTGAGATGACCATGTGATTTTGGTCTTTAAGTTTGTTTATATGGTGGATTACATTGATGGATTTCCATATATTAAACCATTCCTGCATCCCAGGGATGAAGCCTACTTGGTCATGATGAATGATCGTTTTGATGTGTTCTTGGATTCGGTTTGCAAGGATTTTGTTCAGTTTCTTTGCATCAATGTTCATAAGTGAGATTGGTCTGAAGTTCTCTTTCCTTGTAGGGTCTTTGTGTGGTTTAGGTACGAGGGTTATTGTAGCTTCAAAAAATGAGTTGGGTAATATTCCATTTGATTCTATCTTTTGGAATAGTTTGGAGAGTATTGGTGTTATATCCCCAATAAATGTCTGATAAAATTCTGCACTGAGCCCGTCTGGACCTGGGCTTTTTTTGGTTGGGAGGCTTTTGATGAATTCTTCTATTTCTTTAGGTGTTATAGGGTTATTTAGATGGTTTACTTGGTCCTGGTTTAACTTTTAAATATTGTATCTGTCTAGGAATTCATCCATTTTCTCCAGATTTTACAATTTTGTGGAGTATACGTTTTTGTAGTAGGATCTGATGATTTCTTGAATTTCCTCAGTTTCAGTTGTTATGTCGCCACTTTCTGATTTTGTTAATTTGGATACTCTCTCTTTGCCCTCTAGTTAGTCTGGCTAGGGGTTTATCAATCTTGTTGATTTTCTCAAAGAACTAACTCTTGGTTTTGTTGATTTTTTCAATGGTCTTTTTGTTTCTATTTGGTCTATTTCTGCCCTAATTTTGATTATCTCTTACCATCTACTCTTTTTGGGTATATCTGCTTCCTTTTGTTCTAGGGATTTTAGCTGTTCTGTAAGGTTGCTGATGTAAGCTCTCTCCAGTTTCTTTTTGGAAGCACTTAGGGCTATGAGTTTTCCTCTCAATACTGCTTTCATTGCATTCCATAGGTTTGGGTATGTTGTGTTTTCGTTTTCGTTGAATTCTAGAAAATCCTTAATTTCTTTCTTTATTTCTTCTTTGACCCTGCTATCCTTTAACAGAGCATTGTTTAGTTTCCATGTGTATGTGGGCTTTTTGTTGTCTTTGCTGTTGTTAAAGACCAGCCGTAGACCATGGTGATCTGAGAGAATACATGGGAGTATTTGAATCTTCTTATATCGATGGAGGCTTGTTCTGTGTCCAATTATGTGGTCAATTTTCGAAAAGGTGCCATGGGGTGATGAGAAGAAGGTGTATTCTTTTACTTTAGGATAGTATGTTCTGTATATATCTATTAATTCTAGTTGGTTCAAAGTCTCTGCTAGTTTTGCAGTGTCCTTGTTCTGTTACTGTTTCCATGATCTGTCCATTGGTGCGAGTGGGGTATTAAAGTCTCCCACTATTATTGTGTGGGGTGAAATGTATTTTTTGAGCTTTAGTAGGGTTTCTTTTATGAATGTGGCTGCTTTTTTATTTGGAGCATATATGTTAAGGATTGAGAGTTCCTCCTGACAGATTTCCCTGGTAATGAGTAAAAAGTTTCCTTCCTTATCTTTTTTGATAACTTTTGGTTGGAAATTTACTTTATTCGATATTAGAATAGCCACTCCAGCTTGCTTCTTGGAGCTGTTTTCTTGGAAGTTTTTTTCCCACCCTTTTACTCTGAGATAGTGTCTGTCTCTGTCTCTGAGATGAGTTTCCTGTTTACAGCAAAAGGCTGGATTTTGTTTATGTATCCAGTCTGATAGTCTATTTCTCTTTATTTGGGAGTTGAGTCCATTTATGTTAATAGATATCAAGGAATAATTGTTTCTGTTTCCTGCCATTATTGCTTTTTGGGGTGAGTTGTGTCTGTGTTTTTTTCTTTTTTTAGTTTTCTTGTTTAGGAGTTTTCTTGTTTTTACTAGGCTGTATTTTCCCTCATTGTATTGGGTTTTCCACCTATTATTCGTTGTAGTGCTGGGTTTGTGATCAGATATTGTGTAAATTTTGATTTGTCTTGAAATATCTTCATCTCTCCATTGATGGTGATTGATAGTTTTGCTGGGTATAGCAGCTTGGGCTGGCTCTTGTGCTTTCTTAGGGTGTGCATGATGTCTGTCCAGGCTCTTTTAGCTTTCATAGTCTCTGTTGAGAAATTGGGTGTGAGTCTGATTGGCCTGCCTTTATATGTTACCTGACGTTTTTCCCTTACTGCTTTTAGTATTCTTTCTTTGCTTCGGGCACTTGATCTTTTTACTATTATGTGTCGGGAGGTATTTCTTTTCTGGTCCAACCTATTTGGAGTTCTGAAGGCTTCTTTTATGCTCGTGGTAATCTCATTCTTGAGAATAGGGAAGTTTTTTTCTATGATTTTGTTGAAGATATTTACTGTGCCTTTTAGTTGATACTCTTCTCCCTCTTCTATTCTTATTATCCTTAGGTTAGGTCTTCTCATTGTGTCCTGGATTTTCTGGACATTTTGGGTTAGGATCTTTTTGTTTTTCGCATCTTCTCTGGCTGTTTTGTCTATGTTTACAATGTTGTCTTCTGCCCCCGAGATTTTCTCTTCCATCTCTTGTAATCTATTGGAATTGCTTGCTTCTGTGATTCCTGATTTCTTTTTTAGGTGTTCTACCTCTAGGGTTATCTTTTTTTGTGTTTTCTTTATTGTGTCAATTTCCGTTTTAAATTCCCTCTTCCATTCCTTCATCTCTTTGATTCTGTTTTCCTCTAGCTCTTTGAGTTCTTTGAGTGTTTTTCTTGTTTCCTCTTTAAAAGCTTCTGAATCTTGTTGCTTTTCCTCCCTTTCTTGTTTAAGTATCTCTATCAGCATCTTGAGGTATGATTTCAGGTCTGTGTCTTCTTTTTCTGGAGTGTTTGGAATTCCCAAGATTGCTGTTATGGGAGAGCTGGGTTCTGGTGTTGCAAGATTGTCTTGGTTTCCTTGGGATATACTCTTTCACTTTCCTCTTGCCATTTTGTTGTCAGTGATATGTTCTTGCCTTTCCCTTGTGTCTGGTCTGTGTCCCTGGATCTCCACTGGTCCAGGTTTCAGATGGGCCGAGCCCTGTTCTATGCCTCAGAGTCGCCGGTGGGAACAGAAGTTCCAAAGTTCTGTTCCCGGTCGCTGGATCAGGCAGGGCAGGGCAGGGCAAGGCAGGGAGTGCACTTTCCGTGTGCACTCAGCAGCAATCTCTCTTCTCCCTGGCAGCTGAGGTCTCCCACCCACCAGTTCCTCAGCCTCTACGAGCCGATGTTCCGGGTGGCAGATGGGCCAGGCTCTGCTCTGTGCCCTGAAGTCACCGCCACGTGGAAACAGAAATTCCAACGTTCTGTTCCCGGTCGCTGGATCAGGCCCGGCAGGGCAGGGCAAGGCAGGGTGTGAACTTTCTGTGTGCACTCTGCAGAGATCTTTCTCCTCCTTGGCAGCCCAGGTCTCCCACCCACCAGTTGCTCAGCCTCTACAAGCCGCCGTTCCGCTAAATTTCTGATATTGATGAGTGCTGTAGTCGAAGAATGGTGTGAAGAGCTGTGGTCGTAAAATGGTTTCTATTATATTTGTAAGCCACTGACTAATACATTTTAAGACTTTTTAAAGCTATAGTATCTCATTCACAGGAAATTTTAGAAACCTGGCAAAGTGACATGTGCAGAAGCACTTTCTCTAAAGAAAAAGGTTTTTAACAGTGAAAGATCATAGACTTCTACAAAACAAGCAAACCAAAGCAAACCAAAGCAAACCAAACCAAACCAAAGTGTTATTCATAAGGAAAATTGTGCCACTTATGTCAAGTCTCCATCATTATCAGATAAAGTAAAAGCTTTCCATCCAGATACCACTAGATATGAACAGACACAAGAAGCACATCCTCATACTGTGATTCACTTTTCAATATAAATAAAGGAACATGTAATGCTTCTTCTCTTAGCCAAATGCATTAGCCTTTAGTGTCACGAAGCAAATGGAGGCCATTTGAGAGAATAATGCAGGGACTGGTGGGGAGTGATGGATGCAAGTTAAATTAAAGCACCCCGGAAAATGGGCACTACAAAGATGAAATTCTTATTGGTGAGGACTAGAAAGGAGGTCACTGCCTGGGAGAGCACTGTGCTGCCCTACTTGGACAAAGGGCATGTGCTACCCAAGTACTCAGGAGAGAACTCCCAAGCCAATATGGCTTCACTTCAGAGATGGCAGAATTTAGATCTTAGGCTGCCACTGTCTATTTGAGGATCCTTAATACATGTCAAGCACAAAATCTGCCTTAAAGGAGATGGTGGTCTAGGAGTGGAGCTTACTGAAAAATGTATTTCCCACTACGCTATAAATAGACTAGCCCCATGAAGAAACGGTAACTGATGTGGGAGAAAGATGGGGGTCAGGAGAGGCAACAGTTTGACCTTTCCTAGTTATCTTAGAGACATCATGATTTAATTTGGACTAGGCAACAGTTGAGATGTTTAGTCCATTATCACAGTCGGGAGCATGGCAGCATTGGGGCAGACACGGTGCTGGAGAGGTAGCTGAGAGTCCAACATCTGGCTCCTAAGACAGCAGCATTAGAGAATAGCACCAAGTATTGTTTGAGCATCTAGAATTTCCTGGTGACACAGTTCCTCCAACAAGATCACAAGTCTTAATCTTTTCAAAACAATGCCACTCTGTATGAGCCTTTGTGGGCCATTTCCATTCAAACAATCACACTAGCCATAGAGTTGCCGAAAATTTTCCAAGTGTTTGTTATGTCTGATCAGAGCTATGAAGAACTAGTGGAGGTATTCCAGGACACATCCTCTGGCAGGACCTAACCCTGGTATGGGACTTGGACAAGAATATGCAGAGAGACAACCATGAAAGACTCTGTAATGTAGGCTGTGTAATGAGCAATTAAATTGTGTCAAGTAAACAGACATAACTTTTACTCTTCCAACAGAGATGAACAGCATTGTTCAGTTGTCCTGACTTTAGTTCTTGTTACTTCATTTTTGTTGTGTCAAATGATCTATGTAACAATGAGGTTTTATGAACATTCGCAGAATTATATTAATGGAAATACTTCAAAAACAAGAAAATAAAGTTCAGAGGTGAAACATTATTAATCTAGTTACTTGTATAGTATATTCATGATGAATGATCTCTTTCTTTCAGTGGGAGAAGGGTTGCAAATTAATTTTGTGGAGATCTGCACAGGTGCATGCTAACCTTGAGGTGCACTGCTTTTTATGTGGTTGCCTCTGGACAGAAATGTCAGTAGTTTGTAGGTGATTGTAGTTTGCCCTATATTATTAACTTGCCCTTCTCTCTTAAAGTGGAAGTATAAAACATCTCCCTTCTTTTATTATAGCTAGAGAAAGCATCCCTCCACTAACTCTTTAGAAATTCCTCTAGGTACTAACTTCAGAGATGGGTTGACCTGGTTGGACTTCCAGTTCCTTTTTTTTTTTTTTTGGATATTCTCTGTATTTACATTTCAGATGTTATCCCCTCCCCCTTCCCATCTTCTCCCCTTCCACTTCCTTCCCTGAAGGTGCTCCCTCTCCCAACCACTCTCTCCACCTCAGTGCCTTGGCATTTCCCTGCACTGGGAAAACATGCCTTTGCTGGACCAAAGACCTCTTCTCCCATTTAAAACCCCAGTTCTATTTCTAATCACTTGATTGCATTGCTGTCACGACTCTCCAAGTGATTTACTTGAGATATCCCTTGTCTCATGCAACCCCCGGAAGGTGTAAGTAAGCTAATGGATGTTAAAGATGTAGAAGTACACACGGATAGGAGCCAGTTCTGACCTGTTGCACCATGTGTTAGACCTGTTAGGAGACTTTTTCTCTGACTGGTTAGAATGTCCTGTGTAGTAACAGGAAATTCTACACATTTACACAAACAGAATGAAACTGTCTATGTGTGATGGTCTCGTAAGACTGCTCTCTACTGCATTGTGTTGGGAACAGAAGCACAGGCATGGTGTGTGTTGGGTGGAGGCAGAACAGTTAACAGTTCACATTTCTTCCACCGCTTACATATCCCAGCAAAATCTTTTAATTGGTATAGAATTACAATGTGACTGTTTCAGCTTTCTTCTAGTGAATGACTGTGAAAAAACAGTGTGTTCCCCAAGACCTTTACAAGAGTTAACACTATAAAGTACAGGTAACAAAACAAATTATTCCCAGGAACCCATGTACATTTGTAACTAAGCAATTTGTTATAGATTAACAAAGTGTAAGCAAGGAAGGTAGTTTTCTCAGCCAGTTTTCTTTTATTGGCAGGCAGTAATGTGTGATTACAAAGAAAGGAGTAATTATTTTATTATTTATCTTTAAAAGTAATCTTGTAATAATAAAAAATATATAAAAATTAGTCATCTCTATTTTGCATATCAACTCGTCATCAATTCTTAATAATTCACATGAGGAAGCTGGGGGCAAAAGTTGGTATAAGATATATTGATCACTGGTCCAGCCTCAGTGAGGGTTACTTCAGCCAGTGCTGCCATTGTTTCTGTTCCCTGACCATAAAGGGTCCCTAGCTTAACTAATAAGAGGGTGCCTTTCTGGACTTCAAACTGTTCCTTAAGATTTACTACATAGCACAACAGTAATAAAAACATCTCAACCTAGCTTCACTAATGATTTTTATTCTTTCAAATGCTTTCTAAGCATGTTGGTCATCGCTGACAATCTGCATCTCTATGTTCTTTCCTAGGGTGGTGATCGAATCATTTATCATTAATCTGCTCCAGCAGCAATGCCTGCAGGAACCCAAGCATTGTTACTGTGAGTACCAGAAATGCTGCCTAGTGAGGGGCTGGAAGCCCCCTTAAAGTTTTCATATGATTCTTAGATTAAGAGGGCTGTGGTAGCAGCAAGCAGAACAGAACCCCAGAACAGCATGTAGTCTTCAGGGCCCGTGTTTGATGACTCTGCTTCCGTCCTCCTCATGGGCCAGTGGCCAACAACCTGGTGATTCAGTAGCCACTTAAAAGTAGTCAGGATGTTTTCAGATGAAATGTTCTATACATGTCTGTTAGATCCATTTGGTTCATAAATTCTGTTAGTTTTTCTGTGATCCCATGATCCCGAGATCCTGGGTGTATCAGAGCTCCTGGGAGTCAAGCTTTCTCTGGTTGTTGCAGGAGTGGGTGGAGAGCCATAGCCCTGAGTTTGTTCCAGGCACAGGTGTAAGCAGGAAGGAACCACTGCCTTTGGCTAGGTGGGTGTTTCTGTTTCTCTGTTTCCTGTGGGGGATCCCAGTTACTCTGGGTGTTGGGAAAGATGTTGTGGCCTCAACTGTGATCTCCAGTGTGTCAGAGCTCCAGTGCTCCTGGGTGTGTCCAGGAAGTTGAGCTTCCTCTGTGATCCTTTGATTGTAAGAATGGATGCAGAACCAGTACCCCAGGTCTGCTCTGGGTGCAGATTCAGACTGGAAAGAATCATACTTCTGGCTGGGTGGAGGTTACTGAGTTCCTGGATCCTGGAAGACCCAGTTACTCTGGGTGTTGGGGCAGATGATGTGATCCTTGTGGTCCTGGGTGTGTTAGAGCACATGGGAGTCAGGCTTTCTCTGAGTGTTGAGGGAATGGTGCTCAGGGCACAGGTTCAGATCTTCAGATAGGAAGATTTTTTTTTTTAACCCTGCATTTCCTTGAATGGCAGAGAGAAGTGGGTGGTAGTTCTGAGGCTTGTTAAAATTTCCATTGACAAATTTCAGTTGCTTAGGCAACAAGAAAAGGAATGAGGCTAATGAGCAAGATTTGAGAATGATTTCAAGGGCTGTTTTACAATAATTCTAGTTAAAATTCTAATGTAAGTAGATTATTGTAATGAAAATACTGAATGTTGGCCAGTCTTGGTGATGTGCACCTGTAATCCTAGCATTTAAAGCAGGTAGCAAAGGTCACTACAAGGTCAAGGCCAACTCAGTTTAGACAGTTTGCATCCAAGCCAGGGCTACATAATAACACCCTTTCTCGAAGCACACACACACTTACACTCACTCACACACACACACACTCACCCTCACTCACACACTCACACACACTCACACTTACACACACACACTCACACTTACACACACACTCACACTTATACTCATATACACACTCCCACTTATACACACACTCTCACACTTATATACACACTCACACTTACACACACTGACACTTACACACACACACACACACACACACACCAAAAACCTAAAACTAAAAAAGAAACCTAAATTCCATGTGGGTACATTACTTCAATTTCTGGTATCTGTATAATGGTTACAGCTGTTACATAATTTACAAGTTTTCATGTGCATTTATTTATTTGTGTGTGTACAAACCTGTAAACTCGTGATGACTGTATGCATAGTGCTTTACAAATGTCACATAACTTAAACCTTTCTATGCGCATTTATTTTTAATGAATTTATTTTTGCAGTAATTTCCAACCCCAGTGAGCCTGTATAAAAACACACAATCCGGTTGTCATAATTATAAAGCTATGGGCAGATCTGCACTACACTAACGTACCCCGGCTATGAGATTCTTTGCTAGTTGCAGGTTCTCCTGTGCACATGGTTCCGCTCCATCTTCACTTTCTCCTCTTCCTCTGTCTCTTTCCTTCCTTCTCTTCCCCCTCCTACCAGCCCCCACTCTCCAAAGTCTCCTGTCCCACCCTTTCCTTCTACTGCCCAATCACAGGCTCCAGCCTTTAGTCGACCAGTTAAAATGGAGAAAAGTTTCACACGAGATCACCTGAGTATGTGATCAGCTGCTGGGGGAGGTTTGGGGGGCAACCCCTCTGATGAAGCAGAATTAGCATCAGAACACAAATCACATCAGGGCAATCCACAACATAAGTATTTGTGTTTGTGTGTTTGTGTGGTGGAGGTGGTGGTGATGTGTGTGTATGTGTGTGTGTGTGTGTGTGTGTGTGTTCCTGTGTGTATGTGTGTGTTTTCTGTGTATGGTGGTTGTGGTGTGTGTGTGTGTGTGCGATGCTGTGTGTGTGGTGATGTGTGTGTGTGTTTGTGTGTTTTGTGTGTATGATGGTGGTGGTGATTTGTGTGTGTGTGTGTGTGTGGTGCTGTGTGTATGTGTGTGGTGATGAGTGTGTGTGTTTGTGGTGCTGTGTGTATGTGTGTGGTGATGTGTGTGTGTGTGTGTGCGTGTGTGTTTCTATGCTAGAGGACACTGGGAGTCAGTTGTCTTTCTACAGTGTGTGACCCAGATATAGAACTCAAGTGTGTTTGGTGTTGCACACTCTTACCCCATGACCTGAGAAGCATTAAGCTACTGACTATTTTTATACAGACTCTAATTCCTCACTCTACAGATGGCTATGCTGATACCTAATCTGAAGTAATTTGCTCCTTGTCTCAAATCAAGTGTCTTCTATTTTGAAACAAGGTTTATTCGATTCATTTCCATATCTGTTTGAAACATGAAAGTGATTAAATTCTGCTAAAGCAACATCTGGCACAAATATCACAAGTAGCAAGGTTATTTAAATATGGTTATTTTAGAAGCAGAAAATTTGGAGTCACTAGAAAAATGTATGGATTGTTGTAGGTGGAGGTATCGTTTCCCTAATTCTTGATTGTGTCAATAAAGATGACAGAGCCAGTTGCTGGGCTAAAGAAAAAAGCGGGGATTGATTTCCAAAGTGTTTGTAAAAATTTGCACTCCCCTCAGAAATGTGGGAGTGTTCCTCTTGCTCCACATTGTCACTTGAATTTTTGATCTTAGCCATTTTGACAGATATAAGTTGGACTCTCAGGGCCAATAGTATTTGCAGTGCACTGATGACAAAGGTCATTAAACATTTCTTTAAGTGCTTCTTGGTTATTCCAGTTTCTCTCTTGAGAATTCCTCATTAACACTGTACTCCATTTTTTAATTGGGTTAAATTCTCTTTCTTTGTTGAGACTTTGTGTAGTTTGGGTATCAGGGTGGCCGTGACTTCATATAATGAGTTTGGCAGATTTTTTTTAATGTTTCTATTTAGTGTAATAACTTTGAGGAGTTTTGCTATTAGCTCTTATTTGAAAATCTGGGCGAATTCTATGCTAAAACCATCTGGCCCTGGGCTTTTATGTTTTGGGTTGGGAGACTTTTAATTATCCCTTCTATTTTCTAGGGTTATAGGGCTGTTTCAATAGTTTAACTGACCATGATTTAACTTTAGTAAGTGGCATATGTCTAGAAAATCATCCACTTCATTAAGACTTTTCCAATATTGTGGAGAACAGGCTTTTGAAGTAAACTTTAGTGAATTTGAAATCCCCCTAAAGCTTGAGCTTCTGGTGTTGCCGTTATGAATTTTGCACACTAGGTGGCAGGAGAACACCATATTTGAGTTGAGTCCGCATACCTTTCTTCTTTTTAATTTTTTCTTTCTTTCCTCCTCCTCCTCCTCCTCCTCCCCTCCTCCTCCTCCTCTTCCTCCTCCTCCTCCTCCCCTCCTCCTACTCCTCCTCCTCCCCTCCTCCTCCTCCTCTTCCTCCTCCTCCTCCTCCTCCCCCTCCTCCTCTTCCTTCTCCCTCCTCCCCTCCTTCCCCCTCCTCCTCCTCCTCCTCCTCCTCCTCTTCCTCCTCCTCCTCCCCTCCTTCCACCCTCCTCCTCGTCCTGCTCCCCTCCTCCTCCTCTTCTTCCTCCTCCCCTCCTCCTCCTCCTCGTTCTCGTCCTCCTCCTCCTCCTCTGCAGAAGGTTGCAACTTGAATTTTTCTGTGTCAGGGGTAGCTGATGCTTGTGTAGTGGAAGCATTTGAACTGAAGAAAAGTGTTCCTTGAAAAGTAGAGGGCTAATGTAATGCTGATGTGTTATCAGTGTTGACCAGAACTGGAAAACTGGAAGGAATACTTTGCTCCTTTGTTGAGCCCCTAGCAACAGAGTAAAATAGGAAGCCAGAGGGCAGGGGCATCTGGGAAATGCAGGCTGTGAAGTCCCAGCGCAGACCTGAGGAGGAAAGAGGAGGCTGGGTGCTGACAGAAGCGAGTATGTCTGTCACATGATTCCGGTATGGTGGCTGGGGTTCTGGTATAACTGAGGAAAAATTGACAGATTATCTTTTTAAACATTAAGCTGCAAAAGATAAGAGTGAGCCAGTATCACTTTCATCGACACAGGCAGCGAGTCCTACTCCCGTGTGCAGAGGGATATAGAAACAGCACTTTAACTACCGAGAGGCTCAGCTGGTGAAGCCGGGACACGAGTTTGAGCCTCAGAACCCACCTAAGGATGGACGATGGACAGAGAGAACGCCACACAGCCCCGAGACACAGACACACACACACTCACACAGTAACAGTGAGTGAATAATTTTGCTATGTTTTGTCTTCTTTAAGACTATCAGCAGTTTCTACACTGTCTTTTGATTAAATGTCAAGGTGCTAAGTATCTCCAGGTCATGAGGAGAGAGGAGGGCCATTTGTCTTCAGTGAGTAGGAAAGTCACTAGAGCTTGAGAGGGGTGTGCTCTCCTGATGCTCTGAATTAGATGGCACTTCACTTGTTTTTGGCAGCCATCTTAGTGCACAACCTTTAGTCTGACTGTAGAGAGATATATGTAGGTGAATGTATAACAAATGGTGAAATTTTTTTTCAGGTTCTCTGTGATCAATGGCTGCTTTGCCAAAGCTTTTGTCTTGAGACTCCAGTGCTATGAAGAGGTGCCGTGACCACGACCATTCTTAGGTTTAGTCTATTATAATCATGGCAGGGAATGTGAGGACCTGCAGGCAGACTTGGTGCTGGAAGAGTAACTGAGAGTTTTACATCCAGATCTGCAGGCATCAGGAAGAGAAAAGCCAGTGAGCCTGGCTTGAGCTTCTGAAATCTCAAAGCCCAATCCTGTGATGTACTTCCTTCAACAAGGCTCCACCCCTTAATCTCTCTCAAGCAACACCACTCCCTGGTGACTAAGCTTTCAGAGCCTACAGGGTGGAGGGAGGTGGCAGTTTTCTTTGCTTTCTCTCTCTCTCTCTCTCTCTCTCTCTCTCTCTCTCTCTCTCTCTCTCTCTCTCTTTCTCTCTCTCTCTCTCTCTCTCTCTCTCTCTCTCTCTCTCTCTCTTAAAATTGGATATTCTCTCTATATACATTTCAGATGTTATCCCCTTTCCACTAATCCCATCTCTCTTCCCCCTCCCATTGCCTCCATGAAGATGCTCCCTCTTCCAACCACCCTCTTCCACCTCCCCACCTTGGCATTCCCCTACACTGGGAGAATGACCCTTCTCTGAATCAAACTCCTCCCCTCTCATGGATGACAGAGAATGCTATCCTCTGCTTCATGTGCACTGGGAAAAGGGGGGCATTCCTTTTCAAACCACCATATCTTCTGAAACTCAAGAAAGCAAACAAACAGTAAGATAGGGTGAGAAGGTTTTGTTTGGTTGTTGTTTTTTTCTTTTTTCTCTTTTTCTTTCTGTTAAATAAAAGATAAATGACCTTTTATTTGCACTTGTGATTCTTTTAATACAGATTGTAATAAATACATATAGATTATGCATTTGATTAAAGCACTTTGTGGATTTTTTTGTTTTTTAAAGTTAAAAATTGCTTATTTTTTTTTCTTGGCACCACTACCACAATTTACAGGGAAATCAATATACTTGATATAATGAAAAGGGAAAGGAAAAGGCAAAGCTGCAACAGATAAAAGACCTCAGGAATGTACTTGTAATTGTCACCACATTGCACTAATCAATAGCCGCATGTTTTGCAAACCATGGCTGTGACAGTCCTGAATAGGAAGGGTTTCCTGTTGAAGCTACAGTAACTTTTCTGACTGTGGGTCATTGTTCCTCCTGCGGCAGATTTTTACAGTTCCTCTAGTGCATTTAGGACGACTGCCTCAGAGTAACCTGCAACCTTCCTGACAGCTCCTCACTCTTTCTCCTGCTAAGAATTATAGCCGTTTATGTTTTACTTTAAAACCTTCTGCTTCCGTATCCACCACTTCCACCTTCAGATCCACAGGGACGCCTGAGCTTCTTCCACCCAAACTGCCCCCATGGGTCCATAATTGGATGGTTGCTGTCCACTATCATTTCCAACTATATTGTAGTTCCCACCACCACCATAGTTACTTCCACCGAAATGTCCTCCTTCACTGTAAACATGACACCTTCCTCCTCCTCCTCCACTGTATCCACCACCTTGGTTTCCATAACCTGGTCCACCACCTCCATAGCCTCCTCTGCTACTGTAACAGGACCACCATAGCTGCACCATCACCTCCAAATCCACTATATCCATCATCAGCACCTCCATAACTACCCCTGCTGCCACCACCTCCACCACCACAGCCTCCTCTTCCACCAAAGTCTCCTCCACAACCAAAGTTTCCTCTACCACTTCCAAAGTTTCCTCCACGACCCATAAAGTTGCTAGATCTACCTCCATGACCTCTCTGAGATCCAGCAGACTGCAACTCTTGTTTAGAAAGGGCCCTATTCACTTCACAGTTATGCCCATGAATAGTGTGGTATTTCTGAACAACACTTTTATCAAGTGTGTCATGATCATCATAAGTTACAAAAGCAAATTCTCTCTTTTTCCCACTCTGCCTGTCTTCCATAACGTCTGTGGTTTCAATCTTGCCATACTTTTCAAAATAGTCTTTCAGATTATATTCTTCTGTATCCTCTGTAATACCACCAACAAAAATTTTCTTCACCATTAAATGGACACCAGGATTTACAGACTCTCCAGAAACAGCTTTCTTTGGTTCTAGCACACGCCAATCAACCTCATGCAGCCAAGCACACATTGCAGCATCCACCTCTTCAACACAAGAGTAGGTCACAAAACCAAAGCCTCTGGAATGTTTTGCACTTTGATTTAAGCATAAAACAGACTCAGATGGTCTGAGGTCATGCATAAGATCTAAGGACTTGCCAACTGGCTTCTAGGCAGCCTCCTCTCTAATCAGAAACCATTATTCCTCAGCAGCAGATGAGACAGGGCACAATCTGTTGAAAACAGGGAAATTTTGTAAAACTGGAATAATATTCTTAAATTATGATCATTCTCATTCAGTTGAAAAGACTCTCCCAAGTGTTATCAGCACTGTAGTATGTATTCTGTTGACCTCTTAATTTCACAAATTGATTTTCTTTTGATCCCAGTTTATGATGGTTGTGTTCAGTTTTGTTTTAAAATTGGTCCATCAACAGATGAATGGATACAGAAAGTGTGGTACATTTACACAATGTAGTACTACTCAGCTTTTAGAAACAATGACTTCATGAAATTCTTAGACAAATGAATGGAACTAGAGACTATCATCCTGAGTGAGGTAACCCAGTCACAAAAGAACACTCATGGTATGCACTCACTGATAAGCGGATACTAGCCCCAGAAAGCTCTGAATACCCAATACCCAGGAAACAACTCACAGACATTATGAAGCTTAAAAAGAAGGAAGGCCAAAAGAGATGCTTCAGTCCTTCTTAGAAAAGAGAGCAAAAGTCTCATGGGAGGATCTGCAAGGTCAAATAGAGGAGCAGGGATTGAAGAAAAATCACTCACAAGCCGCCTCACATTTGGGTCCTGCACATATGCAGTCACCAAATCCAAGCACTATAGCTGGTCCCAAAAAGTACTTACTGGCAGGAACCAGACAGAGATGCCCCCTCAGGGACTATGCTTGAGCATGCTTGCAGATAACCATTGGTCTGAACTCGGGGATCCCAATGAGGTTGCTAAAGAAAGGAACTAAGGAGCTGAAAGGGGTTGCAACCTCATGGGAAGAGACCAACACTATCAACCAACCAAACACTCCAAAAACTCCCATGGAGTAAAACACCAACCTTTGTGTGCACTTTGAGAGACCTATTGATCCTGTTGAGTATGTAGCTGAAGACAGCAGCGTCTGTCAACAATGTGAGAAGAGGCCTTTGTTCCAGAGAGGGCAAGTTTTCCCAGTGTAGGGGAACGCCAAGGCAATGGGGTGGAGAGGGGGATCAGTAGGGAGAGCACCTTTGTGAAGGTAAATGGAGGGAGGGGATGGGAGCAGAGCGGGGTAAAGGGATAACATCTCAAATGCAAATACAGAATATCTAATAAAAAAGAGAAAAATTGGTTTTAATTCATACAAAACTCTGTACATGCTCAAACATTATTGCACAAGCAGCATCCTCTTTAGGACAGTGTTTGGCAGTGTTTTGGGCAGTAGAACTCAGGCACTCTCTCACACTTTGTCACAAAGATGCATCCCCAAAAAATGGGCAGGAGCTTTCTTTCATAATGAGGGTCCTAAATCCACAAAATCAAAAAGCAAGGGAGGTTGGGCAGGACAGATGTGAGAAACTGTGGTCTGGGCATCTGGAAACACACAGGCAAAGTTGCTCCTTCGAGGTTTGCAGGAGACTGGGCTGGCTTGATTCCAGCCTTGCAGACATCACTGTCCCTTGCACAGGAAGCCCAGGGACAATTTGGCTCATGAGTGATCTGGGTCACTCCAAAGTGCAGTGGTTGGAGGTTGTCAATCAGTCATACTCTCTCATATCAGGACCTCTTGAAGTCACACCTAAGCAGGTCACCTTCTATGAGTGTTACTGATTCCTGCCTGCTAAATTTAGCCAGTTTTTATGTAAAAGCCATTTTATAACTTTTTTTGTATTAAATCTGTTCTTCCTGTGGAGAAAATATTCTAACACTGATGAAATAGTTGATGCTTTTATGTTGACCAGTTCTCAAACATCTACTAGGAATATATATGTTATTTTAATTAGAGAATGTAAAGGAAATTAAAATGGTCATTCATCAATAACAATTCAGTAACCACAACTCAGACACATCACGGAGTCACTTCCTCCTTGACTGGGTATATCTGTTTCTGACACCTGTGCCCTTTTGACCCTTTTGATGTTTGATCTTCAACCAATTTGTTTTAAATGGAATCACCTAGTTCCAAAAGGACCACAAAAAGCCCTTATCTGGGAAAGCAAGTCACCTGCAGCCTAATTCTGCTTTGTTAGACCCTGAGGGAACTGCTTTATCCCATCAAGCTTCAGTGTCCCTGCCCAAGGATAGGGTAAGAGCCGACAGTCTCCGGGCTTCATCCACAATATGGAATATTGCAGTTGAAGTTAGATATTATGGATAAAAACATCTCTACATTTGCTATCAAACTGGAAATAAAAATGCAGGGATCATATGAAGGAAATGTTTCAATAATACATATTTAGAAAAACTGAATTAATAGGACGTTTTCTGGAATGATCTAGGCTAAATGTTTGATTTCCATGACATAAGGCTCAATATTCATGGGGTGAATATTTTTACATTAAACTTCATATTTTAGAACAATTTTGTATTTGTTGAGTTATTGCAAAAGTAATAGTGTTATTATTCATTCATGCTTTGCATTGAAGTTTGAAAATATTAATGATGGTCCCTGTAGTTGGGTGGTATTTGTGGTAGAAGGAGGTAGAGGTGGAATGATGGGACAATTGTCAAGAAAATAGACTAACACTAACATGAAAAGAATTTAGGCATTTTAGTTGATGAAGTCCTGATAACATGTGACTATCTAGTATAAAAACAAAATCAAATCAAGAACACTAGTGAGAGGTCAGTCTCTGTAAATGCAGACATCACTCAGGGTAAGGGAAGCCACAATTGGATTGCACTATGATTTGGCTACATCTCATTTAGACTTCAAGTTTTGGTTCATTCAATTATGTTTCATTTAAATAGACTCTTTTAGTTTATAACTATACGTCTATGTATGTATGTATGTATGTATGTATGTATCTAGTTATCTAGTGTGTGTGTGTGTGTGTGTGTGTGTGTGTGTGTGTGTGTATGCAACACAGGTCAGGGGTGTGGAAGCCAGAAGACCACCAATGGGAATCAGTTCTTTCCCACCCTGTGGGTCCCAGAGATTAAACTCAGGTAATCTGGTTTGATGGCAAGCAGCTTTGTCTGTTGAGTCACTTGCTAGTCCCAGAACCGTATTTTACATGCACACTGACATGTTTGTGGGAGACCGGAAGCATAGGGCCCATTCAAAGGACAGATCTGGGAGTTATGTTACCAGAGGAAGGCTGTTCCCATCCCTCTGTCCCTTTGACTTTTGGGAGGAGGACTGAACCAAAGGATTAGTGTGAATGGAAAGAAAGACAAGGTGAGAGACAGATGCAAATGACTTTTTAAATTCTTCCTTTGCTTCTTTGTTTTGTTTTATTTGAGGCAGAGTCTTCCAGTGTAGCCCTGGCTGTCCAGAAACCAGCTCTGTAGAGCGGTCTGGCCCCAAACTCAGAGGTCTACTTACCTCTCTCCCGCAAGGGCTGAGATTCATGGCGAGCTCCACCACCTCCAGGCCTTAAGTTAGATTAAGAACTAGATGAGGTGTTTGACAATCATATAATTATGAAACTAAAGTGACACAAACAACACCCTGTCCTCTGTTCTATTCTCGTGTCCAGCCGCTTGGATATGACTCTTCAATTTTTGCAGGTTTCTCTCAGCAATTCAAGCAGATTATAAGATTGTGGCAAGTGTGAGGCCTGACACTGTCTAAAAAACAAACAAAAAATACAAAGAAGAAGAAGATACACAATACAGAAAGAAGCACACTGTAGGACCACTTTGTACCATTTTAACCTTAATGTATAATTTTGGATACATCTCCAAATAAATATGCTTAAAAAGGGCCTCTTCTTTGTCTCTAATATCTGGAATTAGGGAATCTTTGGGGTATGTGTGTGTGGAAGCTTCCTGTAGTCTATGAAGTTGATCCTAATGAGGACTCCTCGTATGGGAGACACTGTCTCAGAGGGCATCTCTGGTTTGCCAGGTGAGGCTTCCAGTGAATGGACGGATTTCTTTTAACTGAGTGTTTGGCTGAGGAGATCTCATAAGAACTCCCAAACAATTCAGGGTGTTGCAAAGACAATGGGTTGCTTTCTGCAAACTGACAGCAGGGCCCCATTGCTGAGGGCACCATCCACACACCTCATTGAACATGGAGAAGTTTATCCTTTGTGGAGCCTTCACCCCTATGTTCTAGTCTCTTTGGTGAGGGAAGGTACTCTGCAGGCTACTGAAAAAGAATTGTGGGCACCAACTCAGCCACAAAATCTTTGACCTACTATATTACCTGCCTGCTAAGAATGCTAGGGCAGTGGTGGTACAGAACTTGAGGGAATAGACAACCAATGTCTGATTTGACTTATGGTCTGATCTACAAGAAGGACCTCATACCTCATTGCTTGAGTAACCAAGAACCAGAGATAGCCCAGAGACCTAGCATAAAACCAAACACTACTGGTCTTTACTATATATAACATATACTTTATAATATAGGGTATAAAATTATTATATAGAACAATAAATGTATTATTATACATAAATTATATTATTTTAATTAATGATATTAATCATAGTATATTAACCTTATGTTTTTATTGTTACATATAATAAAATTTTTATCAGTTCAGCTTCTCCATGTTCAATGAACTGTATGGATATTGTCCTTGGAACATTTGGCTCTAAATGGGAGGACTCCTTCAAATCTGTCACCTTAGAGCTCAGGAAATTCTGTCAAAGAGGTGGCAGAAAGATTGTAGGGATGGAGGATACCAGGATACCAAGGCTCTCTGAATGAACTAAGTAAGGCACATATGAGCTCAGAGAGACTCAACCAGAAAGCACAGCCTATATGGGTCTGCACCAGGTCCTCTATGTGTATAATATAGCTAATAGCTTAGTATTTTTATGGGACTCATGACCATGAGAACAAGTGGATCTCTGACTCTTGTGCCTGCTCTTAGGACACTTTTCCTCTTGTTGGGTTGCCATGTACAACTTTGGTATGATAGTTTTTGCTTCATCTTACATTTTAATTTGTAATGGTTGAGTGTTGTCTCTTGGAAGCCTGTTCTTTTTTAATGAGACACAGAAAGAGAGTGGATCTGGAGGGGAGAGAAGGTAGGGAGGAATTGGGAAGAGTGGGTGGAGGGAAAACTTTAATATGCATAGTATATTAATTATATTATACCATATTATATATGTATATATATGTGAATATATCGTGTGAAAAATAATCTATTTTCAATAAAATAAGCAAACAGCACACAAACACACCAATCAAACCTCACAAAAAGTTTCTGAAATAAAAAGAAATGCAAATACCATCATTGTTGGGATTCTGTAAACCGCACCCCTCAATTACCTGGCAGTAGCCAGGTATGCTCTGCCCCAGTGACCTGACACTACAAAAGGGGCTGCTTGTCCCCTCCTCTCTCTTTTGGCTTCTCTTGCCTCCTGGTCCTTTTGCTCTCCCTCCCCTATTTCTCCTCTTCCCCTTCCATTCCCCCTCTCCCTCCATGTGCTCATGGCCGGCCTCTACTTTTCTCTCTGTCTCTCTGTCTCTGTCTCTGTCTCTCTCTGTCTCTCTCTGTCTCTCTCTGTCTCTCTCTGTCTCTCTCTGTCTCTCTCTCTCTCTGTCTCTCTCTCTCTCTCTCTCTCTCTCTCTCTCTCTCTCTGCCTCTACTATCCTCTTAACTCTCTCATGACCTGAATAAACTCTATTCTGTACTATACCATCCTGTGGCTGGTCCCTCAGGGGAAAGGTATTCCTAACATGGGCCTCCCAGAGGCATCTACCCTGTCCCCAGGCCTCGCTGCACCTCCATGGGCCATATGTCCCCCACTCTCTTCATCCTTCCCCTAACAACCATGACTTTTACACCATGGCTTACATAATGTTTTGTGTGTTTGCTCTTTTTTTTGCTTCTGTTACAGGATCCTGGTGGAAGCAGTGTAAGGAGAGAGTGAATGATTGCTCATGGTCACAGTTTGTGGGCACTGCCCATCATGGGGAAGACATGGAAGCTAGAATGGTTCCCACTGCCTCTGAGCCTGGAGTCAGAGAAAGGGGAAAGTTGGTACTTATCTTCTTCTTATTATTTTAATTTTAATGAACCTCAGGACTCCAGCACATTGTGATGCAAATCACAATGAATGCATGTCATTTCAACTCATCTAAAGTAGGTAAGCATTCCTGGGTATGACCAGAACATTATCACTCACATTGATTTAGATCTCACCAATCTGACAATAAAGTTTAACCATCAGGATAGAGTTCCATACATTTTAAAGTCTCTTGTTAACTTTCAGATGATTTGGTGGTCCAAGTCTTGCATGTTTAATTCATTAGTCACCAAAACCACACAATCCCGATTGCTTTGATGTAGACCTTCTCTTTTTCATTTGTCAAAAGAGGACAATAATGTATAAAACCACTTAATTCATAGGTTCCCATTTCTCTTCTGAATTCTTTTTTAAGATTTATTTATTTAATGTATGCAAATTCTTGATTATTGTATTAAATTGTGTCATACACAAATTCTCTCATGTCTCAAAGCTACCTCAAATTCAAAAATTAAATAAAGTAGCCAAAAGTAAAATAAAAAATAAAGAAACTTAATGCACATTTTGGATACATTTCAATATATATATCTATATATTTATATATCTATATATCTATATACCTATATCTATCTATCTATCTATCTATCTATCTATCGATATATTAATTCTTAAGGCCTCTCATTGGTCTTGAATAGCTGCTTTGAGTCCTGTCTGGTAAAATCACCATGGTTTGCTTAGTTAGATCCATAGGGGAAAAGCTCAGACGGCCTCCCATGTTCTGCATTTACAGTGCTCTCTCATCATGAAAACTGGTGAAGTAAATAAAAGAAGATCATCAGCTGTCAGTTCCCTCGTGGAACCTCAGGCCACTAAGCCAGATCCACTTGCCCCGGCTGCTATTTGCTGCATGGTCCCCTAGGCGAGTAGTTACCGTGCCTGGCACACATACATTGTTCCTTGGGCTCCATGCATTCTTCACTCAGCACGGGCAAAGGAGCTGGATCCGCACGCTCCAGCTGCCTCTCAGCCATCACTTTCACGCACTGTCCTCCACAGCCCAGGAAAAAGGTACGAGAAACTTGTAATTTAGCAATTAGATTTATATGTTCAATTCTCAATCCACAATATATCCAAAGGATAAATTCACTGCCAATTAATAAAGATGTAAACCACCCACCTAGACAAGATAAAGTCGACCTAGTATGGGGTTCCCGTCTGACCAGAGTGACTGTCTTGAAACCTCGAACTCTGTTCCTTACCTTCTGTTTCTTTTGTGCTCTCTTCCAAGTACCTGATGATTTCACTTCCAGAATGAGCCATGTCCAATGAGTCCTTGTTTAAGGAGAATTCCCTGGAGAAGCTGGAGCCATGCTGGGCCCCTCTGAGTACTGTCTCATGGCTGGTCTTGCAGACCACACCTTTGTGGGGTGATTGCTGCTGTGATAAAGACAGAAACAGTTTAGAATCTTTTTTTTTTTTTTTTTTTTTTTTTTTTTTTGGTTAAAATTTGATGTTGCCATAGTATTAAAGTGTAGGAATCTTTTGTTTTCTTAGACACATCAATGTGAGATCTGGGGGAAAATAAGGCAAAATACACCCCCTTGCCCTTTTTTAAATTAAACAATAGCACTGAGAAAAATGGTTGGCAGCACAAACAGGAAAACATGCTTAGCTACAAATGAGATTTTCTAGTACTTGCCCAAGGGCCATAGAAATGGAAGCATTTTCCTTCCTCCTGGCAGAGCTTGGAACCCTTGCATCATGGAGGTCAGTCTTTGCGGCAACTGTTTTCCTGCAGACAACCCTTTGACCCAGTGCCTACTGCTCTGCTTAGTGACCAGGTAGGTATACACGTTCTCTTTCTTTTTCACTCTCTTACAGGAGTGCAAGAAAAGATTAGTGTAACCAAACCCAGTGCACTGGGTGTGTGCGTTCAAAGCAAGGGGAAGAGTTAGATTCTGGTTGGCTGTGTTCTGAAGCTTTTTACACAGTAAATAGTAATAGTTCTTCATCTGAATAAAACCAAGAGGCTGGTTTTTGTAGGTTCAGGGAGTCAGACTAAGGTTTTACCTTCACGACTGCTATTAATACTGAGCTTCCCTAGGAAGTATTAACACGTTAGATGAGGGGTATTAAAAAATTTCCTATAGATCACCAAGTTGCAGGAAAAATAGGATCATACAGCACAAAGCAGAAGGTAATAAGGGGGACAGGAGCAACGTGGGAATATCTGCCTTCAAACCCTGTGAGGAGCAGTGGATTGCCCTCAGGGGATCCTCCCATCTGCTGCTGCCCCAGACCCCTTTTGGAGTTCTGGAACCTACAGATTGTGTCTTAGTTATGGTCTTACTGCTAAGAACAGACACCGTAATCAATGCAAATCTGATAAAAACATTTAATTGGGGCTGGCTCAGAGGTTCAGAGGCTCAGTTTATTATTATCAAGGCTGGAGTATGGCAGTATCCAGACAGGCATGGTACAGGAGATGGTGAGAGTTCTACATCATCATCTGAAGGATGCTAGCAGAATTTTGACTTTCAGGCAGCTAGGATGAGGGTCTAAAAGCCCATTCTCACAGTGACGCACCTATTCCCAAAAGGCTACACCTTCAGATAGTGCCACTTTCTAGGCCAAACATATTCAAACCATGACAGATGGGTTTGAGTTTGGATCAAGATGGTAGTCACTCTGGGCAAACAAACCAAAAAAAAAAAAAAAAAAAAAAAAAAAAAAAAAAAAAAACAAACAAAAAACAAAAAATAGAACCACCAACAAAACAACTTATAGATTCTATGTTACTGGAGCATGGTAGGATGTCTTAAAAGTCGCATAAGGAAACTTGGAGAAGACACAGTTAGGAATGCCTAAAATCTTAATGAGCTTTACATTTTAAAGAACATTTCAGGGACCTAGGAGATGGCTCAGTGGGTAGAAGCACTTGCCACCAAGCCTAGAGACCAGAGTTCAATCCCTCTAGATCCACTTAATAGTAGGGAGAAATGACTCTTAGAAATTGTCTTCTGACTTTCACCTTACCTGGCATGTGTGTGTTCTCCCTAAATAAATAAACATTCAATAAAAAACATGCAGTGGTTGCTTGAAAGAAAATGACCCCCATAGGCCCATAAGGAGTGGCTCTATTAGGATGTGTGGCCCTGTTGGTGTAGGTGTGGCCTTGGAGGAAGTATGTCACTGTGGGTGGACTTAATAGTCTCACATGCTCAAGCTATGCCCAGTGTGGTCTACAGATACTTCTGCTGCTTGTGATTCAGGATGTAGAACTCTCAGCTTCTTCTTTAGTACCATGCCTACTTGCATGTCATGGTACTGATGGACTAAACTTCTAAAATTTTAAGCCAACCTCAATTAACTGATTTCCTTTATAAGAGTTGCTGTGGTCATGGTATCTCTTCACAGCAATGGAAATTTCAACTCAGACAAAAGCCAACCAAAAAACATTTCAGTACAGAGTTATTAGTAGTTGGCAGCCTATTTTGTGGATTCATGAGAAAATCTGGGAGGTCTAAATGGTGTTAAGAGAGGATTCTGGGTCATGTCCTGGCCTTTGAGGGAATTCAGCTCCCCACTAGCTGTGTGAATGCAGGCAGGGTTCAGCCTGTTTATGAAAAACAGTGTCAATTAGAGTAATTCAGAGCATCATTATATGGAGAAATAAGAGAGCATGGCATATCAGCACAGGATTTGCTCATAATACTATGTGAGAAACATCTCACAACACCTTCCAAGGTTCCCTCGTAGCAGGAAGTAGTAGTGGATGTTTCAGTCTTGGTTGGACTGCAGCCAGGTTTTCTTCCTGCTTCTCCTCTCTTGTTTTCTGTTCATACCTCTTAGGACTTTGCCTTCTTAGTCATTCATTCAAATGGAAAAAGAATATAAAATGCATGTTTATGAATTTGTTAAATTTCTTTTTCTGGAATACAGGAAACACACAGGTAGAAAAGAAGTTTAGTTTCTCTCTCTCTCTCTCTCTCTCTCTCTCTCTCTCTCCCCTCTCTATTCCCCCTCTTTCTCTCACACACATTTGTTTTTGTTTTTTAAATCTATTCATTTTTAGAGTTGTTGACATATAGGCTAGGGTGACCTTCAATTTTCACTCCCCATAAACAATGGGGAGATGGGAGATGTTATGGTGTGGTTTTCCCTTCTCTGAGGTGAGATTATGTGCCAGCATTTTCATGGTTGTCCAATACTCTGTCTTGATAAAAGATAATATCATTTTTCTCCATCCTATATTCTTTAAAAGAAAATTCCAGGTAAAAATTTTTCTATTTCTCCCTGAGACTTTCATTCTAAGGGTTCCATCTACTTCCTTTCCAGTGGACTTTGAATGCTTGAAGTCTTGTTCTTCCTATACCTTCCAAGTACTGCTTCGGCTAATACACCCCTCTCAGTGTAACATTTCTATGTTAAAATAAGTATAGTTTGCTCAAAACACTGATTTGCCATCTGACCTAACTTTCTCCCCATTAACATGGTCAGGTTTGTCCACAGTTTTTAACCATGGGCGATGGTGTTGGAATGGAGAGAGGGAAGGAAGAGCAGTAGCTCCTTTCTGGTGTAGCCTTAGTCACAGCACAAAATTAGGAACTGTTCTGCCCAAAACCACTGGATCTCTCTGACTTCAGGCTTGCTAACTGCATGTATTAAGTACCAAGTTAGACTGTCTTCACCAGATTATAAAGAGGAGAGTAGAATTTTCACTCTATGTGCTGTACTCAGGTATGGCATTGTCTATCTTATTTATTTATTCATTTTTAATTTCTGTTGGCACTTACTGAAATGGGGAATGTGCTTGACTCCAAACGCCTCCCTAGATTAAACTTATGGTATTCAGCCTAAATCAGCCCAGTATAATTGGATGCTCTGTCCAACATGGGGTACTGGCCATATTTTTCCCCATTGGTACTGATGTTCCAGGGTCTGCTCTGCCCATCCGAATACCCTTGCTCTGCCCAGAGTTCTTCTGTTCTTGGAATCCTTGCATGGCTTCATCAAAGGTAACTTACAGAAGCACATTCTTCAGATCCTTACAGGTATTTATTAGAAATCACAATTGAAGTAAAATTCCAAATCAAAAATGCTGTATCAAGGGAACTGAGAAAATCATATTAAGAACAAGCACCACAGCAAATGTTATCAAATATTCTTTAATTTCATATTATTAGCTCTTGGAAAATAGTCTAAGGAAACAATTGAAAATACAGGAATATTTTGTTAGTAGCAAAGACATTACCTCAACTGTCCTCTTAGTAAAATATGAATATGGTTTGCAAGTTCTATTAGGGCAATAGTAAAAGAGATGTTTGTGTTATATATGAAAACCCTGGATTGGGAGCAATGCCTGATGTGATATAAAAGTTAGCAAAATGAAAAATAAAACAGCTTTTGTGGATTAGGCAGAAAAATGTCAAACCCAATGCTTTTTTACTTATTTCAGTGACACGTGGGAAGACTGTGCAAAAATCTCCTTTTAGCTCCAGGCTAGAGCTAGGGATGCTCAGCCTGCTAAAGGTCACCTTGGGAAAGGCACTAACCACAGGAAGCCAGAGAAGGTTGCATCTTACTCACTGCTGCTGGCCTCTTCCCAGCATTCCACAGTTCGCTCAGCTGTCCTTCCCCACACTGACAATTACAGATGACCCCTGTTAACTGCACCACTTGCAGTGTTAACAAAGACGGATTATGGATCCTATGTGTTTATACCAGATCTTAATTTCACAGATGCTTAATACTGAACAGTATTTGAAACACATAATGCAGAAAGCACACCACAGCCCCTAAATATTGCCAAACAGCATAGTGAAACTGTATAGTATTTGCTTAGCTTACTAGCTAAAATTCTGGGTTATCTGGCATTTTTGTACAAGGACATCATCAACCCTTCTCTGCTTATGGCACTTGAAAATCCCAATGGACATTTTACTCTTGCCCCATCTCCTCTCAAAACGTCCCTTGTAGAGGAAGAATCTTGTGACGATTACATAGTTTTCCCTATATCCAAAGAATGGTTATTTCATTTTGTTGCAGTATAAAATATGTCCCCATAGTGAATATCCATATTGCTTAAAAAGCAAAATCAAGGGGTACACATGACTACATGTTTACTTTGGCAGGGCTGGGGTGTATGTAGCTTAGTGACATAGCACGTAATTAGCATCCATAAGGCCCTAGGTTTGAACTCAACACTACAGCCAACACCCAAATACCCGCAGATCGGTATGACACTGAGCACCACTCCCTCCAGGGAACAAAAAAGCCCTCTTTCTGTCTACTTCTCTTGGGGCTTTTCTTTAAACACGCTAAGCAAAACCTTTAGTATGACCACACTGTTGCTTTTTCAAGTACATCAACCCTTGAATTAGAGAAGGAAGTTGCACACGCTCTTCCAGAACTCTGCAAAACATTACATCATGCATGTTGCCCAAAGCAAGAAGCTTCGTAATGTGAAACTGCAAATCTAATCACAGTGGCATCCCTGGGGTTTCTGTTAAAGAAGTGAGGGAGGCCCTTGGAGAGTCATCACATGACTGAGTGGCTCCCTTGCTATTCAGGTCTTTCAAAGCCAGGCAACATTTCCTTCTGTGATGATGAAGTTAGGACCGTGACAAGAGAAAACGCTTTCTTGTAACTGGACACATTATGCTCTAAACATTCACTACAATAGTACAGAAATCCCGGCAAATTCGACTGTAGTTTAAATGTCTGATTTTCCGTTCAGTGAAGATTGTGGGCTCTTTGAGTTCCTTTCCCATCCCTGGCGGATGCGTGTGAGGGTCTTGTCTAGGCACGGTATAATAAGTATAACCTTCATCACCAACACTGTGCAGGGGATGATGAGTGCCAAAATATAGGCCGAAGGAAGGCTCCACCTTAGAATCGAAGGGCTGAGGAATCTCTTTCCACCATACGCCAAAGTGTGGGCTGTGCACAGGACCAGGGTCAGATAACCCAGTTTGGACTATAGACAAACAAGCAAAAAAACCATAGAAGTCAACATCATTTGCAACTTACAGGGAAACACTGCATGCCGATGAAGTTTACTTGTCTACAACCACACATTCATGATACTGTTATAGTAGAACATTGCTGAATTTAGAGAAAACAAAACTATACGCTTTCTTCAGGATGGTAAATATTTCATTACAAATGTAAAGAGATTTGTTTATTGATGACAGGCTAGTTTTATATTAGCCTGGATGATAAAGAAAAATATCCTAGGAGTAAACTCTTTGTTTTCCCTCTCTTACATTTTATTTTTTTAAAAAGGGGATACATTTACAGATTTTTAAAGGTATTTTGGCATAACACTATATGAATATTTTTGTCAGTACGTAATTCTTTTAGAGGTTTGATAGTATCCATTGAAATCTTACTAGTTACCATAAGCATAAAGTACATGTAGGACAGAACGTAACATGGAAACAGTCAGTGTTCTTGGTGAGTATAGATTAAGCATAATGATCTTTGAATACACAAAACTCTTTTAAGTTAGGAGACATGAATGCCCAGCTCTGTCCACAGAGAGAACTCCTACTATTGGTTTTGTTATCAGTGGTTCAGGAGGGAATGGCTTCTCCAAGCTCTGCATTCTTCTCCCTTACTGGTCACAGCCCCAGGCTACTCTATTTCTATGGCAGTAAGAAAGAATTGCTGGGCTTATGGAGGCATGGAGTTCTGAAGCTCAGTTCTCCTTCCTGTCTTAATTCCTTTAATTTGCCTCCATTTGGCCCCTTGGAGAAACTGCTGGATTTGATAACCAAATCTAATTTTAATTACTAATGGTCTGCTTTGTTATACTGGTGGGTAGGAATCACACTGGAGGGCTTGTTAAAACACATTGTTGGGCTCCATCTTCAGAGCCTCTCCTTGCTCCAAATGGGTGGGGCCTGGGGCTTTGTGTCCTAACAAGGTCCCTGGGAGATGAGGACCACTGGTCTCCTGGAATAGGTACTTCCTTTAATGAGGTGTCTGGTGGTTGATACATGGAAAAGAAACGAATATCTCTCATGCAGGCCAGGCGTAAGTCTAGAGCAATAATGCTTAGTACATTTTCATTGAATTTTCAGCTTTATGGTGAATCTCCCTTTTCCTATCAATATGTTCAGATTATAAGACTTAACTTTGCCTTTGGGTCCTTTTTCGCTTTTCTGCTTGGTGCCTCTACACATAGTTAATAGCTTCTTGGTGATTTTTACTCTGAAGTATGGGCAATGGCTCTGTGGATGCTCAGGAGTCTTGGCAAGCTGTCCCAAGCAGGAAACCCTACCCTGATCGACTCTGCCTGTCAATGTCTGAGCTCCTTTTTCTGAGCCAACTGGCAGTGATACTAATGATACAACTAGGGAAGTAAGGGAGCCAATGGAAACTTAGGCTCGATACAAGAGTAAAACTGGAGCACTGGCAAAAAGCTCTATTTTTTTTGAAATATCAAGACATTAAAACCTGTTGCACTTACCTGGACAAACCGGAACTCTCTCCAGTTCACCATGTTGCTCACAGATGGCAAGGAAGTGATTCCCAGGAGAAGAAAAAGAAAAAATCCCAGGATTCCCAGGGCCAAATAGGAGTCATTAAGCCAGGCAACAGAGGTGCTAAAAGGGCTGTCTTTATTAGCTAGGGCCTATGAAAAATGAAAATATTAGAACAATTAAAATGGATGCTTCTGAAACTCAACTCTTTCAGAAGGGCTGAAACACACCTCTCTCATGTTACTTGCACAAAGCAAACTCTGTATCATTTCTTATTGGTCACTTAGGAACAGTTTTGGAAAAACACATCTGAATGTTTTGAGCAGAAAAGGTAATTGATTTTTCTGTGGTTCTGTTATAATTCTAGGCGTCACATAGACAGTTTTAATTTACCCTCTATATCTTAAAACAAAGTCAATATTTGTGCAAGTTTTCTTCAGTACATGGCTTTCTGTTTCTCAAACAAAAACATAGCGGTATTAAACAACCACATCAAAATTTGGTTTTTATATTATGTTTATTCTTTCCCTGTCTCTCTTCCTCTTTTACACACACACACACACACACACACACACACACACACACAAGTACAGGACTTTTATATTGATTATGCCATAATACAGCATTAAACCTTTTACATCACAGTGTGATAAGAACCAGGCCATGTAGTGTGATCCTTTCTCAAGAAAGTTTTGTTGGGGGGATGTGTGAGAGTACTTGCAGACACAGTGTGGGTGAGTTATTAACTAATGGCCTTTGAGAATGTCGAAAGATATATCAAGACCATTAATTTCTAAACCAGACCAGACTTGTAGCATCTCTGCTGTAAATGCTGAGAGACTACTTGAGATGATTTCATCTTTGGGTATTCATTAGTTGGTATTTGATATGTGTTTAGAATCATTTGGTTTTTTTCCACTTATTGAGGACAACCTCTCATAAGTCAAAGATTAGTGGATTTTTCTGCACACTTTTGTGAATTTGTTTGTAGGGTAGTGGCACATGTTTGGTCAGACTTCATACTTTGTGGAGAGTAGCTGTTTTATACTTCAAAAACAGAAGCTTGAGACATAAGGGTGTGTGGTTAGTGACTCCTACCTAAACCTGTCAGTTGGTCAGTGTCTCCATGAGCCCAGGATTATGACTCTAGAGTCACGTGAGTCTGGACTCTAATTTTTTATTCTCAGTAGTTCCATGTGATCACAAATTGAATTCATTCACAAGCCCCAGGGTAAGGTTTCTGATTATTAATACTTAAAAAAGTGAAGAGGCTGGGTGGGTGGGAGATCAAGGCCAGAAAGTCATGAGTTTGAGGTCAGCTAGGCCTAAATAATAAATTGTTTAAAACACAAAACAGAACAGAGGACAAATTTTGGGGAACAATGTTCCTCAGTTGTGAAATAGATTGGTGTAGAACGAGACTATGTCTTGATTTAAGGAACCCGGAAATGCCGAGGAAAGAAAATTTACCTGGGTAACAGTTGCGTTTCTCAGTCTCCATCGAACATAGTAACGGATGGGAATCACAAGAGTGTAGATGACATGAAGGAAGGCAAATCCCAGAGCTACCAGTCCCAGCTGCTTTCTGCAAAGCATCCAATGGTCAAGCCAGTTTGGGAAGCGTTGGTATTTTGTGCCTCCGTAGAGCTGGAAAATGGCAGCAAGAATACCAGGGAGGTAGACCAGAGCAAGCAGGGTAAGTGCTGTGATGGGGAAGACACGATTCGGGATGGAAATAGCCAGGCGGAACGTAGCATCTGTCTTCCCATTCACGTAGGTGTATATCACTTCCCGGATAGCACAGTACACGAAGAAGAAGACGCAAAGCACAGAGGACAAGTAGAAAGGGAACCTCCACATTGGAAACAGTTGCAGAGGGTAGTTTTCAATTTCATTGGCTGCCATGAGAGACCCTTGGTCCAGTGGGGTGAGTCCAAGTGTGCGAGCAATGTCCATCACTCTATGCTTGGCTTTGCTGTCATTTCCACAGACGAGCACCTGAGGTAAAACAATTAATTCCATGGTGGTTACTTCCTTTATTTAATAATTATCATTAAGCTATAGATTGGCACCCCATAAAAATACTACCATAAACTATTTTCAGAACGGAGATAATAGCGCTTTATCTAGCAAGATGACGCTTTGAACTGGCACAGGAGTGCTGGATGGTGAAAGACCTAGCTTTTGGTTGAGGGTGATGTCTGGCACATATTGTTGCTGTAAGATGAGGTTCTCCTCAGCACGAATAGTCTTATCTTGCTCTTGAAAGTGGGCAGCGCATCATTCATGGCTGTGGCTCTTCTCGGAGTGTGCACCCAGTTTCCACACAAGTGGAAACAGAACCAACAAACGATTAGTTTCTAGTCTGGCAAGAGAACTCCAGATTCTGACATCATTTGGTTCCATCAAACTAGTAATGCACATGAACCACAATAGACTACCTTTCTCATGAAACCTGAGAAAGTTGTCGTTAGCACAATTAGGAATACTTAATAGGGATTCCTTTTAGAGCTGTATTTAGATAAGGACATATTAAAACATTTACATTAAAATGGCGGGATGTAAGTTCTTTTAATCTTACCTGCCGACTTGCATCTAGTGTTCCTGACTGGAGAGCCCAGGCTGAGATGGTGTTAAACGCTTTGACCACGTGGACTCCTGGCACCAGCTGAGCCAGGTACTCAGCATTTGATTCTGGATACTGATTGATTTTGCGATTGTTACTGACATCTACCAACACTTTTCCTTTGAGAGAATCAGCTAGTTCTGTGAGGAAATCGTAATGCTCTCTGTGTATGGCCAGGAAGATGACGTCAGACTTCGATGCTGCTTCGGAATAGTCCAGGACCTCTGCTCCCCTGGGCAGAAGGCTGGACACCTGGGGGTTCCGACTCCCAAAAACAACAGAATAGCCACACTGAAGCATTTTCAACCCCAGCGATTTCCCGAAATCCCCTGTTCCAAAAATGCAGACATTCCCTAGCTTTTCTGAGGGATCCGTAGTGAGAGGTAACACATCTGCACACGCTTTCTCCATTACTGAAAAAGCAAACAAAAGAAATTAGAGGAGTAGAAATGTAAAAGGACTTATAGATCATCAGCTTGTAACCCAGATACCCCAAGACAGTAAGAGAAAAAATGTCAAGGGAACCCAGCCACAGTTGGTGTCCGGAATCTTTTTTTTTTTTTTTTTTTTTTTAACAACTTCACACAGTAATCTGTCTCATTCTCTATTCTTTAGGTGAATAGTGAATATTCTTTCAGGATAAATTTTCTCAAATTCTACTTAAAACTGTCAGCTAATGTAGAGGATGCTTTTTGGGGGTGGAGTGGGGATGGGGAATGGCTATGATTTTTAATGATTTATTTTTTCATGCTGAGAAATGCACTGTCTACCAAGGGCCTAGATAGTTAGCAAATATTTGTTAAGCATGAGCAGGATGGAATGTAAGGGACAGAAGGGGCCGGGTCCTCCCTGCATTGCAGGCACAGGGTGCAGTCAGAGGAGGAGGCTGAATAACTAACATTAACCAACACGCAGGGGAGAGAGAAGCCACAGGAGAGGATGTCGCCAAACACAGGAATTCTTCTCATTCAAGTGGGTTGACAGTAAGACAGTGAGCCAGATGTGCACTTTCACACTCTATAATGGTGTTGGTCCTTACACTGTAGCTTTCCTATCAACCATTACACACACACACACACACACACACACACACACACACACTTGCACTTTTTTTTTAAAGGGAGTTCTGGACATTTTCCTTTTTTGTTTATCTTAAAACAAAGCCCTGTCATCTCAGTTGCACCTGACTGAATTGTGCAATCGAAGCACACACAGGCTGTGCAGGCCTTTGCACTCAGACAGGAGTCATGAGAGAGACAAGAAATACAGGACCTACCTGTACCACTGCAGAAACTATGACTAATCCACATAACTGAATCACCTTCCAAACTATCTGGAGATGCCCTCAGCCGTTATTAGGAATGGCATGAACACACGTGGGGAACTATCTGAGGTTGTGATCACTATCTGCAGAAATTATAGAATGGGTGGGTGAGTTCACCAGCAAGAAGAGACTAACTTCTTTGTAGCAATGTTCTCACTGATTGTTAAAAACACAGCGATTCCAGGTGATCCGGGCCATTTGACAACCATGAGTTGATGAGTTCTGACTTTCTGTGCAGTTCTGCAAAATTAAGCTTATACATATAAAAAATTATTGTGATTGGAAATTAGTGCAACATGAGTACGTGTACATGTGCATGTGTGCAGGTGTATATATGTGCATGTTTGTGGAGACCAAGAAGAACTTTGGATATCATTCAAAGCTCTCTACCTTCTTTGAGAGACTGTCTCCTATGGGCTGAAGCAAGGCTAGGAAAGTAGGCCAGTGAATCCAGGCATCCATTTGTATCCAGTTCTTGAGCTCTCTGACATTATAACCCCCTATGCTTAGAAGTTTTATATGTGTCTCAGAATCCAATTGAGGTCCTTGTGATTGTCAGTAAAACACATTACTGACTAAGCCATCTCTTCAGACCACATTTATACTGAATTACTAGCAAGCTGGCCTTTGACAGGTTATTCAAACTCAGTTTTGTCATGTTTAAGATGAGAGAAAGTATCTGGTTATGAGGTACTGACTCTTAAATTGAAACAGCTCTTGAGGCATGAACACTAGTTTATCATTAGCAGTTTATTTAATCTTTTTATTATCTAAGAAATGTAACCCACTAATTACTTAACTAATATCTATATAAAACATATAATTTGAGCAGCAATCATGCCTCATAATTGTGATTGTTCTAAGTGTATGAAATAGTCTGAATAAGAGATTAGAATGTGCCAACTTTCTCCACTTATCTTTAAATAAACAACAACCTATATAAAAGGGCTATTGACAGTAGAACATATCAAAACACAGGTGTACAAATGGACAGAGTATAAGTTTCTCCTATTTGTACTTTTTCATACTTTAATTTATTACCTCTTAAGATATACCTTAGCGGTTTAAGGTAACATCCTTGAGATGTTGGTTCCTCCAACTATTAAAATTTGTTTTCACTTTCAAAAGTTCAGAGATGTTTCTGGGTAAATGGCAGACATAAAAACTGGTAAAGGAATATTAAAATATTACAGACTGACCCAATAAAAGTATATGCAGCTTACTTATTCCCTGAGCACTTCTTAATGGCTGTGGCAGTCACTCTAAGGTCACACTTTAGGACCACAATTTGAGACTCCCTTTAAATTTTCCTGGTTCTATTTTTGGTCTCCAGACAGAATCTTAGCTCTGCTGAGTAAACACCGTCCACTATTAACTTCACTTTGGGTCTTCCATCTGTACTTCTTTCTTCTTGTCATAGGGCTTCTCTAAGAACCATGTCTGCTTGACATTCAGATATACAGGGTACATGGGGGCACCATAAAACAGCAAGGGGCAGCTCTGTGAACCCTGTCTTTCCTTTGTGACTCCTTTGTCTTCTGGCGCTCAATCTGACATATTTCTTAAGGCTCCTCACATGGCCCCAAAGGACCAGAACACTCATTATCTGTGTCCATGGTTAACCTTCCTTGCTTTTGCACTCTTTCTCATGTTCCCTGGCCCTGCCCTTTGTCCTTCCTTCCGGTTCCCCAGAATCGGGTCTCTAATAAGTAATTGGCACCCAATCCTTTGTTATGCATCTGCTTGCAAGATTACTCAGAATAACGATAAAAATAAGTAATGTGGGAAAAAGTTAGCAATTCTTTGGAGACTTGATTCTGAGCTCTTGGAAAAATATTATAATCATAGATGTTCACAGAAATAGAATGCATGCACAGGGTGTGTTTTACAATAAGTGCTTCACAAAGAGGAACAACCCAAGTCAGACATATTTGTACCTCAAAATAGCTACATGAAAACTTGGGTTTGTGAAAGTGGTAAGGTTTCTTGCCCAGGATTTTCAAAATTCCTAGCCTACACCTAGATATAAAATACAGAAAAACAGGAAATCGTAAGAAAGACAAACAGAAAGAGTATTTACCAGAGGTATAATGGGTTGAAGGGTTGCAACAACCGTGTTTCCTTGTTTTTCTTAGCCTTGTGGGCACCACACACCATCAGCTGTGTAACTAGAAAGAACAGGAATTTCCAAGCTTGGAGAAGTAATTCCTATGACAGCACCTTTCTTAAAGAGGGAGGTGAACTGATCACACAGGAATGTCTAAAAAGTGACAAAGGTAACTTTGATGGTCACAGAGGCAGCTGTCACTGAGGTGAAGAGGAATCTGGTCTATCTTGATCCTCTGTCTGTGCATTCCATCCTAGGCATTGGGAACCCCAGCCTTTGGAGACTCTCCCACAGAAGCCTCCCAGGAGAATGAGAGTTGTGTCAGGAAATGACAAAGAGATGCAGACCTTTTCAGCCATGGGCATCTCAGCCGCTTACTCACACTAACTCTCTCCAGAGTGGGTTCTGATTTAGAATCCATTAACTGGCTCTCTATAGTTTTGTCTTTCTGAGAATGTTACAGAAATGACATCACACGTTATATAAACAAGCTGATAACCCTCTGTTTTCCCCTTGTTTGTTTCGCACTCAGTACAATGCCCCTGAGGTTCATCCAAGTTGGTTTGTTTATCAGCATTCCCATGTTATTTCTGAGTAGTATTCTATGGAAGAGATGTATTACAATTTCACTTAAAAGTTTTTTTTTTTTTTTTTTTTTTTTTTTTTTTTCTGGAGACCAACTCCAAAGCTTGTACATGACAAACATACAATATACCACTTAGTTATACCCTCAGTCTTAGAGTTATCTTCATCTAAGGTAGGACCTTTTAGTTGTCTCTAACTTGACCCACTGCAATAAACATTCATGTGCGAGGTTTGGCATGACATTAAGTTTCCATTTGTTTGGGACAAAGGCTCTCTCCAGTGCAATTACATATGGCAAGTTTCTGCTCAGCTTTATATGAGCTTCTTGACTACTGTCCAGTGGCCACATGGTTCCACATTTCTTCTTAGAAATTTATGAGTTCCAGTATTTTTTATTTTGATTAGTTTGTCATTTCAGGGTGGTTTTAATTAGCATGTCTCCAATGACTGATGATATTGAGCGTCTAGCTATGTACTTACTTGGCATCTGTATATCATCCTTGGTGAGACATTGTTTTGTGTGTTTTGCCCATTCTCTCTCTCCCTTCCCCCTGTCTCCCTCTCCCTCTGGAACTGCCTTCCTCTCCCTCCCTCGCTGCCTTCTTTTCTCCCTCTCTCCCTCTGTTCCTTCCTTCATATCTTCCACTCACTCTCCCTTTATTTCCAAAGATAAAGTTTTACTCCACCCTAGGCTGGTTTAGACATCTATATAGTCCGGGGTAGTCTCAGTCATTCTGCCCGACCATCCTAAGTTCTGGGATTATGGATATGAGCTATTATACTCATCTTTTTGCCTATTTTCTAGTTAGACAATATATTTCACATATATGTATAGACAGGTTAGATATGTGATTTATCAGTATTTTCTCCTAACCTGATTTCTTTTTCTTTTCCATGTTCTACAGGGTCTTCATTGAAAAAGAATTTTAAAATTTCATGACATTAATTTATTGACTCTTTTTTAGTAGATTATTCTTTTGATATCTAAACATTCATCATGAAGCCATGGGTTCTAGATATTTTTCTGAAAGTGTAAAAATAGAACTATGATCTATTTTTAGCTCATCTTTACAAAGTTTAAGGCTTGGGTAGGTGTACATGTATGTTGCCTATAGAAATTAACTAAATGTTTATCCTTCATTTGTTGAAATAACATCCTTTTTGATTAATTGCTTTTGCACCTTTGTTACAAATCAATAATCCATGTAAGCGTGGGCCATTTTCTGGGGTCTCTATCCTGCTCCACACACTAATTGATGGATCTGTTTTTTGTCTATACCATACAATATTGATAGCTATAATTATGTATGTATCTGTATGTGTATGTAGATATATATAATATTTAGACATATACACATGTGTCTAAAAATTGACAGTTGTTTTATCTACTGTATTCTTTGAAAAAATATTATAGCTAGTCTTACTCCTTTCTCCATGGAATTTGTATAATAATCTTGCATATTCACAAAAATTTCCTTTAAGAGTTTATATACTTAAAAAATCAGTGTTTTAAAAACTTAAAATTTAAAACACAGATTAAACACTTTTTTAGGGGCTTAAATACAAGAGCTTTGTTAAAAATATTAATTGATTGGGCTGCAAAGATGATGACATTTCAGTTGAGAAAGTGCTTGCTCGATGTAATCCTGAGGACCTAACGCTCATGTGAAAAGCCAGGGGTGGTGGATGTTTGTAATCCCAGGGAAGGGAGGGAGAATAAGGAAATCTCCAGATCTGGCCTAATTGGTGAACAGGAGGAAATGATGAGATCTTGTCTCATGAAATCCCAAGGGTGGATGTCTCCTATTTAACTATGCTCTTCAAGGATATGAAGCCTCCACACACATGTTCCTGTGTGCATGTGCGTGCTCTCTCTTCCATGTAGATAGCTAATGAATAGAAAAAAGTTTCAGGTTATGTGATAGGTGATAACATATACTTAATTTAGAAGATACCTCAAAACTCACAGTTATTTGTATACTAGAACCCTGGCATTAAATGGCACATTTTACCACTGTTAGAACTTTGGGGGAGAACACCTTTGTCAGGCCTTTTACTAAGAATGTCAGTGACTAATCATAGCTCTTCCTAAACTCGGTACTTTCTTCCCTTGAGATTAGAATATGGGCCATTTGTTTCACCCCAAAATTTGGTGAATAAAGAGAAAACAATGTAAATATTGATATATGTAATGTCATTTCTAGAAGGGAAAGGAAAAAAAACCTCTTCTGTCTCATGCAGATAATTTTTAAAAAAGTAAGTAGCCACCATGACTTTCTCTGTCATCTTTAATTCTAAAAAAAAAAAAAAAAAATCTAAAGGAAATTCAAATTATTTACATAAACACTGGCTGTCAGCTATTTACACACAGCTAGAGTTGCCTTATTTATAAACTAACCCAATTTTATGAATATATGCAAAGTAAAAATGCAAAAATAAATTTCAAGTGAAAACGTTTGAAGGCGATCAAAGGAAATCTAAAGAGAAAATTGCTATGGACACAACACACAGTTTTCAGTTTCAGGAAGGAACAACATGGAGCTGCTCATAGGTGGCCAGGGAGCTCATAGGTGGGCGGGGAGCTCATAGGTGGGCGGGGAGCTCATAGGTGGGCGGGGAGCTGATAGGTGGCCAGGGAGCTCATAGGTGGGCAGGGAGCTCATAGGTGGGCAGGGAGCTCATAGGTGGGCGGGGAGCTCATAGGTGGGCGGGGAGCTCATAGGTGGGCGGGGAGCTCATAGGTGGGCGGGGAGCTCATAGGTGGGCAGGGAGCTCATAGGTGGGCGGGGAGCTCATAGATGGGCGGGGAGCTCATAGGTGGGCGGGGAGCTCATAGGTGGGCGGGGAGCTCATAGATGGGCGGGGAGCTCATAGGTGGGCAGAGAGCTCATAGGTGGGCAGAGAGCTCATAGGTGGGTGGGGAGCTCATAGGTGGGCGGGGAGCTCGCAGGTGGGCGGGGAGAACCCACCAGAGATATCTTGGGGGAATGAGTAGGAAAGGCCACCTCTGGAGTACGGACACGCATCACACTTTCCTGACTTTAGTTATTAAAGATTTCTTGGGATCACTAAGGACTGCGGATAACCACACATTTCTGTAAAGTGTTATGATGAGAATTAGTATGTCTCTGTCCAGCGGCACGTTCAAATCAGGTTGAAAGCTTGTACAAAAACTCTTGATACAGTCCACCTTCTTCATGAGTTATTTTCCCGTAGTATTGACTGAAGACTAGAATTTCTCTATTTATGAAAAACCAAAGGCTGAATGAGGCACAAGTGTACGCATCTCACAAAGGACAGAGTCCAAGAATGTTAGAATGCAGGAAGCTTTTACAGAGCTGCTACCCAAACTGAGAAAACCACCAAGTCGCTACTGGGGTTTCTAGACAGCAACACACAGGTAAGCACCAGCTGGTTAGTCATATAGCTGAAACACTCTTTAGAGTCATGCTGTCTTTTTCTCCACTTGTGAATTCAGCTTCAGATTCTGAAATGATGCTTCAAACATCTGAGTTCTACAGAAATTAACCACCCTGGACACACACTCATACACACACCACAAGCCCACAGGCCCATTGAGGATGAAGAGGCAAAGAAAACAGACATCTTTAAAAGTGTTTCGACTCCCTGGAAGAAGAAAGTCAAAACTCTGAATCTGTATGCTTCAAAATCTGTTCAGTGTCTGCTGCCTAGGCTGAAAAGATCATTTGCTTGAGGCCTAGAGTACAAGGGTTGGCTAGAGATACAGTTATGCCTTGGTTAATTTACCTCGACAACTACTGGGATTTTCAATCTGGATCAATTTACACATCTGTAGTTCATCAGTGGTGTGGTAGGATGAGGCCTCTGAGGTCACCACTAGCAGACAGTGCATTCTGTCTTGCGAGTAAACTGCAGGCTGTCTGTGCATTCTATGATCATTGGCTTAATTTGGCATCTCCAGAAACTCACCAAACACTTAGCATTAGTTGATGGCTTTAGCTTTTTGAGATGTTTAGGACATGATTTAGTAATTTCAGTTGTCAAGGAACTTTGTTCAAATAAAACAGTCAGTCATTCATGTCCCTGGGAATTATTATCTAGATATTGATAACTGCTAAATCAGTCACGAGACAGAATTTGTTGTGTATCAGATCTTCCTGCCTCCTCAGAAACCCTTCTCATAGGGCCTTCCACTGTGTTTTAAAATATCTTGCCCTTTTTAGAAGTTTCTGGGGATTGCTTAGTCTTTCATCTTTTTGGATAACATTTGCCTTCATTTGTAAACTGACTCTCTGAGGGATGGGTCCCAGTGTCTCTAACAGAAGCAGCAGAAGAACACAGACCTTCCATTCCCACTCCTTGGTTATGCTCTGATACACAGCTTCTGAGCAGTGTTAGTTGGTAATTGCTTCTAGAAAACAGCTTTCCCTTTTTAATATCCCAGCTTTTAATCTGGGCTCCCTCTAGCGGCTGGAGCTGGCTTGCTTGGTAGAAGCTGGAAAGCAGACAGGTTTTTTCACTGTGGAAATCACCAAATGCTGAACATTAGGACTGGCTTTCCCCAGAGTATCTTTCTTATCACAGTGTCGGCCCCTTCCTTACCTCTCACCTCCTCCTCTCCCAAATATGGCCCGTGCTCATGCACTTGGGAAAGCAAGTGGGTGGAGAGCTGAAACCACGTTTCTTACCCTGATTGTATTTTATGTCTAAATCTTTGCTTAGGGGCATCCCGTCCCCAAAGGCTCCCAGGTTCATCTCGGAAATAACCCGTGTGATTCCCAGCACAGCAATAACACCGCATACTCTGTCTTCCTCACACATCAGGCCAACATGGTTTAGGCGCTAAAGCTAATACCCTTGGACTCTCGCTTCTCAAAAGGAGTATTTGTGTACCTGCTCCGCCAAAAATACAGTCCAGCTTTCCAGACGTGACACAGAAATACAGCCAGGAGAGTGTTGGATCTCAGTGTAGAAGCGGCTGTCATTGCGACTGCTAACTGAGTAACTACACCCCAGCATCTTCCCATTCCCTAGACCATTGCTGTCTCCGCCTCTGCCCATTTCTTAAACCAGTTTTTCCTATTTCTACATCACAGAATTGAGCATGATAAACACACCACCTTTGAACTTGTGCATTGAAGAATTAACTAGAAAGACAGTACTCTCTCTCTCTCTTTCTCTCTCTCTTTCTCTCTCTCTCTCTCTTTGTGTGTGTGTGTGTGTGTGTGTGTGTGTGTGTGTGTGTGCATATAAGAATGCAGTATAAAAAGAATCTTTTGAACTCTTCAGGGGCTTTACATTTCATGGTGGTCCCGGAATGTACCATAATGTTATTAAAAAGAAAGTAAACCAAACACCACTTCTATACTGTCTTCTATTAACTAAGCAGTTACAATAAGCTTTGACTATTTCTATGTAAATAAAAGAATCTTCAAGTTCTCTCCAAATGGCAGGCTTAAATTCTCCACTTGGATCGTGTTAACTGAAAACAATAGATCATTCATTCTCATTGACTATGTCCATCCTTGGGCGACATCTTTCCAACTCAGAAATCAGTGTTACCAAGAGTGGCTTGGTAAAATTTCAAATTTCCAGGATTTTACAATAGCTTTTTTGTGCCAGGCATTGTGTTAGGCAAAAGGACGAAGTGGGGCATCAGAAAGTCCTGGTCACTGGGGAGCTTAGGTCTCAGGGCCAAACCACTAGGGCATGTGTGAGGGTCAAGCACAGGGATGTGCAGGTACTGGGAGTCCACCTGAGGGACACTGGTCTGCGAGGAGGCAGGGGGAGAACATTTATTAAAGCCTGCCAGAGTTTCCTCAGATACCATTTTATTTAGGTTGAAAGCTGAGTTCAGTGTTTCCACATTGTAGGAAGAGCATGTGTAGATGAAAGATGTTTCCCACTGAGCATTAATTATCTCTCTAGTCTCTAAATCCACAGCTTTGCCAGCTAACAGTGTGCTAAGAGATACAACTTCCTTCTTAATGTATTTGATCTTAATATTGGGTGCCGAAATCAAACAAGTGTGTGTGTGTGTGTGTGTGTGTGTGTGTGTGTCTGTGTGTGTATGTGTGTGTGTGTGTGTGTGTGTCTGTTTGTGTGCTGGTACCCATGAATGCCAGAGGCACTGAATCACCCCAGAGCAGGAGTTATAAGAGGTTGTGAATCTCTCACCATGGCTGATGGAAAGTCAACTCAGGTCCTCCTCAAGTGTGCTGTGCAGGTTTCTAACTTCAGAAGTATCTCTCCAGCTCTGCTAAATAACTCTTTTCAGAGCTGTGCTATATAATTAGATTGTTACTCCTTAGTCTTCTTTTAATTCAGAATTACAGCTCTTAACTTTTCAAAATTATTCTTCCCGTATATTTTCTTTTCTTTTCAGAAGAAAAGTGAACTTTATTCTGATGTAAGGAATGATGATGTACTTTAAATCTAAAAGATACATTTCTCAAATACACTTCTGACAAAGTGCAGTGTAAGAAGACCTCTTCATACATGGCTGAATAAACTCTAAGCATAGTGCAGAACTTACAATTTAGATCAGGATGTCAAGGTCCTGCCTGCTTAATTACAGTGGAAAAAAATATATGTAGTCCAGGCCATTCCGTTTTGCCATACCGTGTTCCTAAAAGACGATCTTCAAATGGCATAAGCATTCCTCATGATTTATTCTCCAACAAATTAGGAAGAAAACTTATTTCTGTATAGGCCTAATAATTTTCTTATCAAATAACTCCTTAACTATTCATTATCCTTTGGTTATTTACTGAATTTGATTCATTGCAGTGCTGCTTTTTTTTTTTTTTTTTTTTTAACAAAAGAACAAGTGTTAATTAAAACCATTTTGGAAATGACCTAACAGTCATGGAGAACCATTTGACGTGGGTTTAACATATCTCGGAGAACTGCTCAAGAAGTCTTTGTAATGAACTAATAAGCCGTCCTTCTTGGATGTGAACAGACACAGGTAACATCAGAGGTCTTGTCTTTGTAAATTTCATTTCTATTATTATCTAGTCTGATCTAAAGCCCAGCTGGAAGATTAAATATGCATGGCCCATTAGTCCATATTTTGGTGAGAATTATGGGTAGGAAAGCTGTAGGCACTTAACAAGTGGCCTCCTAGGGACTGGACTCCACTGGGCACCTGAAAAAGCTCCACCCCCCCCCAGCTTTAAAAGGTGACTCTGTGGGCATTGTTTCCCTCTCACCAGGAGTTTGTCAGTCTTCAAGATCTCTAAGGAAATAATTTTTACACCACCTGATAAAACATACCTAAATTTAATTGTATGCATGGGGTATATGCACACGTACCCATTTGTGTGTGTTTGTGTGTGTGTGTGAGTGTGTGTGAACATGTGTGTGGAGGCCAGAGGCCAATGCTGGCTATCTTCCTGGATTGCTTCCCATCCTATGTTTTCATTAGCATGCATTAATTATACATGATAATGGGTTTAATTATAACATCTTTATTCATGTGCATGATGCATTTCACACATATTCATCCCTCCCTCATTAATCTTACTTGACCCTTCCCACACCTGCTAATACTCCTTTCTATCCAGCCCCCTTCTTATCTAGTGAGTCTCACTACTCCTGGAGCTCACCAATCTAACAAGGCTTCAGAGGTTCTCCCTGGAGCTACCTCGGTGCTGAGCTTACAGGTGTATACCATGGTAACCCGTTTTTATGAGAGTGCTGAGGACTTGAACTTGGGTCCTCATGATTTGGGGGTAAGAATCCTACCTACTAACCATCTCTTCAGTCCTTAAATTTATTATGAAAGGGAAATAGAGAGTGAAGACCACAGAAAACTGACATGTGTTTTTGTGACAGCCGAATCAGCTGTGCATTTTTTTGAAAGTGAAATCTGTATTATTTAAATACTGGCATTTGATGGCACAGGTAATTTAAGGGTAACCCTTCATGAGACAAGGCAGCTTGGAGTGATTAGACACTTTATGTTCTATACAAACCTATTTCTCTAAAGTTGCTTGCAACACACTGCAGAGCTAAGTATTTTTAGTTTTTCTTTTTTTACAAAAGGTCATAGAAATCTATTTTTTTCCCTAAACAGCAGTTAGTAAGCTTATGAAAGGCAGACGACTGTAAAAAATGCTCCAGTCAGAGGTTTGGCCTAGCGGAGGCTGGTTTCTGAACTGCCTGTTGTTGTCTGAATTTCAGCAGAACCATCAATGTTGCCAGATGGAGAAAGTGTAGTGACCCGGTTTTGATGTACACATGCACCATTTACTTTATAACCTTGAGGTTCCGATACTCAAGAGAGTTCCATTCCTGTTCTCTGGGCTGGCGGTGTTTGCCATGCAGGTAAAATGCTTGTTGGTAGGATTTCACACCGTGCTAAATCACAGTGTTCTGAAAAACTCAGGGCCGTGCAAAGGCCTTATTTCCAAAAAGTTACTGCTTCAAATAAATGTGCCATTTTATAAAATTACACCTACTGTATGGGGGGAGGGTTCTTTCATGTGAGTGACATTTATATGTCTACCATTTATACAGAATTGGACATTCTCCCACAGCAAGGCTGAGGAATGGTTTGAAAGCCTAGAGTAGTCTCTGAATGATAAATGTGGTGAATGGAACTTTTAGATGCTCCTGGGAGAACGACTCGGTAGTTTCTTTGTAAAAACCAAGCTTGTGTTAATATGGAAAGTAATTACTCAGTCAAACCTGGAGCTTAACAAGACTTTCAACACCTTTCTCAGCAGCACCTTAAGTCATAAGTTTTTTTTTTTTTTTTTTTTACCTTGGTAGAGCTGCATTGTGTGGATCATCTTGGACCAATAGCCCTTCAACTTAGATCTGTGAAACTGAAGCTAGAAGTAAGAATGGAATTCTAAACACCTCGACTTCGTGGTTCAGGCAACTTACTTTCTGGGACCCACCATTCATGTTTTGAAGCGCTGTGCAGGGACAAATAATAAAGCGGGGGGAAAAAATCCCAAACCACCTACCATCTGCCTCTGGACTGGCTTTCTTTCCCTCCTGCAGCCAACTGCATGACAGGCAGTATGCCTCTAGAAAAGCAATCGCTAAGCTGCTTAAGGATATTTAAATGAAGATCAAGGAAGACTGCCTGCCCAGTTTCATCTCTGTGTGAAGAAGTCCTTAGATTCAGGGTTATACTGCCAGACTGCACACATAAGTTATTCCATGCTCCGTTCTCATGGGCGGTTCAGATTTGTAGTTAAGAGACCAGTTAGACAGAGGAAGAATCTAGTCCTGGGTCTTTCTTATTGGGAGTCCTCTGAGTAATACAACCCTGGAAGGTAACGTTTGGCTGAATGGCTTAACTGATTTAGACGCAGCCTTGGGTGGCATTTTTATGAGAAGGATATGGGGCGAGTTTACCTACATCTCAGTATCAGCTGGCTGGAAAGTAGAGTCCAGAAAAGAAGGACTGGAGGTGGGCTGACAGAAAAGGGACCTCAGCCACTGGAGAAAGTGACAAGGCAAAAGAGCCAGTAAAGTGACCCACCTGAGGGAGAGGCGCCTGGAGGGGCGTTGGTCTGGCACAGCTGCTGTGGGCTCTGCCCTTTAGGCTTGCAGAGCGAGGTAGCTGCGGTGGGCTCTGCCCTTTAGGCTTGCAGAGCAGGGAGCCAGCTTGTGCTCTGCGCTGGCTCCAGGCTCTCTCCTTTAAGCCAGCCAAAGAGCAGAGGGAGGGCCCCGCTTGATTTCGCAAGAGGAGCTTTTGAAGCAAAGTTTCCGGGAAGAGTTCAACCTGGGAATCCCGCGCAGCTGAATGGAGCAGAACTTTTTGTGCAGCTCTGGTTCCCAGATGTAGCCATTCTCCGCTGGCAAGCGGGGTTAAAAGGGGGTTTTCCCTGAACCCTTGGGGACGGGGCATCCCAAGCCAGCTTGCAGCCCCGAGGAGCAGAAAGATAACAACTTTTCTGTTGGAGCTAAAGGACTCTGAGTAGGTCAGAAAACTGTACACGGGAAAGGACTTGGGCATTCCTCCTAGTTGCCTCTGTTCTTACAAAATAGTGGGATCTTTCTCCGACCAGGTGCCCTGATTCTTAACAGAACCAGAGTCTGAAAGATGAAAAGTTTTCAGGTCTTCATTTCAAATGCATATGTATCTCTATGTTCACAGGGATACTGCAGGGCTCCAAGGTTGTTGTATATTCAGGAAGGTGGAAGGAAGCCTCTTGTATAAGGAATGCATCTCTGCCTGTTTATTTCATCCCTACAGGTAACAATGCAATACAAACGTTACCTAAATGGATACCGCACTTTATTGTTTGTGAAAGAAAGACAACAATCAGACCACACAGTCAGAAAAGATGAAAATATGTTTTTTTCTAAATAGTTTTGATTTATAGTTGGTTGAAACCACAGATGAAAAACCCATGGATGTGAAGGGCTGACCACCTATAAAATTGCATAGGTGTATCTTTCTACAGAAACATCCAAATCCACTGTCATGATACTTTAAGACATAAAGAAACATGAGAACTTGAAGGAAAGAGCATCTCTACAGTACTGTTTTTACAGTTTAAAGTACAGAATTCTTAAGTCTGTCTTTCTCCCATCCATCTGGTTTAACTTCCATCATACTCTTGCCAAAGCTGAGATTCAGTCTAAGGGGAGTGTGTTCTCAGAAATTAGGAACCAGACTCTTTACTTTGCTTTGATTACAACTCTCTTCACATGTCCTGAGGAGTCAGTGGAGACCTCAGTATCTCCCCAAAAGTCTTGTTCTGACAACTAGGTGTGATTAAATAACTTCTTTTTTTAATGTCTTGGTTAGGGCATCTCATCCCCTAAGAGACTTACTACATTTGTAGCTCTCCATGGGCAGTTTTTCATCACATCTAATGTGGTACCACATCGAGAATATTTACTACGGTACTTGTTGATAAACCTCCTCGCCATTCTTGTGTTTGGCAAAGTGTTCATCTGATAATATTTGTGTAGGCCAGAAAAGAACATATATAATTAAAAAAAAATCAAAAAGCGCCTATTGATTTTGTGACATTAAGTTTTCTGGGTTTGAAGACTCAGAGGTGAGAGATAGGTATGTGTCTAGGGAAGAAGACATCTAGCTGCAATCCAGCTGCATCTCTAAGAACACTCACAATTGGCGAACTTGATAGCTGGGTGAGAGATTGGGAAGACTGGGGTTTTAGAGAGTTAAGGAGGGCTTAAGTGCTTTGTCCTGGTGATTTGCTATGGGTAGCATCCAGCTTAAGCCTTGTTGATAAAGAGACCCACTCTTAACCTGGTGACCCTGCTATTCACATGTAGAATTCAGATTTATTAGTTGCCAGTGGAATACCCTTTACTGTAAAAAGACAGTTGCTAAGGGCAGCAGACATTCTGACCACTGCATTCTTTTCTTCTGGGCATTTCATGTTATGTGCAGCAGGAGGCTCAGTTATGGTGAAGTAAGCTGTGAGATTCAGTGAGTTACTGATTCTAATTAAGAGAATCTGTAATGTTTATGATGACATAGATTACAATAGTAAGTAATAGTAATAAATAGCCAAGTACTAAACAGATAAGCACTTCACTCATTCATCTTGTGGCTTGTGAGTTATAGTCCCTTTAGAAAGCTACAACTGTGTCAATGATCCTGAAGACCACTTGATGTTGGCTAAATAGAATGTTTTCATTGTGTAGATTAAGAACCCAAATCATCTTGGGCTATCTTTAGCCTTGATCAACATCCATTGACTAGTCATTTACTTATCTCCCCTAACATTATTGACTTTGAAATAAACTCCTGAAATTGTTCCCCAAGTTTGACACACTTAGGCTCACCAACCCCAAAGCGAGGATGTGTAAAGACCACATTGAAATCCACAGATTTCACAGATATTTGACAGCCTGCCTACCAGAAGACCCCATGGCTGTAGTTTGTAAACACATTGATTTATGGCCTTTTCCCCTGTAACCTTTTCTGAGGCAGAACACGGAATCTGGGTCCCCAGGTTATGGTTGCTCATACTGGGCTTGGAATAAACTATTTGCTTTTTTCTGTATAGACTTGGTACTTACATCGACAGGTTTAAAGATTGATTTCCCCTTAGGTCTAGGAAGGACACACAATTCATAACTCCTTGGTTTTTCCTTAAGCCCTTGCTATAAAGGAAAGTTAAACTTTTTTTCCCCATGGTGGTGCAGGTCTTAAATCCTGACACTTAGAGTCTGAGGCCAAGAGGATCATGAGCTCCGAGTCAGCCTGGGCTACATAGTGAGATTTTGTCTTAAAAAAAAGCAAGCAAGCAATGAAGCAAGCAAACAAACAAACGAACGAAAACAAAACACAAACAAGAGGAAGCAGAGCTTTTTCCTCTTCTCAGACTCCCAACTATTTCGTCTCAGGTCTTTATGAATTTTCTCTTGTCTCCTGATCTACACGTGTTGGCACAAGAGATGATGGCTTACTAGTATGGAGACTGATTAACTAAACTCTTCTTGGTAAAGGCCTGTCTACCACTTGGAACAGACAACTGGATCAGTGGAGTAGGACATTTGGTTTCTATACCAGGTTTTACTCACCCCATCGCGTACTGATACTAAGGACAATCACCTTCTCAAATTCTCTAACTAGTGGCATTTTATCATTATTAGGAAGATGAAATTTTTTTTTTTCAATTTTATTGTTATGAGAGGCAAATATATTTTAGTTATGTAAGGCCTTTTGTTTGCTGAGGGCATCCAGAGTCCCAGAAAAGAAAGATTAAATTACTGGGATATGAAGGATGGAAGAAATTGCCTTTATTAGTATTAAACTTGAGAGGCACTTGACTTATTTATCTTGTGGTTAAAAGATTGATTATCCCTTTAGGCCTAGGAGGCACACACAATTCATAACTCTCCTAGTTTTTCTTTAAATCCTAGCTGTAAGGGAAAATTAAGTTTCCAAAAGATGCCAGCATCCTGAATACCCAAGGATTTGGTGTTGGCAGGATTCATTCTTCTTCCTGTGGCTGCATCATCAGATCTTTTGATAAGCCTTCCAGATGCTGTACTCCAACAAAGAGCTTCTGCTTAGGGATTTCCATGTTCACTGTGCCTGGAGTCATTTCTGTTTTCAGCATTGGAGAGGGTAGTCTATCATTAACACGTGTGGGAAACACGAACACTTAAATACCCTCTATCTGTTTTTGAAGTAAGGAAGAAAAGAAGGAAAAGAAACAAAAAGTACCACTGGAGGTATTTCTGCCTAACTCAAGGAAATGACTCTCTGACTAGTGTGAAACTCACGTCCTCTGGAAATATTTTCGCATCTGGATGTAATGACTCTTCTTTTTTCTTGCTTAGTGTTCTTACCTTTTGGCACCTTACTGGGTCTCTTGCAGTCCAGGCTCTGCAGAGGACAAGCCTTCCTTTGTCATTTCAGTTCTCAGAAGCAGAAGCAGCCATTCTGCAGCCATTCTTCACTTCAGACTTTATCCGTTCCTTAAAAATATTTTAAAAATTGAAAACCTAAAACAATATTTCTGTCTCAGTAAACTCTCTTTTCCCATTTCTTGTCTTGTTTCCATTATTTTTTTATTTCATGTATCTTAATTTCCAATCATGATTATCCCGGCACATTCTTGATCCTTGTGGGTCATACTGAACTGACACAGTTACTAGGAGTTAGGCTCATGCACCAAAGCACAGAGCATTGCCCACACCTGTGGGTTCTCTGATGGGACGTGACCCAAGAGGGTAGATCAAGTCTTTCCTGGAATGCTCCGGAAGCAACACACTCTTTGTTGTTGTTAGATTATGACTCCAGGTCACTGTTAGCAGAACTTGAATCCAAGAAAAAAGCTGCTTACATGAAGCAGGGTCAAGGATGGAGAGAGAGACCAATTTCTAGATTGTTGGCGCTTTGTGCTTAAAGGGTACTTTGTACCTGTGTGTAGGTATGAGCACAGCATACATGCAAGTGCTTGTGGGAACCATAAGAGGCGTCTACATTTCCTGGGACTAGAGTTAATAATAGTTGTGGATTTGCTCAGGTAGATAGTGGAATATTGAAACCTTGTCCTCTTGAAGAACACTTAACTATTGGGCTATCTCTCCAGCTCCACCCTGGGTTTACTTATTTTTTTTAAAATTGTGACTCTGTTATTTAGTCTGGGCTTATAAAGTTGACTAGGTAGGATGGACCTTGGATGGGCTCAATTATTTTCTCTGATCATAGACCGTGTTCCCATTGAGATGGGGTCAACAAAACACGTGGTCAGTATGAGGGAGACATTTGTTGTTCAAAACAACAGCAACTCAAATTGTCCTTTCTTATTTTGCCTCTAGTTGAGTTGAAGCTCGAGTAAACAGCTGATTTCTGTGGAAGAACATTCTCAGCTACTTCCCGTACAGCTGCAATTTAATTTCCTGTCTCAGTAAACAGTAAACTTTTTTTTTCCTGCTTCTTGCCTACCTTATGGGGAAGTAACAAAAAAAAAAAAAAAAAAAAAAAAAAAAAAAAAAAAAACAAATCCCTTCCCCCATTACTCTAGTCTCTGCAACAGCAGAGGATATAGTAACACATTTAGCCCTTTGACCTAACTGTAACCATATTCTGGGACTTACTCCAATGCCAACCAGAAAGCAAAACCAAACATTTTGCCACCCACCTGTACCCAAAATAAGTGTTGGTGGGAAAATAAGCCAGACGCTGACAGTATCAGACACTGGGCTGGTTGGTAGTCAGGAAGAGCAGAAAATAATTTAAAAATAAAACATGTCCCAAGTAATTAGAGTATAGCACAAGAGAAGAAAAGAACACCAACTAAGCCCATGTGGTAAATGAATGTGTGTTTCTTTAATGATAGAACCTAAAGTGGAAAGCAGCTACAGCTACTTTTTGGATTAAAAGGGGGGAGTGGAGCCTTGTCCCATTTGTGTGGGTCTATGACGTCTCAGTTTTGCGGTCTGTTAACTTTGGAAGCTTCTGAAGCACTGGCAGCCCAATGGGGTGGGCATCACCAACAACAATCTGAAGGTTGCACAAAGAATAAGGATAAACTCAAAGGGAGTCAGGATCTGATCAAAGAACAATTGTTCAAAATAGTTTGTAGAGATAGGGAAAAATTTACATTCCTTATTTGATAAATGAAGTTGGTATGAATCAACGTGTTCTTTAAGTAGTTTGAAACGTGAATGCAGGCCAATTCAGTGCTGCCCCACTCTCCTGGTATACAGCCATGCTTCCAACTCCTTGGAGGCGTTTGACTCCGTCTGGCTGGTGGCCATTGCTTATACTGGAACTATTGTCATTGGTAGGGCCAATTCCAGTTCAGTCAGTTTGTCCTTTTGCCAGTAACCAAAGGTTGGATTTTCACATACGAAAGAAGAGGTGAAAGCTAAACCACACCAAAAGAAAGTAAAATGTACTCTCTGGCCAGTGTGGTCCTATGAACTTTCAGGAAGGTGAAATTAGCATGAAACAGCCCAGAGGAGGGCAGGCAACTGGCCAGTCCAGAGGCCGTGTCAGACTGTCTTTCCTGTGCACTTGCTGAGAGTTATTTTTTGTGTGGGGCTTTAATGATAATGGTAATACTTCAGCTTTCCCAATGGCAGTCTTTGGTCTGATTACAGATATTGATGATTCCTTTTTACTCTTATTATTTCCCAAACAATACACTTAACCACTACAGCTTGTCTCTATGTCTATAATATTTAAAAAAAGTAGTAATGTGTTTAGTGAACTTATGGACAGTTGTAAAATTTCAAGACTTAAAGGAACATTTCTTTAAGAATTAGAAAGCCTTCTCTTCCAGATACTGAATACCCCTATTTATGTGAAAAACATGGTGACACTGTATTCATTGAGTTATTTTAACACAAATAAAAGCGTATGCACTTATTTCTTACAAATTTTAGTGGAAAGTTGGGGAGATGGCTCAGTGGAGATTGCACTTGCTTTGCAAACATGAGGATGGGTATTCAGATCCTACAGCCCAGGCAAAGCTGGACATGCTGGGAGCATCTGCAGTTCCAGCATGCCTACAACACAGTGGATGCAGAGACAGGAGAATTTCTGGAATCTTGCAGATCAGGGAGCTGGACATATTCAGCAGGACATAAGACACATTTCTTCCAAATAAGGTAAAAGACAAGAAACTACACTGGAGGTTTTTCCATGATTCCCATACCTCACTAACATTCATACTGGTGTATGGACATACACAAATATTAAAAAAAAAAAAAAACAACAACCCACAAGTTGAGGAACCTATGGAAACATCTCATTAGGTAAAATTACTTGAGTATGAAGACCTAAGACCAATTCCCTTGAAAACGTGTAAAAACCTGGGTGTGGCAGCATGTGTCTGTAATCTCTGCACTGGAAAGGCTAGGGGGATCCTAGAGTCTTGTCCAGCCAGCTTAGCTAATGGGTGAGCTTGAGATTCAGTGAAAGATGCAGTTTCAAAAAATAAAGTGAAGGAGGGAAGGAGAGATGGCTCAACAGTTCAACACACTAGTTGCTCTTGCAGAGCACCTGGGTTTGATTCTTAGTGCCCCCACAACATTGTAGATAACTCCAGTTCTAGGTGATCTGATGCCCTCTTTTGGCCTCCAGAGGTACCAGGCTTGCAAGTGGTGCACAGACACATACAGGCAGAATCACCCGTACACATAAGATAAAAAATGAAGAAGAAATATTTAAAAGTGGAGGGTGCATGAAGCAGATGCAGGACAGTGACCTCTGGCCCCTACATTCTATTATGTCGGTCCTTATACTCACACAAGTACACACACACACACACACACACACACACACACACACACATACACACACACCATGTATGCAGACAGTAAGGCAGTCTAGTAGTCAGCCCATCAACCTTGCAGTTCTCAGAGCAGCCCATGTGCCCAGCACCCTTACTTTGTTGTACCTGTGTGCACAGCACTCTTACTTTTCAGTACAGTGCAAGTAACTTATCAGCTGTGCTGCTTGCTTTACTCTTTGCAGTCTGGAGCCCTGAGATCAATGCTTATTTTATTTTCCATACAGTTTATATCTTGCCACATATAAAACACGTAGAAGGGTGGTTGGCACACTGTAGGGTCTTGATACATGTCCAGGAGAGAATGAATGAGTAGAAAGGTAGCAATGGTTTGATACAAACCTGTAAAAATAACATACACATTGATGCCTTTTCATTTAAATAAAAAACACACTGGTGAAATTAAAGCCCCACTTCACCCCGAGAAGCAGTAACCACCTCTTCTGATTGCCAAAAGTTCTTGTGCTAAAATTGTTCAGAAAAGGCCAAATGCCTCTGGTTACTTTATATCCTGCTATTCCCAGTGTTCTGCTTTATTTTTTCTTCAGACTTTAAAAAAAAAAACTATAACCTTTTCATTTAAATACTTCTTTCTCAACTCTGTATCTCCTATGTCTGCAAAAGCATTGTGTGGAAACATAATAGATTTCCTGGGTCGTTCCTTGCTGAAAGCATTTTTGTAGTGAGCTTTCCCCTCCTAAGTAGTGAGTTTTTCCCCTAAATCCGGGCAGTCAGCAGTTGCAAACAGGCTATGGAAGGATGCCGAGCATAATTCCTTATGTGGAAGAGATGAGCATGTCCCCTCTTCCAATGGAATAAATACAGCAGCTACAGAGAGAGCTCTGATTCTATTATGACATCTCTTCTTTGTACAGGACTGCAGGAAGAGGGGACTAGACATGCACTCTCAACTGATAGAAGTAAAATGCACTTTTAGTACAATGAAAGAAGACAAAAATAAATGGTTCACTCTCCTAGCCTTCTTCCAGTATCTGCTTTGAGTGGGCTATTGTTTAGGAATTCCTTGAAAATATTCTTCCTTCATAGTTTCTTGTATTTTGTAATCTGTGATTACAGCAAATTTTATACATGAGAAAGGCCACAAGGGAAAACATTTTTGGAGGCAATGTGGGTTATAGTTTCCAAGGCTTGGCGCAGTGACTTAAAACCCTAAATCACAATCATTTTAACACTGGACTTCCATTCAGCAGACTTTGCAGCATAATAGCAATTCCCCAAAAGGAGCATTCACAGCAAATGAAGTTTTTATTACAGGTTTTGATGTGAAGAATTTTAATTGAACGCCAGAAAATTAAATGGAGTAGTTCATCAAATCTCACCAAGATTTCCTTTCTAGGATTGACAGGTTATGATCCTTATCAGTGGGAAGTGACAGTATACCAGCCCAAGTGTCCACTTCACAAAGACTCAGTTGCCCATAGTAAAGGAAGCAATGAGAAAGAAACACAAGGGACCCTGCTAACTCACTTAAGTTCTTGGATTTGAAAAAACTTCTTCCTAAAATCCGAAGGAAGGGGTCTATCTGATTATGGAATGATGTTTGGCATCAAACTTGGGACTCTTCATATGTTAGATAGTACTCTACCACTAAGATGTGGTTTTTTCTTTTTTTAATTTTTAAGTTTGTGATATGGTCTTGTTAGGTTGCTCAGGTTAGCTTTGTTCTAGTATTCTCCTGCCCCAAGTAGCTGGAATAAAAGGATATAACATCACAGCCAACAAGAAGGGATGTTTAACAAGAATAACCTCAATACCACTACTGATAAAGATTTTTTTTTTCAGAATAACTTACAAACGACATTATTAGTATTTAATAAACTACCCTCTCAAACAGATACAGTTAGAATTTTAAGTTTTCAAATCAAAACACTAAGGCACCATGCTCACTAAACTCCCTAAAGACAGTCTGAATAGCTGCTTAAGTGAAGACAAATATGGAGCAAAATTTATTTGACGTGGATTTCTTCTACATTGTCATGTACAAGATGACCATTTTATGGAGAGTTCGAGGAAATCTGGTAGTTACTGTATTTGGTGCATTTCCTGTTTACCAGGAATTGGCCTAGACATCATGGGTGTGTCAAAGAAGATCAGGCAAGCTTCTTAGAGACGTGAGATTTTTCTATTGAGGAAGTCTAACTATGACTGTACATCTATAAACACCTGAGTAATATAATCAAATACAGTGAAGAAATAGAGCGGTAAATTATGTTTTGCACTCAAACTTCTAATTGTCCAATGACAATATGCTTTCTATTTAGAAGACAGAACATATGAAATTGGCTATGTTTCTAAAACATTCCAACCATACCTTGGTATCAGGCTTTAAATTTTGCATATGTTAAGAGTGTTTGATCAAAAATTAATACCAGTATTTGGGCATATCTTTGTAATCCTTTGGCCATCTTTTATTACAAAGTTTATGTAGTTTGGCATATAATTCAATTTTTGTAGTAATAGCGAGTGTTACATCTTTCAAGATTTAAAATATATTTTGCTCCCATTACCTGATACCTGTGAATGACCTTATTTAGAAAGAGCTATGAATGTAATAAGCAGTTAAGGAAACAGAGAAGAGGTAATCCTGAAGTCAAGTGACTCTAAGTAAAATTACTTATCCTTGTATGATAAGGAAGAGAAATATCTGAAATACAAAAACACAGAAAAGAGCATATAGCAATAGTACTGGAGTTATGTAGCTTTTGGGGTTTGGAAGCACAATGCCATTGGGTGTCTGAAGTCATCAGAAGGCAGAGATGTGGCATAGAACAGATTTCTCTTTCTAGGTTTCAGAGAGAGTTAATCCTGCTGGTACATTGGACTTGTGGATGCAAAAATGCACAAGTAAATGCTCTAATGTTGAATGAGTTTATTGGCCCTTGTTTTTTGAGACAGGTTGGCTTTGAACTCACGAGGTAGCCTAGTCAGGTTGAATTTATATCTTCTGCCTTCTTCCTCTCAAAAGCCAGAGTTAAAGACATCTGCTTGCCTTATGATAATATCACGACTTTGAACTTCTGGCCTCTAGAACCATAGAAGAGTAAATATGTTATTTTAGGTAATTTGTTACAATAACTCTAGGAGATGAAAACACTTGATGGATGTTTTGAATCGTGGCATGGAGACCCCCCTTCCTATTGCCAGCCATCAATTACCTTATGACAGTTTCTTATTATATTTGTCATATAATGTTGACTTTACCTGGCATCAAGACCACTTCTGTAACTCTTAAGCATAAAATGGACCCAATACTGACCATGGTCAAACAACTAATGCTCTCAAGTTGGCATTTGTGTTTTCAGATAGTGAGAATCTTTATTAAGCTCTGATTGTAACTGAAAATTTCCTTTACCTACAAACTAGGCTCTAAGTCACAAGCCACAGAGAACTATGCTGTGCTAATAAATACCTGTAATGCAGTCACAGTAATACATACATACATATATACATATATATGAATATATATAAAATATTCACACACACACACACACACACACACACACACACACACATGGCATATCACATTTCAATTCAGAATCTGAAGGGATAAGTATCAGCTTAAGACACCCATATACCAAATTCTTAGCACAAAGAAGGTTTATTTGTCCCAGAAGAACAAAGATCAGGGAATAAGTGACAAAGACAGGACATAGAGGCAGAGAGAGAAGGGAAAAGAACAAAAGAGGGGTAAGTGGTATTTGTTCTAGAGTGGGACAAAGGACCGCATTACAACAGAGAGGAGGCAGACATAGCTCCTAGGCAAATGGCAGCTTAAAGTAAAATTGGAAATCCCTTGCCAGAATAAGGAGTTTAATTTTAATTAGGCATGTTAATTAGATGAGTCAAAGTGGACTTTTGATTGCTGGACTTCAGTACTTTGATAGTTGGGCCTTAGTAGTCTGCTGAAGGAAGAGGCATTGGCTAAATGAGTGAATATTAGGCCATGGTGGCTATCTTTAGAAATGTAATCTAATAGTTTTTAGCAAGGCAGAGGGGATAAGGGAGAAGGGAAGTCTTGCCAGAGCATTGGTTGCTCAAGCTGGCTAGAATTCCTTCAGTATCCTTGACTGTCCTCAAACCAACTACATAGCCAAGGCAGACCTTGAACGTGGGCAGTCTTTCTGCCTCAGCATCCTTAATGCTGGGACTATGGTGCGTACTGCCACATCTGGCTTCAGATAGTATCTCAGTTGCTTGTCAACTGCAGTCCAATTGCAGTAGCTTTTGTAAGCCTATTTTTTTTTTTTTAATAAAATTCTGAGGCATGCACCAGACTGCCAAGGAGGCTTATGGCACAGAAAATGATAACAGTAGTGCTAACTTTTAAAAAGACAACCACAGCCTCAAGCAAAACTATGTGCTTCTTTAGAAACTGAGTTATTTCTTCTATTTCTCTTCAAGGGCATAGAGCAGTTACAGTAACTAACATTCCCATTTCCTCAGTAGATCTGGGGTTCGTGTTCCTTAATTACTTTACATTTTTGTGGAACAACTCATTTTTTCTCTCTATGAATGTGAACACAATTTTTTTTTGCTTTTTAAAAATTTTGTTTCTTTTCTTTTTCTTTTTCTTTTTTTTTTTTTGCTAAAGGGTACATAGGTTATAATGCTTATCACTAGAAATCTGCTTATCAGTGGGTTTCTGATTTGAGTTTTGCCTGTGAGAATCTAAACTCTAGAAGTGCTTACTGGCAGGAGCCTGATATGGATGCCTCCTCACAGGCTCTGCCAGGGCCATACTGATACAGATGAGGATGCTTGCAGCACAGGGACCCCAATGGCAGAGCTAGAGAAAGGACTGAAGGAGCTGAAAGGTTTTGTAACCCCATGGGAAGAACAACATTCTTAGCCAAACAAACCCTCCAGAGCTCCCAGGGACTAAAACATTAACCAATGAGCACACATCGAGAGACCCATGGCTCCAGTTGCATATTTAGCAGAGGATAGCATTGTCTGGCATCAATGGGAGGAGAGGCCTTTGGTCCAGTGAAGGCTCATTTTCTCAGTGTAGGAGAATGTCAAGGTGATGAGGTAGGAGTGAGTGGTTGGGAGTGGAAGCACCTTCATGGAGACAAGGGGCGGGGCAGGGGATGGAAGAAGGGGAAAAGGGGATGACATTTGAAATGTAAGTACAGAGAATATCCAATAAAAATGATAAAAAAGAGAATTTGAACTCTGCCTTGTTCATAGGTTGCCTGGTCTTATGTGTGTGTGTGTGTGTGTGTGTGTGTGTTTTGTTGTTGTTGTTTTTGTTGCTGCTGCTGAAGACAGAATGTATTCTGCTCTCTGAACAAGAGTAATGTTAAGCATGATGAATTTTGTAGAACTCTGGCAGTAGAAGATCATGTTGTAAAGATAGTCTAGGGCTCTCTTCCCCCAATGGAAACGATGTTTTCTATGTTTATATCACTCCAGTTTTCACAGTGTCTGATTATTCTGCTGGTGGCATGGTTTTTTGACTATGGCCAAAAGAACCAATATTTCACAGTAAGGAACCTCTTCTAAGCTGCTCAGTGTAAGCAAAGCTTATTGCTATTTTTGGCTTTCTTCAGGACTGATGGCTGTAGAATGCCATTTCTTTACAAACTAGTTAAACTCCCCCCCAAATATACATGTGTGCATTTGTACATATAATCTTGTCCTGCAGAATCATTGACTCATTCATAGTATCATTTAAGTGTTGACCATGCCTCAGGATTGGGCTGTGGACGTGGTCAGCTCTAGAGGCAGACCTGCAATGTTGAGGGCACAAAGGTCTTTGTCCTCAGAGAGAAGCACTAAGAGAGCACGAAATGTTAATCATTCAGTGGTATCTCTTCAATGGAGGCAATACAATCAAATACCTGCATTCCATCCAGAAAGTTGAGACTGAAGGAGGTTAATGACCTGGTGACCTTTTGCTCTCTGTGGAAACAGAACTCACTGTAATTCCTCGGATTGATTGTTCCAGACTCTTATCTTCCTATATCGTTACCCATCCTTATGATATAAGTCACAAATATTTCATGGCCTACTGACTTCTGTGCTGTTGGTCAGAGACTACATTAGATTCTAGGCTTTTTGGCTATAGAACCCATCCTCATGGTCACATGGTACTTTGTAAGGAATTTCTTTAGTGTATTGGATTGATTGAGCTCATTGTTGTCTGGAAACCTTTTTTCCAAATTGTACTGTTTCTTAAATATGCTATCAATGGACTGCCTGACATTAGATTCACTGAAGTCTGACCTAGGTTGAAGTCAATCTGCAGTGGGTTTTCATTCTTATCACTTTAAGGGGTTTCCTTCCCTGTATGACTCCTTCAGGGACCCCTCTCCTCAACTCTCAGGGACATGGAACACATGGCTTTCTCTTCTGTCTCTTCTGGCCCAAATCACATTTTCCCTCAAAGCCTCATGTGTGCTTCTTAGCCCCTTCTAGACTTTTGTTTTTCTTCCCTAATTTCCCACTGCTAGAGTTAAGTCTTTAAGCATTTAAGAAATAAAGGAAAGTAAAGGAAAGGAAAAGAAAGGAAAGGAAAGAAAAGGAGAAAAAAAATACAGAGGAAAAGCAAAGAAAACAAAAGTCGAGATCAGTCGTCCCTTCTGCATGGTCATGTAAAGAATTTCTACTTATTTGGCCTCATTGCCTATTTGGTCCTAATTACTTATTCTATCTCTCCTGAAGGTTCTCAGCTATGTATTCTAAAGTGTGTATGGACATATATTAATTATATAAAATAATGTGTTTCATACATCTACATAAAATATGTTGATCATCGCCTTTGCCTAGAATCTTCTTTTATCTACTATCCCTTCTGTCCCCAAGAGGTTCCTTCTGTCAAAAATCACTGAGAGAAATTCACTAATATTTGAATTTCCAGGTCTATCTCAAATTTTAATGGTTGTTTTCCAGTTTTCAATTCTTGAGACCTCTCTGATGTACATAAAACTTGCCCACTACTTCCTTCAAGTTTGTCAGCATCACCACCACCATGTTGTTGTCTGGATTTCTCTGTTGCCCATGTGTCTCTTGGAGATTTGTTGTTACCATGATCACTGACATCTTTCCTTCCCATCTCCCCATCGTGGGCTGGATGCTAAGTGACTCCCAGCCTTCCTTCCCAGCATTGTTTTTTTCTGTCATGTTCTCAGTTCTCCTTCTCAGTTCCCAAATGACTCTCCTTACTGATCCCTTTCTGAATGTGCCCTCTGACCTAAGTCCTTCATAGTTTCCATATTTCTCCCAGCACCAAAGCACTGTCAAGATTAGTCTGGAGAAAACATTTCATCTGACTCACTGTACACACAGCAGAAACTCAGCTATGAAGCTGTTCCTTCAGTATGGTGGAGTAGAGCGTGGGCCTTGAGAACTGGCAAAAAATAGCAGACAGGACATAAAATAATAACCCCATTTCTTCCTTTCGACCCCCTTCCTCATTTTCTTTCCTTTCCTGTCTTCTCTGCTGCTGCATCCGACCAAATGGGTTAAAATTAACTGACCTTGTGCAGGTTCTGAAAGTTAGGTTTTAAGACCTGGCTTAATTTGGCTAATGGACACAAAAGAGAGTATTAATAAAAAAGGAGGAAATGTAATACATATCCAAGAATATGTAGCTCTCACGGGACATGAGCAGGGGCTGCAGAATAGTTTGTTGCTCCCCATTTCTGTGTGCATCCAGTCTTTGAAGAGTTTTTCTGACATTCGTTCTTAGCATGGCACGTGGTCACTTATAGCTCCTCATGGAACGTGGTCACCTGTAGCTCCTCATGGCATGTGGTCATTTATAGCTCCTCATGGAACGTGGTCACTTATAGCTCCTCATGGAACATGGTCACCTATAGCTCCTCAGTTAAATGGTAGTAGTGGTGACAGTAGAATCTATATTCCTTCCAAACACATGGGCAATAATCTTCTTCTGCTTTCCTTATATCTGGAAAAGTTTACTCATTTCTCAGCCTTTTATCATCTTTTCTAGTCATCACCCTGAAAACATTAAAAAAAAAAAGTTATTCCTCTTCTCTACTTCTGTGCCCTCAGGTTCTCTGGGTATGGTTTTGTAAGCACGGTTTTGTATGTTGTAGTGTCTGTCTGCATTTGGACTGAGAACTCACCTGTAACTGGAACAGGACTTATGTCCTCTTTCCCTTAGAGCACTGAAGGCAGGGTGTTCACAGACTCTGTCTGTCATAAGTGCTTAGGGAATGACTCCTCATTCTCTACAAATTTATAGCAAAAAAATTGGCACTTGTTAGCAGGTGGGGTTTGTGTGTCTCTTTACATAGAAAGACAGTCAAGGTAGCATGGGCTGAAAAAAACTGGGCTTTTAGGAGATCTTTTGTTGTTGTTTGTTTTGCTGGCCTTTTGGTCAGAGTCAAGTCACTTACTATTCGACCAAGAGTAGAGGGTTGGCAGTTCTTTCTTCAATAGAGTAATAGGAGCTAATTAGATACTATTTGTAATGTGTTTAGAGCAATTCCTGCCTTTTAATAGAACCTCAGATGATGCTAGTTATAACTATTAGAAAAAAATGTTAATATCCGGCCCCCATATATAGTTTATTTAGGAAATAGAAAAGACTGTGATGAGGTATTTTGACTTTAGCAGTATTTTCTTTTCTTTTTTTCTTTTTGTGACAATCCATGTGAGGTTTGGGATTGAGAAAGTAGTAATTTTCGGAAGCCACTTGATGAAGCCGTATAGTCTACCATAGTGATAAGAATTTCATATATGTCAGTCACTCTGAATGGTTTCCTGGATACAGGCCCAACAGGCTTCAGGAATCCAGAGATCAGAAGCCTGTGAATGGACAGCTTACAAAATGCAACCAAAGTATTTCACCCTTCTTAGCTATTGCATTCCCTTTTCTTAATGCAAATGAAATCCCATCAATGTTTTGGACCATCTAAACTTCCTTATTTTCAAAGAGATTGTGGGTTCAAAGGTTCACATTTCCTTATTTGCCAAAAGGTTTACTTTTGAAGGTGTGTGTTTATAATCCTCACCCCATTTTCATATTAATTGTGGTTGTCTATCATTTGGTATTTGGTATTTGTAAGAATTAACCATTCAGGGCTGCTTGCCTTGTCTTAATATTTTTGTCTTTCTTCTTTTTACCTTCTTTTTCTTTCTTTACTTTCTTCTTCCCTTCCTTCCCGTCCTTCCTTCCTGTCCTTCCTTCCAGTCCTTCCTTCCTTCCTTCTGTTCTTGAAACTGGCTTTTTGTTTGTATCTGTGGTTGTCCTGGAACACATTCCATAGATCAGGCTGGTGATTAAAGGAGTGTGCCACCACTTCCTGGGCCATTGTGTTGTTCTTGACATTTCTATATATCTGACTGTCTTCCTCAAGTCCTTCTGGTATAGGAGTTATGTACAACAACTACGAATTTTTTTTTTCATTTTGCAATTATTTTATTTGTTTACATTCCAGCTGTTGCTTCCCACTTCCTGGTCCTGCCCCCCATGGTTCCTCATCCCATTTCTCCTTCTTCTTGCCTTCAGAAGAGAAGAGGATTCACCTCCCCTCCAGGCATCCCCCTTCCCTGGGGTCTTTAGACTTTCTTGGATTAGACAAGGATTAGGAGCATCTTCTCCTACTGAGGCAAGGCCAGGCAATCCTCTGTGACATACTCCAGGTGGGGAGACGTAGGCCCTCAGACCACCCTGTGTATGCTGCTTGGTTGGTGGCTCAATCTTAGGAGCTCCCAAAGATTCGGGTTAGTTGAGACTGCTGGTCTTTCTGTGAGGTTACCCTCCCCTTCAGATTCTTCAATACTTCTCCTAATTTCTCCATAGGGCTCTCCAATTTCAGTCTAATGGTTGAGTATAAGTATCTGTTTCTATCTCAGGTAGCTGCTGATAGGGCTTCTTAGAGGACAGCCCTGCTAGGCTCCTGTCTGTAAGCACACCATAGCATCAGCAATAGTGTCAGGCCTTGGAGCCTCCCCTTGAGATGGATCCGGAATTGGGCCAGTCACTGGAATGATTTCCAGAGTGGTTGTCCCAGCTTGCAATTCTACCAGCAATAGAGGAGTGTTCCTCTTTCTTTACATGCTCACCAGCATGTGTTGTCACTTGAGTTTTTATCTTAGCTGTTCTGATAGGTGTAAGGTAGAATCTGAAGGTCTTTTTGATTTGCATTTTCCTGATGACAAAGAACTTTGAACATTTCTTTAAATGCTTCTCGGCCATTTGAGATTTTTCTGTTGTGAATTCTCTCTTTAGCTTTGTATTCCGTTTTAAAAATTGGGTTATTTGGTTTTTTATTGGACGTTAACTTCTTGAGTTCTTTATATATTTTGGATATTAGCCCTCTATTAGATAAAGGGTTAGTGAAGATTTTTCCCCCAATCTGTAGGTTGCCATTTTGTCCTATTGATGGGACCTTTTAGCTTACAGAACCTTTTGAGCTTCATGAGATTCCATTTTTCAATTGTTAATTTTGGAGCCGGAGCCATTGGTGTTCTGTTCAGGAAGTTTCCCCTCTTTGCCAATGAGTTTGAGGTTGTTTACCATTTTCTCTTCTATAAGATTTAGTGTATCTGGTTTTATGGTGAGGCCCTTGATGCACTTGGACTTGAGCTTTGTACAGGGTGATAAATATGGATCTAGTTTCATTCTTCTACATACAGACAGCCAGTTGGACCAGCACTATTTATTGAAGATCCTTTCTTTTTTTTTTTACTGTATGTTTTTGGCTTCTTTATCAAAGATCAACTGTCCGTATGTGTATTGATTTATTACTGGGTCTTTGATTCTATTCCATTGATCCACCTGTCTGTTCTGTACCAACTGTCTTTATTACTACTGCTTTGCAGTCCGGCTTGAGGTCTGGGATGATGATTCCCCAGAATCTTCTACTGTTGAGAATTGTTTGTTCTGGAGTTTTTGTTTCTCCATATAAATTGCTCTTTACATGTTAGCAAAAAATGTGTTGAAATTTTGATGGGTATTGTATTAAATCTGTAGATTGCTTTTGGTAAGATGGTCATTTTCCACTGTATTAATCCTATGAATCCATGAGCCTGGGAGATCTTTTCATCTTCAGAGGTCATCTTTGATTTCTTTTCTTCAGGGGTTTGAAATTCTTGTCGTACAGAACTTTCACTTACTTGGTAAGATTTATGCCAAAATATTTTATATTCTTTGTGGTTACTGTGAAGGATGTTGTTTCCCTAATTTCTTTCTTAGCCTGTTTATCATTTGTATAAAGGAAGGCTACTGATTTGTTTGAATTAATTTTATATCCTGCCACTTTGTTGAGGTTATTTACTAGCTGTAGGTGGTATCTGGTAGAATTTTTGGGGTGGTTTATGTGTACTATCATATCATTTTCAAATAGTGTTATTTGACTTCTTTCTTTCCTAGAAACTTCTATTTTCTATATTTATCTAGAAGCTTATTTTGGTGCTAGATTAAGTGAACGTCTCAAGGTACACTTAAGTTTATGTGTTTAGTTTTGCCAGATGAGTCCTTTGTAGGGTTGTGTGGACAGGTGCTAGAATAGTTAGCCTTTTATTTTAGATGTATTAGGCTTCTCATGTAATCAATTACTTGGTGATCAACAGGGACAAGGAAGGTGCAAAATACTATGCTAGACTGAGGGAGATTTCTGAACAAAAATTTAGCCCATGATGTTAAAGACAATATTTAATGACTGAATAAAAATCCCAAAGTTAATTTTTTATAAGCAAGTCTTCCACAAAGTAACCTAGGTCTTACTAGCAAAATGTATGGCCTAGGTAATAGGGTGAGAACAGGAAGGAAGTCCATGCACTATGGTAATTGAAAACTTCAACTGAACTATCTTCGGAATGGCTAGAAATAGATTCTCATGACACATTAAGTACAGAGGGGAAGCTTGAGCGCCTTCTAAGGACACATACACCCAAAGGTAAGAAAGCACACTCATGTGTAGCATTCTTTTCTGAAGATGTGCTGGGTGAACCAGAGGTGTGCCACACAAGGTCAACGAGAAACACATGTTAAACGAGCTGCTACATTAGTTTCCACCAAGCCTGTGCTTTAAAACTGCGCCCAATTTAAAAGAGGCACCCAAGTAAAATCTCCTTTCTTCACTCGATCAAAGTGCAATGAAGCAGAAATTGTTGATCAGGTTTTCCATCTCACCTCCATTTATTCATGTTCTTTACAGGTATTTTTACCACTTTTGACTGCTGCACATTAAGTCAATAAGGTTCTGCACAAAATTCCAGAATTAGTAAAAATGACTGTCTGCTTATGGGTGATGTTTGTTAGGGAAATGTTACCACTAGTAAGTGGAGAGATGCTTGGGAACTTTGATTAATTAAGAGAGAAAGAGGGACAGTATTTGTGTTTCTGTTGATCAATCCACATACTTGGAAAAGGCAGGAAGTAGAGACAGGAGAGATTTTGAACATTTATATAAATATTTCTTATAAGCAACTAAAAAATGTGACACCTCTTTGTAATTAATTATTTTGGTTCAAACAAAGCATAAGAACACATTCAAAAGAACTTAAAGAATTTTATAAACATCTTATTTTATTTTTGCCTGCATTAGCCTAATGTAACTGTCCTACATGCATGGCTGATACCTGAAGAGGCCAGAAAAGGGTTCCAGACCCACTTGGACTGGAGTTACAGGTAGATGTAAGCCACCACGCGGGTGCTTGGAACTAAACCACTATTCATTTTGAGAATGGCAAATACTTTAAACCACTGAGCATGTCTCCAGAACCCTCAAAATTACTTTCATTTGGTACTTTAAAATTTTTGTTTTTTAAAATTGCATAAAATACACAGGCATTTATGTTTTAACCATTGTCAATATACAAGTAAATGGCATTTCTTAATTTTTTGGGCAGTTCTGCACCTTTACTTGACATTCAGCAGGTTAGTTCTCATCCATATTGATTGTCTCTAGATTCCTGAATGTGGTAACAAGCACATAAGTTACCAATTTGTAGAGCTTGTTTGGTGAATCCTCCTACCATAACATTTTCTGGGCAAATGTACCCAAATGGTATATGAAGCATCCTTGGCCCAGACGACTTTATTGAGCCTGGTGTCAATGTGCACATCTGGAGTCCCGTTTCCTTCATGGCAAATTTCCAAATTTGTTTGAGTGTCCCAGGATCACGCTTCTTGAAGCCCACTCCACGGATGGGCTTGTGAATGTTGATGGTGTATTCTTGAGTCACCACCTCACTGATGGCAGAATGGCCCTTCTTCTTTCTGGAGCCAGTCTGGTGGCCCCAGTTGGGAAGGAAGGGTGAGAGGGATTGTATAAATGGCACCTTAGTCTTCACCCACATCTACTGAGCGACTGCTACCCTCTATCTCCATTGTTTAATGCCATCCTGTGGGGTCTCTAAGTTATCAAGCGTGGGTATCCAAGAGTAGAGTTAACTTAAGAAACATAAGAAGCAAACATCAGGACTAAGGCTAGAATTTTCTGATGCGCAGCTGCCACGAGTTGAAACAGTTGAAAAGACAAATGAACCACACTTCAAGTAATTCATGTGGCATAAGTATCGTTTATCAGAGAAAAGCATCCTTAATGTAGCCTGCATTGATATCCCTCCAACATGTCACATGCTACTTTGTCAAGCACTAATTTAAATGCTGCACCATATGCTGATTTAGCCACAAATGAGAAAAAACAGCAGGGGGGTCATGATTTTTATGATAGGCTTGAAGGAGGCTCTTCACAGTTCTCCAGATATTAATAATTCTTCCTTGCTCTGGACTCATGCCTAGCATGTACACAACAGACAAGAGAACATTAGGCGCAAATAAGCTCTATTTTTCTAGACAAGAGCACTGATCCCCATGTTCTGTACCAAGAACGATGGAGTAGCCAGGAACTAGACTAGTGATAGGGTAGCCTGGTGAGTTTACAAATCTGCAGGTAGGTTTGCAAGAGTAGCCTTTATTTCCTTTCATACTGAAAGGAGTTTGACTACAGGGTAGGATTGGATGAAGATTATCCAGAAACGACAGGCACATATTTCCCCTCTGTAACTGTCTAATTAAAAGACTTGGTTATATGTTATTTTTGTCAAGAAGGTCAAGACAGTGAAGATAATGTTCATTCCAATGTTTTAATAAACTGAAATACCAGAGAGTGGAAAATGGAAAATACCATAGAGAATGCAATTTTAACTCCAGAGTCACTAAAAAAAGTTACACTCCACTGAGGTCAATGCCACTTGTTTCCAATTTTTACAGTCAACTTTCCCAAGCTAATATCTGGATATAAATAAACCATATTTACATACTCTCCACTGTTTTGTTCCTAAAATAATCTGTAGTATCTCAAGCTAATAGACTGGCAGGCATTACGCAGGAATAATAATTTCCTACACCAAACTGTGAGAACTTACCATACTGTGCAATCTTCTCTCAGACTGTCAGTGTTTACCACAGTCCTTTGGTTCTGTAATATTCCCACTCTTATTTTATAGAAGGAAAAGTGTGACCCCAAGAACTGGGCTTTTGCCAGTCAGGATATAAACTCCCACATCTGGCTTCAGAGTTCATAACCCTGACAGTTCAACCATGATGAAGTAAAGCAGTTTTGAAAACAGAAATACCTACATTTCTAATTCCAAACCGGTCAGCTGTTGATGCCTGCTTCAACTGTGCTTGCTGTAATATTACCAGGACTCTTGGCAGTGCTTCCAGACAGGGGGCATTTGCCTTGTTCATGATCATGAAAAAATCAGTGTGACTGGTATTCCAAGTCAGACTCAGAGTTCCATGTTTGTGTGAAGAACAATCTACATGGTCATCAGCGTATCTAGTAACCAAGTTGACTTATAGTTTGAATTCTCAGGTGTGTGAAATAGGATCTTATCGGGGAGTATGGCATCCTTTAAAAAACAAAAAGAAGTGAAGGCTATCAATGCCTCTTTTAGAATTTTACTGTCTCCTGAGTTAAAAGGAAACAAGTAAAGAAGGAAGGAAGGAAGGAAGGAAGGAAGGAAGGAAGAAAAAACATCAAGAAGAAGGCAAGGTGAGTTAGATTAAAAAGAAAGTAGTTGACACTACTTACCTCAGATATCAAAATGGGTCTGAACAATAAATCTGTGTGGTTTTATAGTTTATACTATGTCCCATAACTATACTTGGGACTTACTAATTCTTGTAGTCCCAAGAGACTTCATTTTTGGGGGTGTGGGTGTGAGAAACTGGGCAGTTTAAGTGATGAGCATCAGAAGATCACAGTTGTCAGGTCTATGGACGGACAGAACTGGAACCCAGACTTTCTGCTTTTCCTCGGGCCTTGTGGGTGCAAACTTCTCTTGAAGTTTCCCCCACGTGCTTTTAATCATCCCTTGAAACTCTTCCAAAGTGTCTTCGGATAGGATCAGCTTGTTCTCTTCCACGGACGGGCCACTGAAGATGGTGTCTCTGGGTTGAGGGTACTTGTGCATGTAGTGGTTTGAATGCAGTCAGGTTGAATGTGCTCAGCTCTCCTTCATCTGATTACAGGCCTTGTGTTCATCTGGCTGTTCTTTCTCCCAAAAGGCCTGTGCTACTGCAGGTAAGCGCCCAAGTCCTGGCCCGTTTGGTTTCATCCACAGGCCATGCCTCGTAGACCTTATGGAAACACCAGTGCAGAGAGTGACCTTATTAGACCCAGTTTTCATAAGAGAATCTAATTGCCAATGTCTGCTACAATGACTGGCCTCTTGCCATCCTGAAGAAACCTTCTAGTACCTTAGAGTTCCTGTATAAATAGCTGAAGGGGTGAATGGTTTAATTCTGAAGTTTAGTTTAACACAGAATTCCCTTATCAGATTATATTCAAATCACTTGTTATGTTAGGTGGTGGTAGCTATCAACTAGTCATAAATTGTGTTCTATTCTTGCACAGTTGAAGATCCCTAACTGGACAGGGTAGCCTGGTCAGCGAGGCTTGTATTGTCCTTGGGCAATTAGCAGACATAACCCAATCAGAGTCTTGAAAAGTATTTGCGGATTAAGTTTTTGTTTGTTTTTTTTTAATTTTGGGGGGAGGGGTGTTTCTGGGAGTCTGATCTAGCTGTACACAACTGTGGGTTGTGACCACTTTGCGGGGGTTTGGTTGAATATTAGATATCATGCATATAACATAATTTATATCACGAATCATAACAGTAGTGAAATTACAGTTATGGAATAGCAATGAAACTTAACTTTATGGTTGGGGTCACTACAGCATGAGAAACTGTATTCAAGAATCAGACAGTTAGAAAGGTTGAGAACTATAGGTCTAAGTCATTCTGTTGGAAGATGAAAGATGATATTAAGGTGAGGATTTCTTACCAAAACACCCAAGACCAATCACTCTGTTTGGATAGTGAAGAGCAATTAGATCTTCCAGAGTTCCCAACTGAAAGTAGAAGTCTCCAGAGCAGGCCCAGACAGTAGTATCTGTATGGTTCACAGAAGCCTGAGAGAGTCTACAAGTTTGTTTGTTTTTTGTCACTAAGTGTTTGTTACACAATTAAACCTAAAACACTGGCTTAATGTTTTTCATTGGCTTCCTTCCCTTCCTGTATCCTTCCCTACTCTATTATTGGAGATTCCTGAGCCTCTCTATTAATATTTATTTAAACTCTTGCCCAGGAGCTATTTCTTCAGTAAAACATTCCAACCGTAGGTTGTTAAGAGACTCTAAATAAGCAGAGAAAAACAACCTGGCATCTGTCGGAACAGTCCACCACCATTAGCTTGTATGGTCTCTCTGGTTGGAATGCTTTCCCAAGTTTCCCAGGTTTGAGCACAAAGCCTAGGTTTTGCTTTCTCCACGGTACAGTCAACTTTTAGGTCTCAGGAACATTAGTCCCTGGCTCAGCTGAAGTGCAGCTAATCACATTCCTCTCTGCAACAAATGAGACAGAAACAGAGACTAAGCCCATGAAACTCCTTTCTGCTTTAATCAGTTTTTCTCAATGTGATTTGAATGACAAGGAGTTCATAAGCTTACCAGGGGCTTTATGAGTCAAAGACTCAATTTCTTTTAGATCCCACTCCCAGGTAGCAAAAAATAGATAACATGGGCTGTACTGTAGCTGGGTGAGGAGAGATCTATAAATTTACTATGTAAAAGTGAAAAAAAGGTAGTTTTTGGTATGATAGTGAGATGAAGAAAATAAATTGAGGAACAGCCAAAGTTGTAATAAGGAGAAATAAGAAGAAAGCTGTTATATTTTTGGCTGTGTATAGCCCTAAATCTTAAGCCTTTATAAATCGTTATTTGATAAAAATAAGATTTTAAATGTGAAATGTCTCCCAATTTTTTATTCGTGAACCACCTGTGATGTTGTTATGCAGATATAATTGCACAAAATCTTAAAATACTTATTGGCGTGTTTCAGAAAGCAGTGCACCAAGCAGTACCTTAATACTCAAAAACATAGCCCATGTGTGCCTCCTCAGAAGGTGTCATTACTACAGCCTCCTAGTTTTCCTTGTGTATTCTATCAGCATCCTTCTGTAGAGAACGTTCACATTTGCTCCATGTGTGGTTTTTGGACCATTAATATTACTCTGGTTCCCCCCTACAGCCCTCTGACACTGCTTCATTGTAAAGGTGGTTGTTATTTATTATCATGTCAAGGTGGCAAGACAGGACCATATCTTTGAGAAGTATTACACGAACTATTCTCTGTCATGGTGTAAATAGATGTTTTTCTCTTCAGTCTTCTGCAAGTAAAAGGCCATACTTCCTCTTTAAAATATAGTGTTGAAATACATCGCATTTTTATTAAATGGTAATAAGCATTCCTTATGGAGGATTTTGGAGTGCAGGTATAAATATACTCAAAAATTATATAGAATTCAAATACTTAAGGGCAACCTCATAACATTCATTATATTACCCTCTGGACTTCTTTGAGTGCAAATAAATAGTTATTTAAAATAAATTTGCATTGTGATACATTAAAAGTAGAATGCATTTTAACTTGAAGATTATACTATAATTACTTCCCAACCTCCTAAATATTGTCACATCCCATTAATGGCTCTATTGTACTCCTTTGCATGCTTGTTCGCAGCAAATTCTACTCAGCCCCTATTGTGTGACATTAATGTCATCTCCAATTTTTATATGATTATAATTACATGCAAACAGAAAATTCTTTTAGTGGAATCTGTCTGCACATCTATGATTAGTGTCTTTACAGAAATTCCAGAAGTAAAACTGTTAGGTTGCAAAGCAGTGCATTTTCAAGCTGTTTGATATATATTTTGTTCATCGGAGATTATAATCATTTTTTTATTCTTTCAGAATACATCTTTCATGTTTTTGTTGTTGTGTGAAACAATTCGACATGTATGATCCTCAAACTAGTTGGAATACAGATCTATTTATCTACCTGCCTTTGCACCCATTTGTTCAAAGGAAGTCAAGAACCCAGTGGCATGGGTAGGCATGGCAGTTAAACAACTGTCTTGGTAGAGTCTGTTGCTAACAAGTGAGCTTGAAGGTTGGGAAACTCACAGACAAAATGTAATTTGTGAAAAGTTGCCTTTCCATTTGATCCTAAGAGAAACTAGCTTGCAGTGTGAGATTAGGGAAGGAAACAGATCCAAACTTTCCCCCATCCCATATGGTACTTGTAAGGGAATACACTTGGTGATGGTGTATAGAATTTTTGGAAAAATAGACTGAGGATAGGCAGACCACTGACAGGCAGGGAAAAGAGGCTCTGGGTAGATTAGTGTACTTTTCAGTTGGCCATTTAAGATGGCTGACTTCCTGCTGCTATTCTCTCTCCCAGACAAAGACTTGGGCACTCTCATTTTTGAGTTCATCTCCAGGTGTTCTCTCTCTCTCTCTCTCTCTCTCTCTCTCTCTCTCTCTCTCTCTCTCTCTCTCTCACTCACTCACTTTCTGTGTCTGAGTGTGTTTGTGTTTGTGTGTGTGTACGTACAATTTTTATTTCAATGAGACTTAGGTGAGTTTAAGACTTAGCCTTCTCTGCTTTTGTATTTTTCTCATGGGTGGGGAAAACCAATTCATTTTTGAAACATCAGATAAACTCATCACAGTGCTATTAAAACCATTTAACACTGAAAAGAGACATGTAAAAAAAAAAAAAAAAAAAAAAAAAAAAACCTACACTGTCAGGGTGGATGTTTCAAGATAACAAATCGGTCTGTTTCCTTTGGCCTCTGTCTGAGTCTACCCTTCCTCTTCTGCACCTAAGCTTAGGATGCCCTTTATTAGACCTCAGAGTTGTGCTGCTCCAGCTCCAGTCATTAAAGCCTCTCCACTAGTGTCTCACAGGTTTTCTTCCCTTTACAAAGTCTGGGATGCTCTGGTGCTTAGTCCATAGCAAGTCTGTGTGAGACTGGACTGAAGTAGGTGAACCCTGCATACTGAAACTGCCCCAGGACTCTTCCCCTAAGGATAGATGTGTCTACTATTGTCCAACCCCAGATAGGAGGTTTACACAGTCCAAATTTGCATATAGCACTTGCAAATGGAAATGTTTCAATTGTTGATTTGTTTTATCCAATGAATAATGTGAGGACTTTCTACATTTCACACTGTAAACATGACAATAAGCAAAAGCATGCAAGTTCATGATCATGATTGAAACTGTAATTGGTGGGGGGTAACAGACAATTGAAAAATATGCAACAGTCTTACAATGTTAATGCCAAGAAAAATGAACTGGGATGTGAGGAAAAAATAGGAATATTGCTTTTCTAGGGAAGAGTTCAGGGAAGACTTTTCTGAGGAGATGAACTGAAGGAATGATATCTGTACTCTAAATCTATTTGTAGGCTTTATAAATGTGCAATAGGGATCTGTAAATGCAAAGACCCAGATGTAGCCCTGTGTTTGAGGGGAAAACCAGAGCGGTATATGTGCATGGAAATGAAAAAGACTGGATTCAATTGGAAATATACTGGGAAGCTCTGATTACGTTTTGGAGCAGGTTATATTTATATATTTAGAATAAATAAACACATGAACACACATATATGTGTGTCACAACAATTAAAGAAATAAGGCTATGAATCTGAGAGCAAGAAGTAGCTGTGGGGGCTGCATGGGAGTGAATGAAGAAGAGAAGGGGGTGAGTGATGTAATTACATTCTGTTTTTTCCCCTCAATAATAAAGTGTGTTTTTATTTAAATTTTATATTACATACTACAAATAAAAGTTTTTAACCACTATTTTTAAAACTATTCAGGAGGAGCCAGGCATGTTTGGTGCACACTTTTAATTCAAACACTTGGGGCAGGAGAGGGGGGCAGAGGCAGGTGGATATCTGAGTTTGAGGCCAGCCCTGTCTACAAAGCAAGTTCCAGGATATCTGGGCTATGCTGAGGAACCCTGTCTTGAGCAGAGCCTTCTCTTGTTATTGTAATTTGTATGGCCCCTGAATAAAACAGGATCAGAGTTTAAGGCTGGAGAGGAATAGTTGTAATAGTTCAAATTGAAGATCCATTAGAAAGCTTCTGTATATTGACTTTTTCAATATTGCATTGTTATATTTTACCCACAGAAATGGTGGTTAGGATGAAATTTCACAAAGGAAATTAGGTAGCCGAGAGCCTAAAGTTGTGTATTTGCAAGATTATCTTGACCTTGTCCTAGCTTGACTGCAATCCTCAGGCTAGACCTTGGAGTGAACTGTGTCCTACAACCAGAACAGAGGAAGACCATGCTGATGGCTCGTCATTTCTCTAAAGAAAAGCAATAGCTAGTTGTCCGACCCCACTTATCTCCCAGAAAACCATCCAACACGCACTGTGCGGTGCATCCCGTAGCCTTAGATCCCACACTTGCTCCTTTGTGCTTCTGAAATTTTATGTCGAACCGGATGCTCATGGAGAAAAATCTGCCCGGTGACCTTGTGGTTTTCTGGGAGGGGTTCATCCACCGGGGAGTTTCTATTCTGCTCTTGTGCAAATGTATGGTATTACAAAACAAAAATAAAGATGGCTTGAGGTTTAGTCAGCCAGCGAGGCTGAAGGACAAACTTGGTGTGTCACTTTTAGTCAACCAATAAGCATTGAGCCGTGAAATGACATCCTCATCAAAGCTCATGGGACAAACAGGATATGAATCTCGTTCTATAGTTGTTTCCTTGCACAGCACACTTAACTTTTTATTTATTTATTTATTTTTTTTTGGCCCAAAGTGGAGCTAGCTTCCAGAAACTGCGAAGGACAGTATGAAAGTGCAGCTTTGGCCCAGTACTTTAACTACGAGCTTCCGCCCGGTACTGCATCTATGAAGACACTGCAGCTTCTGCCAGGTACTGCATCTACGAACACACTGACGCTTCTGCCCAGTACTGCATCTAGGAACACACTGTGCTGCACCGGCTCACACTTTCTCAGGCCAGGTCTTTTCTGAGTCACAGTTTTAGCCATGATAAATCTTCAGGACAGCAGGTGCCGTGCTGCGATTATATTTCATGATAGGATATATTGTCTTATTACATCATAGCATATGGGCTGTGTTCAAATGTTTCCCTCTCCTTTGCCGTGGAATTAAATGAACAAGGACAATGTAATTACATTCTAATTTCAAATACAGAAATTGTTGAAATAAGAAAAGGAAAAGTGACATTGCTTCTGACTTATCTCTGTTGAAGATACAGACTTTTCTCATGACCATGATCTTGTGGTCCTAGTGTATGGAACTGGGACAGGTGGAGTCTTTCCTCCTTAAATTTTCTTTTGGTTTTATCAACATCTCCATAAGGAAAAGAAGTCTATATAGACATTCATTCTGCCAAAAGCCAGAATTAACATTTCTGGAGCTAACTAGAAAACTTCAGGGAGGGTACCAGTTTTAGTTCTTTTGGTTTCCTATGACAGAATCCTACTTAGACTGCTCAAGTCCACTTCTTTGGCGCTTTAAAAATTAATTATTCATTAAAAAAGAAAAAGCTCAAGGAAGATACATCTGGGTCTCAGGAAGCATAGTTGCCGTAAGGCTCAGCAGACATTGCATGGTTCCTTCTCTGCAGTGTCTCATTATTGAGATCAACAGTCTCTGAGTCCATGATTCAAATATACAGATAGCCGGTGAAAGAATGTGTTAGGCTTAGTTTAACCTAGGTGTCCTCAGAAGACCAATCACAGCAGAAGCCTGCCTGCTCTGAGAGGTTGTGTGTCAAGAGAACAGGTCTTGGTGGCAAGGCTGCAAAGGTGACATTTTGTGAAATGGTTGGGAGGACATTGGCCACATTGTTTTGCTTCGTAAAATGCTTTGCTAATATTCCCCAGAGCCCGAAAGCAGAAGCTTCTGGATAGGAAGCCCCTGCTCCTGCCCTCCCCCACAACTGAAAGTTGATCTCCTAGGCATTTTGTTTGCAGGGTCCTTCCCAGCAGGAGCTGGTTTTATCTCATTTTTGCAACTCTTCACATGAAATCGAAGAGAGTATTTATGGTGTTTAATTTTGCTTCAGGGTCTGTTCTTCTCGATCTGAGGCTGTCCTGCAATGATCTAAAATTACAGGTTCTGTTTTGCATTCTTAAAAGATTTTCTGATAACTTGGCAGGCAGATACAACTTTATTGTGAAGAAAATTTCCCTTGTGTTCACATGCAGTGGTGTGCCAAGAGCATGGAATTTGGAGTTAGGAAACCATAATTTAATTTTAGCATCTGAAAGGGTTGGAGTAAGAGACTGTGGCTGGGGGACTTGTGAGTGGGAGTGTGTTGGGATCAGCACCTACAAGGACTAAGGGAATCTTGGCCAGGCAGGGGTGAAGCTAAACTCCCTTACAACTTCAAAACGGCCTTCAGTTGCAAGGGCTCTGCCTGGGAAAGGATGGGTAGGGTGAAGAAGGATCTGATTGTCTCATGCATTTGTTTTGAAAACTTCAAATTCAGCTGTGCTCTACATACTAGCTTATGCGTGGACAAATCCCCTAATTCCTGTGAGTCACAATGTTCCCATTTCCAAAAATGTTGAGCCAAACTAGATCATCAAACTTCATTTAAAAAGTGGCTCCAAATAAGCAGGGTTGTGAACATGCCAAATGTCTACTTATGCTGTTTTGCTTAGTTCTCTGTGTAGCTCTGAGAGATGCTTGCTTTAGGTCAGCTTTCTTGAGGGGAAAAAATTTCCTTAGAGAGGTAAAGGTAGTTTGAAATATATAGAGAAGACATACAGAAAGTACAGGCTTGGGTTTTCTCATGTTAAGTCTTTATTTTGAGGTTTTTAAATAACAACAGAAATAACATTGATTATGCTGGTAGCAATGAGAAAATGAGCAATTTATATGGTAATTATACGTTTGATTTAAACAATTGCAATGACTAACTTACTAAAATGGTGCTTCTAGAATTCCTAAAGGTCTCTATGGTAGGCCAGAACATTCTAGAGGAAAAAGTAGCTCATAGATTATGAAGATAGAGGACTAGGTAAAGATTATTTCATCAGGACCCTAGTCACTGAGGAAATAAAATAAGACCAACGGTTGATAAGTGGGACCTTATAAAACAAAAACATCCCTGTATATCAAAGAAAACCATTAAGTGAAGGGGTAGCCTTCAGCATTAGACAATCTTTACTAGAAGATTAGTGTCTAAAGTATACTAAGAGTTTAAAAAAATAAGTATAAAACCCAAACAACTCTATTAAAAATGAACTGTTGAGCTGACAAGAATTTTTTAGAAGAAAAATACAAATGGCTAATAAATATTTTAGCAAGTGTTTAACATCCCAGCAGGGAACTGAAAATCAAAAGTATTTGATGGTTTATTTTACCCTAGTTAGAATTAAGAACCCAAATGACAACAAATGTCATTATGGACCTGGGGAAAGGAAAACTATTATTCACTTTTGGTGGGAGTGTAAACTGGTCTGATGTGGAAATCAGTGTAAAAGTCCCACAGGAAGCTAAAATATAGCATAATACTTTGGGACACACCCAGCAAAGACTGTGTATCTTAATACAAATATACATAAACATCTATTTTTATTGCTGCTGTATTCACAATAGCCAGGGAATGGAACCAGCCTAGATGTTCATCAACAGCTAAGATAGACAAAAAATGTAGTTCTCAAATGCTTTGACCCCACTTCTAGCTCACCATCCAAAGGTAGGGGAGAAATGATGTTGTGATGGTTTATATATGCTTAGCCTAGGGCATAGCACTGTTAGGAGGTGTGTCCTTGTGGGAGTAGGTATGTCACTGTGGGCGTGGGCTTTAATATCCTCTCCCTAGCTGCCTGGAAGCCAGTCTTCTAGCCGCCTTCAGAACAAGAGGTAAAACTCTCAGCTCCTCTCACCCCATGTCTGCCTGGATGTTGCCACAATCCCACCTTGATGGTAATGGCTGAACCACTGAACCTGTAAGGCACTTCCAATTAAATGTTCTTTATAAGAGTTTCCTTGGTCATGGTGTCTGATCACAGCAGTAAAACCCCAAGACAGATTGTAAATAGGACAAAGGGATGTGGACCTTTCTAGAAATAATTCTTTTGGGTGATTCTAATCTCCATTTGTCAGGAGAACCTACAACTTTACTAAGCCAGCATAATTTCTAAGTAAATTCTAAATATTCATCTTTAAACCCACAGATAACTGTGGTACTTGCCTGCCATCAAAGAAACTTTGCTTTGCAATAGATTGAGACCATTACAGAAAGCCACAAGCAAACAAAATACAGAGAACAAGAGATAGTATACTCTTTTCTAGTATAGTAGTGTCAGGATACCAAACATAAATCAACAGTGATGGCACCATTCAACAGAAACAACCAGGCCTCCATCAAATTGGCAAGAGTCAGTGGGAGCAATCAGGACCAGCTGGGATGCCAAAAGAGTTCTCTGCTGTGCCTCTCTCAACAAAGTGAAGATCAGTGACAATGAAGATGGGAGACCAAAAAAGTGTTGCAAAGTTAACTATGCAAGCAATTGGTAACTATCCACTGAGTTTTATTAATACTCTCTCCAAGCATCACATGTCCTCCATGGCTCTTGCCTTAGCAAAACACCATGAATGTGTGTATCAGCAAAACACCCTGTGAGTCTGCATCGCCTGATTTATCCAGAAACTTCTACTTCTGTACACAGTAAATTAATAAAAGGGGGAATACTTGGGACGAAAACGGTTAAGTGGGGTGGGGTATGGGAGAGTAAGGCCTAAGGGCCAGAGCAGGTGGAATGATGAACAACACTAGAGGTGCCATATGAACACAGCAATTTTATGAGCTTATTGAAAAAAATATAATTAAAACAAAGTTTGAATAAAAATACTCTGTATGGATGGCTAAAGCACATCCCAGAAGCCATATGTTATGTTACAAAATCCCAGTGCTAACGGTTGAAAAGTTCCCTTACTGGTCACAGAAGAGTCCAGCGGTGTCCAAACAGTGCATCCATTTCCACTGCTGCTGTTAGTTTCCCACCATACTTTTTGGTCACAGCATATGGAAAAGTCAAGATAGAGAAATGGAAGTTTCATCACTACTCTCATAGTGTAGAAAGTGCCATTCAGGACCCTTTTAAATAAAAGTCAGTAGTGGTTTTATCTAGATACAAATGAGGTGACTCAATGGTGACCTGCCAGCAGGGTGTTCCCACAGGCACAATGGTAGTGCAACTGCTATAGACCTAGCTTTCTTTGGACCACAGGAAAGACCTCATGCCTTATATAGTAAACTTGGTAAAGAGCCAGTAGGTTGCAGAGGTCATAGGTCCTAGGGACAGACTTACTACAATTGTTATGTTAAGTAGACACACAGACAAACCGACTTCTAAACACCCACATTTACATCCATAGATCTACACTGCTCTTGGCATTAGCCAGAGAAGCAGTGGGTGGTGGTCGATGCTGAGGCTCATAACCGGTCCAGCTACTGTCACTGACTGCTGGGGGATCAGTCCCAAACACAACACCTTGGTCACTGCTCCATGATCAGCAAACATTGTAGGAGTGGGGGTACAAAAATGTAAGAGCTATATGATGGGGAGTTGCCTGCAAAAAAAAAAAAAAAAAAAAAAAAGACTTCCACAAGATGGCCATTGCTTTTATGGTCTCATAGCATCTCTGATTATAACACCTGCACACTCTTTCATCATGGAAGAAAAAGAGGCTTATGAGACCCTAAGGGGCTATTGGCAGTTAATAGTTACTGGTCACACACACACACACAAACACACATACACACATACACACACACACACACACACACACACACACACACACACACGCACACACACGCACACACACGTAAGGGGGTGCATATCTTATTGGAAAGAAAGCTTTCAGCAGCAGAGGGATGTTGATTAGAGAGGCTAGAGGGTGAAGCTGATTAAAATTCATTGTGTATGTGACTGCTAAGGGATAAAACATTTTAAAAGCTTATCCTGGAAACATTCAAGAAAAAAAGTGATTTGATATAACTGTTCTTAAAATTTATTCCTTTTTTTTTTTTTCTTAGTAGCTAAAGGATGCACATGTTCTAGTGAGTCTTGTAAAGGGCAGGAAACATTAATGTTGAATCCAGGAAAATCTCAATGGACATAAAAACAAAATAACACAGGGCATCCTGTTCTAAAGTTTCTGTTGTTGGCTTTCATACCGTTCTGGCTCTGAGAGAGAATCCAGTTCACATATTCTGAGCTGAATCTACTCTCGAAAGGCTGTACCAGAGGGTAAGAAAAGCAAGAGTGTACCTCAGGTTCGTTGATATGCTAGGCCTGTGTCCTGGACAGAGAGGGTCATTTACAAGGTAGTTAGGGGGGGGGGGGAGGCTCCTGCAGAGGGCTGCAGTTAGTTTCAAATGTTAGAAGCTCTGATCATCAGGACCAACATCTAAAAGGTGAAGAAGTCATGGTAAAGACCCAACAGATAGTGTAACCCGAAAAAAAAAGGGGGATTCTTTCTGAGAGTCTTTTCCCAAAGGCAATTGAAGTGTGCACACAAATCCCAGAGAAGACAAAGCTGCCTTAAGCACACACATGGCCACAGAGGTATTTCAAACCAGTTTGTGACAGTTCATGTGCATGGGCACCGATATAAAAAGTATATTCTGATATAAGTTGACTCAGGGCACCGCCATATTATTGTGAAGTTTTTCTTCTAAACTTGTAACTGCCATGTTAGAACAAAGACTTAGATAGAAATATTACTTATTCTTCCTTCCAGATAACAATGAAATGTTGCTTCTAGAACGCACTAGTTTATCGAAAGCACTACTCCCTAGATCACCAAGTCTAAAGTCCTGAACTGTCCCATGCTATGTTTCCCACTGGCTACATTTAGTTGGATTCCCCAGGGTGTTCAAGGGGGTCAGTGGATTCTCTTGGCAGGATTTTATTTACTTTTTATCTCCATTTGAGTCAGGTTAGCTAGTCAAGGTGTTTCCCCCCCCCCCCCCCGAGAGAAATTGTCTGGAAAAGACCAAGATTGTTTCACAATGGTTAAAAAATATGAATCAGAAAATTCTGTGTAATGGTGTAGAGATTCAATGAATTCAAAATGTTTGGTAGGTTTGTTTAGCTGCACTTGCCCTGATGGGTTGTAATAAGAATACGGACACTTGTCAGCGAGGTCTGTGTCTTCACACCATGAACCATCCAGGATGAAAATGACTGGCAGTTTTAATTGTGCTTTAAATTTACCTCACTAACCTCTAGGGCATGACCTCAAATAAGGAATCAAATAATACAGAAAAGCATGTCACAGCTAAGGACAGTTTTTGGCTGCGATTTGTAGCGGAGAAGAAGAATTTGTAAACTCTTGAGCAGTTTTTGTTGCTAAGACTTTTATTATCTTTTGACTTAGAAGTTCGAACAAGCAAAACTGCTTCCTAGAGAAAAGATGCAAACCACATTAAACTCAAGCACATTAAAAAAAAAAAAAAAAAAAAAAAAAAAGCCATGATCACATTTTTCTTTTCTAATGCATTGTAGTCAAGATATACTTAAAATAGTAATTAAGCTTTGGAATAGATATGATAACAGAAGCTTTCTTCCTGTGTGGGTTCTAGCCAGAATTCCAAATCTAATTTGAGAAATGTAAATACAATTATCTCTACAACACAGGATGGAGGTTTTCTATACTCAGTGCTATTGACTTTTGGTGTCAGATAGCTCTCTTTTCAGGTGCTGTTCTGTCTGGGATGTATGTAGTATTTTTGCCTTTTAGCCACTGGATGTTCAGGAGTCCTCCAATACTGCTGCCTGTAAGCTGCAACAACCCACTATCTTTTAACAAAGTGTCACATGTACTTAGATTGGTAGAGGGTCAAAACCCACCTCTAGTGAAGACCTAGAATACTAAGAGATTTACTGGTTAATCATCATATAATTTTTTAAAAATTACTTTTAGTTTTTTACAGTCAAGTTGTTACCTCCATCCTGGTCTACCCTCCCAGAGTTCCTCATTCCATCCCTCCTCCTCCCTTTCTCCAAGAGGATGTATATGTGTAGGGGCCTCAGATCAGCTACTGTTTGCTGCCTGGTTGGTGGCCCTGTGTCTGAGAGATCTCAGGAGTCTGGGTTTGTTGAGACTGCTGCTTTTCCTATGGGGCTGCCCGCCTCCTCAGTGTCTTACAGCCCTTCCCAAATTCGACCAAAAGGGTCCCTGACTCCAGTCCATTGGTTGAGTGTAAGTATTTGTGTCTTTCTCAGTCAGCTGCTTGTTGAGCCTCTCAGAGGACAACCCTGCTAGTCTCCTGTCTGTAAGCAAGCCATAGAATGAGTAATAGTCTCGCCTTGGAGCCTCCCATTGAGATGGATCCCATATTGGACCAGTCACTGGACCTCCTTTCCCTCAGTCTCTTCTCTATTTTTTGTTCCTGCAGTTCTTTTGGACAAGAACAGTTCTGGGTCAGAGTTCTTGACTGTTGGATGGCAGCCCCATCCCTCCACTTGATGCCCTGTATTTCTACTGGAGATGGATTCTCCAAGTTCTCTCCCCTGTGTTGGACATTTTATCTATGGTCCCTCCCTTTGAGTCTTGAGAGTCTCTCAACTCCCAGGTCTCTGGCACATTATAGGGGTTTCCCAACCTCCCCTCCGAGGTGCATATTACTAAAATTTAAAAAGCAAAACTTACCCCTGGAGACAGGAATGGCGACACCTACCTGGTATTTCCAGGGTTGAGGCAGAAGTGTGGTGAGTTTGAGAGCAACTGAACTGCACAGTCACACTCTGTTTTCAACCAAACCAAACCACCAATAAGTCAACCAACAAAATGTACCAGTACTCTTTGCTATAAACACCTGCCTCATCAAAGAGGCTGGTTATGTGTTTATCCATCTCTCTGGTCGACAGCAGCCAGAACACACTGCTCTCCTGTGAACTCACAGCAGTCCAGTTAATTAACATATTGGGAGAAATGGGGGTGATTTGAAGGCCCTTCTGCTTTCAGACCCATAAAATTTACAGGTATAATTTCAAAATTATGGTTAAAGTAACTGGAGTGTAAATTGCGTAATTCTCATATTGACTTTATATCAAACAGAAGATAGCATTTAGGTTTAGAGAGAAGCAAGTAGTCAACAGCCTTGGAAGTCTCTAGAGATGTCTAACTATTTATGGCAACAACCTTGGGAAGGAAACTATGCTTTGTTCATCCAACCATTGAAGTAGAGAATTATGGGTCCATCTTTTTGTTTATGTCATTTTTTAAAAATAGTAACCAAGTGTAAGATTGACATTGTTAGTTGGATGCAAACAAACTATGAATAGTTTTTAGTTTTTCGCTTTTTTGCAAGTTTACATTTCTCTGGAGTTACTTGGAAATAGATACGTTGAAGAATCTACAATATTTGCTTTCTGACAGTCCAGTTAGGCACATCTGAAAGAGTCTGTTTATTGGTTCCTAAGGGGGTACCTATTTGCACTAGTTTTTACACCCAATTACAATAATCACCTCACCTTATCAGCTTAAAGCATGTGTGATGTTCACTAAGATCAAAAGTTATTCTCAAGACTCACCGAGTTATATTATAAATCCGGATTCTGTATATCAACATGCATATGAGAAACTCAAGAATTCAACATGGCTGAATTCAACCACCCTCCTCTCTCCTGTCAGTCTCAGGCCCAGTTGTGAACTCATTGCTTTTACTTTGGGCAGCATCTGCCTCTCATCTCTCTGGGACTGCTGTGGTCATCCAAGTACACTGACAGCCACTCACCTACCCAGGACTCCTGTGCAACTCTCTTAGTCTCTTACTCACCTCAGCCTTCTTGGGAAACCCCGATTCAATTTATTCAAGTTCTTTGGTTAAGTTCCACCCATCTAGCTCTTGTTAGTGATACTTAAATTATTTTCAAAATTTAAAGGAAAAAGAAGGTACACAATGAAAATTATGTACCGTTCCTATCCCCATCTCTCATCTATTCATTCATTCATTCATTCATTCTCTCTCTCTCCCTCCCCCCCCCCCAGTGGTAGGATTACAAGAATATGATAGTGTGATTAGCTTTTTACATGGGAACTGGGGATTGAATTCAGGTCCTTGTACTTGCAGGATAACTGAGCCATCTCTCCAGGTTCCCATTTGCTGATTGTCTCTGGGCCACAGTTAACTATACCAACTATACTAGATACTAGATACCCAGTCCCTCTCTAGTGGTCCCTCACCTTGACTGGTAGCATAATTGAGCTGGCTCTGGTGGCATGGGTGCTGGTGAGCTGGCCTGAGGGCATGAGAGAGGAACAGATGACTATGTCATGCAGATGGTGGCATTGTGCAGCCTACCCAGAGTAGTGCTGAAGAGCTTTTCCTGGTGGTTTGGATAAGGGAGAGATGGCATACTGACCATCTTATCTGTTAGGCTGGCCCAGATCCAGGGCTTTGAGTTGGCCCATTCCAAAACCTACATCATCTCTGAACTATTGGGGTGTCTCAAAGGGCTGCTCGGGCTGATCCAAAGCTGCATGGCATCCATGACGTAGGGCAATAACAATATCAGAGAGGAGTCCCAGTGAGGATTATAATATTAATGGTATCACAGAAGCCAAAGACCTCAAACCAAACCAATGATACTTTGCAGTGAACATTTGCAAGTGAAAATGTGGACAGAGGGGCACACTGTGGGACACACTGTGCTTTGTTTTGTTTATTCTCTTTCTTCTCTCTGTCTCTCTCTGTCTCTGTCTCTCTCTTCTCTCCTCTCTCTCCTCTCTGTCTCTTTTTCCTCTTTCTTGTCTCTCTCTTTCTCTGTCTCTGTCTCTCTCTCTCTCTGTATGTGTATGTGTGTGTGTGTATCTGTGTGTGTTTTATTTTGGGGTGAGGCTGCATGGGCAGAGGGCAAATACAATAGGACAAGAAGATGAGGGAACCAGGGTACATGATGTGAAATTCACAAAGAATCAATAAAAACATTTTTTTTAAATGGCTTAACCAAACCATAAACGAGCATCTATTTTTCAACCCCTGGGACACAGGAAGTCACCACATTTTTAAAGTATGAACATGCAATGGGTAAAATTATAGTTTTAAATCACATGATTTTTCAATGAGATTGAGATCTACAGTTGAATTTTGGTTGAACCTTTTGAATGTTCATCAATGTTCACCGTGAATTCTCATATTTAGTAGCAATGCGAGATTATATGGGAGTATAGTCAGAAGGTAAGACGCACGTTAGACTTCTCAACTGCCATTGACTGTGCATGGAGATCCAGCTTAGAGGCTCTGCTTAACTTTACCAGTCAATTTTTCTTAGAGTGAGCCTCACATTTATCTACCAGATGCCTATATTTTAAAACTTATAATTTGCATTCTGAGAATTTATGAGGTCTAATATTGCTACGTTACTTGATAAATTGTCTTTATGATGCCAAACATTTTCTGTTTCTGTGTAAGTTCTTTGGATCATGATTGAAGGCTAACTCACTCTTCTCCCCTTTCTTCACCCTTCCTACCCCTTCTGTCCCTTTCTTTTTTCACTGTTTCTCATTTTCTTTCTTCCTTTTTCTGGGGCCTAGGAGGGGAGAGCCCAAAACAATGTGCCTGCACTGTCCATGCTAAACAAACATTCTTTGCTGAGCTTTATCTCAAGCCCCTGCAGCAGTTTCTAATATGGCATATCTGAAAACCTCTACTTCTATCACGTGGAGAAGAAAACATGGGAAGGATTCTTTTTAGAACTTTGTGGTCTGGATAACGTTTGACAACATTTTCTTCTGTCTTATGCAGCTGGTCTATGCCAGTGGCTGAATGTGAATGCCCATCCAGTGCTCACTGCTGCTCCAGGCACTGAATGGTTTTGTTTCAGCTCAGCAAAGACTCGGCTTTCACCATGTTTACCTATTCAGTGAGTAGGATGGGACGTGGTGCATGGACAGCACATACTGTGCTATCTCTTGAAAGACCAAGGCTAGCAACTGGGACACTCTGAGTCTATTCTTGGGTCTGCCCTTATCTTGTTGTGATTATTGGGTAGACCTTTCATCTCCTCAGGCCCCAGCTTTCTCATCCATGAAAAATGTAATGTTGACTAGAATAGATGATATTTACATCCCTTCCAGTTTTAACATTCTAATCTCACAGTGTCCATATGCTGCTTTTACCGTTTAAAAGACACCGAAGAATTCACACTGGTACGCTAACAAAGATAATTGTTCTCATTTGTCCTCTCCAACTGTTTATAATTATTCTTTTTTTGTAAATCTAGCAGTATCATGACACACAATATCTTACAAAAACCTTTAGAATTTGTCCTTCTTATTTATAATATATTTTTTTAGTAATACAATTGGATCTTACTTATAATCAAAATATTTCCCAGGACATTAAATAATCAACAAACATAACATATATTTGTTGAAATATTTTAATTAATTTATTTTATATTTACAAGTACACTTTTGGTCTCTTCAGACACATCAGAAGAGGACATCAAATCCCATTACAGATGGTTGTGAGCCATCATGAGGTGGATGGGAATTGAAGTCAGGACCTCTGGAAGAGAGCAGTCAGTGCTCTTTACCACTGAGACAACTCTCCAACCCTTGTTGAAATATTTTTAAGCAAACTAAATTTCATAAAATATAAATATCAGGAAAAAAATTTTAACAGCAGATAGATTCCGAAGAAGCTAAAAGTACTGAGTGACTGTGTGTAAATGATACTGTGATGTCCTTCTGGACAGCCTGGGGGAATAAAATTTCTTACAGACTAACTCTTCAGGAACAAACTAACATGCTTATGAACTCGAAGGCACAGATTCATTTGGAAAAATGATTAGAAACAACCTACCTATTCATTTGATCAAGCCACACTCACATGACTTTCTGTATCTGTCTTTTGTTCTCTGACATCCTCATGCTGGTGTATTCATGTTAGGTAATGTTGAGGGCTCTACAAGTAGGTTATGCTATAAACTTTAAATTTGACTTATTTCTGAAGAGTAATGGAGAGATTCATAGAGGATAAATATGAAGGCATAAGGCAGAGAATTTGGAGAGAGATAACTAATACCAAGAATGGATGTAAAGATGTATGGAAAACACTACTTTATGAGCTTCATACACATGGGCACGCATGTGTGTACAAGCAAGCATGCACGTGCACACACACCTATTCCAATAACTTTGTTCATTTGGAAGAATCAAAAAATTCGTTCATTTATTTCCAATTTCTACCTTAATAGAATAAAGGTTTCTGAAGTATTCACTTAGAGCATTCTGTGTTTCTTTGGGGTCAGCTGCACAGTCTCTCTCTCTCTCTCTCTCTCTCTCTCTCTCTCTCTCTCTCTCTCTCTCTCTCTCTCTCTCTCTCTCTCTCACTCTCTCTCTCTCTCGTTTGGTTAGTTGCACCAGTGATCTGTCAATCTTGCCTATCTTCCTGAAGAACCAGCTCTTACATTCACCAAACCTTTGTCTTTTCTCTTTGTTTCCATTTCTTTATATGCTTCGATTTTTGAAGTTTCTTGGAATCTTCTCGGTTGAGGTTTGTCCTGTTTTAACCTTTTCAAATTCTTGAGGTCCATCATTAAGTCTTGTGGTCTTTTAATTTTTTAATGTAGTTGCTTAGGCTATAAACATTTCCTTTAGGATTGCTTTTATTATCTCCTAAGTGGATTGCTGTATTCTGTTTTCACTTTTATTTAGTTCCAGGAATATTTTAACCTCTTTGCTGATTTCTTCTTTGACCCACTCATCTTTTGGCAAGGAATTGTTTAATCTCTGAGTTTATGCATGTACTAGAGTTTTATTTGCTGTTAATTTTAAATTACATTGCACAACATTCAGCTAGGATATATGGGATTATTCCGAATTTTCTCTTTGTTCTGAAGTTTTTCTGTTTAATTTTTGTCCAGGTGGACAAAATTGGAGAAATGGGGTATTAAATAGCCTACTGTTATTGAGATTGTGTTAATCTGACTTTAATTCAATTAGAATGCTTTTTTTTGAAACTGGGTGAGCCATAATTTCGTGTGTGTGTGTTCCCTGTTGTGGTATTTTCTTGATTAATTGATCCTATGGTTATAATATTGTACCCTTCTTTGCCTCTTCTAATTAATTTTAGTTTAAAGTCTATTTTGTCAGATTTTATGAATCCCTATGCCGGCTTGAATTTGTTCTCATTTGCTTGAAATACTTATGCCCCATCCTTAATAGGAGTTACCTCACACAGGGGATAATTATCCTCCCAGATGTCATAAGGTATCAAAGAAACCAACTGCTTTCAATTGCAGGACAACCTCTCTAGTTGTTTGTTAGGGATGTTCTAACCACCAAAACAATACTGGTGAATACCAGTGCTTTTGATTAGCCTGCTAGAATTTGATGGTAATACTCTATTGCTAAAAACACCATACAATTTTTATTTGTTATAGGAGATGGGAAAATCAAATGCTACTGACCAGGACACCTCCTCCATGCTGTCTAGTTTTTGTACTACTGGACGGTGTTGTGCTGTCATCTGGGGAACAAGGGGACAATAGCATCACCAATACTCATATCCAGCTGTGGACCCAATAAGTTACAATAATGACCAGCATGACAATGTATTCCCATAGGTGCACAATGGTATGAATGGAAATGATGATTTTTGATTGGCTTTAAGGCCCTTTCTATAAGAGTTTTTCAGGTTTCCTATAGAAAATCTGGGCAAGAACGCATAGCTGGTGAAAGTACAGGTTTCCAGGTGGATCTACTTCTCTAATTTTGCCAAACAGACAAAGTATTAAATTGTCCTATAAATTGGAATTTCTACACATAGATTATGAGGGCATTGAGATAAGTTTCTTTGTACAGTGTATAGTGGTTAACACAAAAACTAATAACTAGTTGCTATAGAGAGTGCCAGTGGGGTGCTCAGTCATAAATGAGAAGTGTATATTGTCCATGTGTATCATTCTCACACAAGACTAAGGAACTATAAGAGAAAAACTGTAAGAACAAGTAGATAGGAGTCATTGGAGCAAAACCATATGTCTTAGTTAGGGTTTTACTGCTGTGAACAGACACCATGACCAAGACAACTCTTATAAAGGACAACATTTAATTGGTTCTGGCTTACAGGTTCAGCGGTTCAGTCCATTATCATCAAGGTGGGAACACGGCAACATCTAGGCAGGCATGGTGCAGGAGAACCTGAGAGTTCTACATTTTCATCTGCTAGCAGAATACTGACCTCCAGGCAGCAACGATGAGGGTTATAAAGCCCACACTCAGCAGTGCCATGTGTACTCCAAGGCCACACCCACTCCAATACGGCCATATCTTCTAATAAATGCAACTCCCTGGGCTGAGCATATACAAATGATCATACCATGTCTTCTGGATATGGCAGGGCCTACATAGGTTGTATTCACTAAGTCATGGAAACTGGGAATGCCTGAGAAAAACCCACACAAGATCAAGCTGATCAACATCATGGAGGAATGAGGAGGCTCATGAAGTCCCCACCTGTAAATGAGGACCTACTGGTAGTTTATAGAGTCTACTTTTTTTTCTTGTTTGTTTTTTGGAGGTTTAGAGATGTGCTTCCTTGGTAGGTCAACCTCCGAACCTAGAAGGACATTGTTAGTACACATTGGACTGGATGGGTTAGAAAGGAGGATATGCTGTTGGAAATGGGTGAGGAGTGGGGTGGAGCTTGAGAGGAATATGATCACAATTCATTGTATAAAAACTTAGTAGAAATATATTTAAAAATTTCAGTTCAATAACCTTCAATCAAATTTTAAACACATGATATTATTTATCTATCTATCTATCTATCTATCTATCTGTCTGTCTGTCTATCTCAGTTTTCTTTCCTATTGTTGTGATAAAATATCCTGACAAAAGCAACTTGGGAGGTGATATATATATATATATATATATATATATATATATATATATATATATATACACGCATACATATATATATATGTATATATGTGTATGTATCATGGGAATATATATATACATATATATACATACATATATATATATCATGGGGATATATATATATATATATATATCTTGTGAAAAAATATAATATATATATTTTATCTGTTTGACTTACTTGTCCTGGTTACAGTCCTTCTCTGCAGGAAGAACCAAGGTAGAAGGAATTTCTAGCAATCTGTCACATCATTCCATCTAGAGGAGAATAGCGAATTCATATATACAATGCTAGTTCTCATCTCTCTTTCTTCAATCTTACACAGGTCAGAATTCTCTGCCCAGAGAATAGTGCCACCCACAGTGAATACATCTTCCTATCTCAATGAGTGTAATCAAGAACCACCTCCTCAAATAACATCATATTAACATCCCTCATTAAGACTTACTTCTCAGATATTTCTACAGTGTGTCAAGTTGACAACACTAAATCACACATTCCTAATGCAAACTATTTAGATGAGTGTGAGTAACTTACTATTGCTACTTTGAATATACAATTAATAGCTCTTCATTAGTTCAAAAGAATGATTCGGTGAAAGAGAACACATTTTTTGAGTCTATTTTTGAGTACCAGTTTTATCAACCACCACATGCAATGTTTTATCATTTATCTGAGTCTCATTTTCTTTGTTCCTCAAATAATGGTTCTAATAACTTTCAAATTGTTTTTATGTTAGAAATAACACAGGTAAACAGAGACAGTTGCCCTATCATTATTATTATGAGCAATCAGTTAGAATGAAAGTACTCTAGAAAAACTTCCTCTACATTTTCTTTTTTGTAAATTGCATATTCTCTGCATTTAAATCTCAGATGTTACCCCCTTCCCCAAAGACCTATCCCCCTTCCCCTCCCATTGCCTCCATGAGGGTGCTCCCTCTCTGACTACCCTCTCCCACCTCAGCACATTGGCATTTCCCTACACTGGGAACCAAAGGCCAGTCCTCCCATTGATGCCAGAGAAGGCTATCCTCTGCTGCATATGCACCTGGGGCCAGGGGTCTTTCCATGCAAACTTATTGGTTGATGTTTTAGTCCCTGGGAGCTGTGGTGGGTTTGGTTAGTTGATCATTTTGTTCTTCCCATGGGGTTGCAGACCCTGTCAGCTCCTTCAATCCTTTCTCTAGTCTGATGGTTAGCTGCAAGCATCCTCCATTTTTCTCATAAGGCAAATATTAGGAAGTTAGCTTCTGCTGATTTACTTAATTTTTAAATGCTATTTGAGAACATCTAGCAATGTATATAACGAATATTTGATTGCTGGACAAATTTAAGGAGAGCTGATTTACTGCTCACACAATACAGTATTTGATTACTGTGTAGTATATAGAATGTGCCAAAATGCCAACAGTAGATCTTTAGGGATATATATATATATATATATATATATATATATATATATATATATATATATATATATATATATATATATATGTCTATATATCTATATATATATAGGGTTAGGGTTAGGGTTAGGGTTAGGGTTAGGGTTAGGGTTAGGGTTGGTTAGGGTTAGGGTTAGGGTTAGGGTTAGGGTTAGGGTTAGGGTTAGGGTTAGGGTTAGGGTTAGGGTTAGGGTTAGGGTTAGGGTTGTTAGGGTTAGGGTTAGGGTTAGGGTTAGGGTTAGGGTTAGGGTTAGGGTTAGGGTTAGGGTTAGGGTTAGGTTAGGGTTAGGGTTAGATAGATAGGGTTTATATATATATATAAAACCTTTAGTCTCAAAGTCTCTTTAGAATAAAAATATCAGCATCATATTTTATTGAATGAAGTTGGCCTTTGTTAGTATTAGGTTTGAAGGTTTATGAGGAAAGTCCCTTACTTTTAAAAGAGAAAAGAAGATAAGACCCAGAACAGAGCAGTGCAGAAGGGCCAAAATGGGTTTCTGGTTTCAGATTTCAGAGGCTTCTCTTTTCCTAGTAGCAAAACCCAGACACTGCTTCGATGCAGATCCCAGCCTCTAGGTGGTGAGGGAGCACTGTGATGTACCTCAAAGCTTTCCAAGGCTGCAGCAGCATAGGCACCAGCATTATGTATTGGCAAATGCTCAGGACTGTGATACTAGTGAACTGATCTTACTAATTATGTTCTTGATATAAATGACTAACTGATTTTTAAAGTCAGTGCATACTCATTAGCAACATAGAATTGTTTATTTATAGGCAAAGATACAGGGAATATTAATATAGCAAACTGATTAAGAAATAAACCAAAAGAACATTCTTCAGAGGATGGCCTTTCAGTGCTTTAAAGGAAATATCTTAATTTGGGTATGTAGATCTTAAAGCCAGCCATTTGAGAGCTTAAAGTGAACTGCATTGGGATCCTGGCTCCCTCCCTGCCTGTGTATGCTTTGGCAAGATGCTCTGAAAGTTTTGGGTTGCAGTTGGGAGGCAGCATCAGCATCTACATCATGGATGTCTCTGCAGATTTTTAAAATGCTTGAGGTAAGGCATTTGATGCAGATCTTGAGACATGGTTAAATACCCATCCCTGGCAGACTTTGAGCCTGCTGAGCTACTGATGCAAGTTCAACTTATTCAAGTAGAATACTGGACATGACTGAAATTTGAGGTCTTGATCTATATCATAAGATGTGCATCTCAAGAATGTGCACAGTTCTCCATTTTCCACTGATGAAATTGTGTGTTTATGAGAGAGAGAGAATGAGAGACACAGAGAGAGCCAGAGAGACACAGAAAGAGACACACAGAGAGAGACAGAGACAGAGATACACAGAGAGAGGAAATGAGAGAGACAGAGAGAGACAGAGAAAGAAGGAGAGAGAGAGACAGAGAGAGACAGAGAGAGGGAATGAGAGACAGTGAGAGGGAATGAGAGAGAGACAGAGAGAGAAGGAGAGAGAAAGAGACAGAGACAGAGACACACAGAGAGTGAGTGAGAGATACAAAGAGAGAGAAGAGAGAAAGAGACAGAGACAGAGACACACAGAGAGAGTGAGTGAGAGAGACAAAGAGAGAGAGAAGGAGAGGAGAGGAGAGAAGAGAGAGAGAGAGGGAGAGAGAGATAGAGAGAGAGAGGGGGAGAGATAGAGAGATAGATAGATAGATAGATAGAGAGAGAGAGAGAGAGAGAGAGAGAGAGAGAGAGAGAGAGAGAGAGAGTCCATGTAGAGATCCAAAGTTTAAGTTCCAATAGGTAGGAAGGATGAGAGTGAGGACATTTTAAATCAACACTCACTACCCTGACATAGCTCCTTAGCAGAAAAAGGAGAGGGACAGACCCAGAGGTCAGTTTGTTTGTTTTGTTTGACAGCTCAGATACTATGTTTGGCAGTGTATCCTGCTCCACTGTGCACTGGACTGAGCTCTGCCTTTCTTCTTCCCTTCTCTGGGGTGTGGAACTCACAGTTCTATAGGATCCAGTCTGGAGAAGCAGAAATTATTATTCTAGCTTATGCCAATGAAAACCTTCTCATGCAGACTGGTACGTTACTCACATTGCAAACAATCTTGCGTGTTTGCGTGTTGAAGGCTTTAAACATGTGGCAGTGGCCATCTTTAATAGATGCTACAAACAGTAGCTCACACTCATTTGTTGCAAATGCAATAGCATGAGGTTCAACGAAACTGCTGTGTGCCAAGTCCACCAGGCACCATGCTAGATCCTATAGATGCACAGTAGAGAAAGACAGCAGGCTTGCTCTCAGACCAGTACAAGAGTGTTGGACAGCCACAGAGAGGTTGTCTATCACAGTGCCAACACTGGTGCTTTATGACTGGTGTAGTGAGTTCCTGAATAGTTCCTGAAGCTACTCTCTCTCAGAGTGATGATGGATGGTTTGTGTGGAATCAATTGTCCAGGTTGAAATACTGGGCAGATCATCAAAAGGGATGAAATCTCAATATTATGTTTTTATTAAGTATATCTCAGCATAGAGCTGCACAGGACAACTAACTTTGCTACACACAAAAGAATGAGAAGTCGGATCCTAAAAATCTTATTCTCCTTTGTGAGTGAATTATTTTCAAGAATCTAGAAGGAAACACACATTACCCACAAGGATGTAAAATGATTGCTTGTTTTCTGTCAGCTGCTAGCCTACCACCACTATAATTACAATGTGCTTACTTGGATATGAGACAAAATTACATCTTTACTTCTTTATAACATTTATAAAAGTCAGTGAGTGCAGGCTATGTGTGTCATGGCACACCTGTAGAGGTTAGAGGGCAACTTGCAGTCATATGTGTCCCTGGGATTAGACTCAGGTCATCAAGCTTGGCAGAAAGCTGAGTTACTCTCTCAGCTTATCTCAGTAGGCCTGGCATTGCATTTTTAAAACTTTCTGTATTTAAGTGGAAGGAGGGAGAATGGGATGGGTTAAGATGTGGAGGTTTTAGAGCTGTTCTTTTAACTTATTGTTATAAATACCTAGTTTGTATGATTATTTAAGAAAATTCTAGGATGGTTTTAATTTAAAGCTTCAGAGAAAGCACATGTACATGTATTTGTAATTATATTTTAATGGTGCACTACCAAAAACATTAAAAAAGTTCATTTGAAGATGATGTTTGGAAATAGGCTTTGAGAAGAGTGTTACTTTAAATTTGAGGTTATTGGCTTTTCCTTTACCCTCTTGTAGGTAATCCTAACCTTTCGGTATAAATTAACACTGCTACAGTGGGTTGTTCTTGTTGTTTTGAATGTTGTATCAAGCACTGACAAGATAAAAGCTGCTATCTGAAACATGAAAGAGAAATAGAACCATTAGGTTGTCACAGGTAGACAACCAAATAGAGAGAATGCAGTTGTCTTGGAGAACCCAGAGGCTAAGTTTTTGGATGTTGAGAGCAATTGAATATATAAATGCAGTTATGCTGTGTGACAATGTTTTGATCCATGACAGTCCAAATACTGTGGTGGTCTCATAAGATTAAATGGAGCTGAAAGTGCAGTTTGCCTATTGATGTTCTATCAACTGTAATGTTGTACTGCAAAGCATTACTCACACGTAAGCGCTGATAAGGTGCAAGCAAGACCACGGTGTTGCTAGTCTCATGGAAGTACAGCATGTGTATCTCTGCACAGCATACCTGATAATGATGACAACTACAGTGTTCACTTACATACCCATACATGCTTTATCATTATTTTAGAGTGTCTATATTAAAACATTTCTTATAACTCTGGAAGCTTTGTTATCCTAGCAATGGTTTTATGTCTTGCATCCTGTTGACTCATCTCCTGCTTGTGGTAAAGGATCATGTTGACTCATTGCCATAGATCATGGCGGTTGTACATGTCTATTTTGTGATAATCCCAGGACAGAGTATTATGCCACAGTGTGTTTCTCAAGAGCATGTCCCTGTTGTTAAACAACCTCTGTTTGTGTATACGTGTGTGCATTCTGATGTGTCAAAAATTATAGTGCATTCCTTCCATCATTATTAGAATTACTTAAAATGCTGAATGATGATGAAACACATAGGCATTAGAAGTGTGAAGCAAGCCCTCAGGAAAGCCTTTCAAAACTTCATCTTCAGTACAACACCCAGGAAGTGTCAAGTCATTCATCATGCATAATTAACACATTCCCGTCTTTCCTCCTCTAGCACAGACTTTGTGAAATGACTCGCACAGTTTTCAACAATTTGTTCCCATGTCCTGACAGATAGAACATTTAGTTGTCAATTCTGAAAATTCATTTATTCTTCAGAGTTTTTGCTCCGAGAGGCAAACATACATATCTGCTTCTGCAAACACAGAGTGAAATCTCCATCTTGCAATATTAGAAATAGTGCTGTGTGATTACAGATCTTTCATTTCAGCACAGCACTGCTTACCAAAAAGCATTATGGTAATTGAGTAAGGCAGGATTTTTTTATGAAAACCAGAAAAACCTTCAAGTTTAAAGGTCACAAGAGTAATATAAGCATTTAGACGATTCCGTTCTGCATTAGTACAGAATGATTGTTAATTATTTCCTTCTTTTAGAAGGCTTTCAAATCAGAAGTAAATTTTTTAGCATTTTTCAAGTTAAACTGATAAAGAAAATAAATGTTCTATTAATATCAAGTTATTACAGGTCAATTTTGGATTATCTTCCTAAAGAGAGATATCATTTGCATAGATACAATTGTTTTGACATCTTTTATTATTTTAAATTGTTGTATTTGTGTTTGTGTGTGTGGGTAAGAGAGATGATAGATGGTAGATTCATGATGACATATAGATGATAGGTGATGGATGGATAAATAGACAATAAATAGATGATAGCTCGATGGATAGATGGATAGATGACAGACAGACAGACAGGGACTGTGAATGTGTGAAGGTCAGAGGACAACTTTTGTGCTGTTTCATTCCTTCTGCCTTGTTTTTTCAGGGACCATTCATACCTCAGTATTGGCAACAAGTATCCTTATCCACAGAGCCATCTTGCTTGTCCCTGTTCTAACATTTTAATTCATGTTTTGAGCTTGACCTGATTATTGTAATTTTCATTGAAAAGTGAAGATTTAAGAGTCTGTACAGAACAATCTTGTCACTTTATCTGACAATTACCTTGGCTGTTATTTTGGTTTCCTGGTTCACACTGGACTTTGGTGGCATCATGTTTTAGAGACATGCAAACCATGTGAGGCAGACACCCATTTACTAGTTTCAGAAGGGAGGAGGTGCTGTTGAGAGATTCTGTTCAAAAATGATACGAAAAAGGCACAGATACAAATGCAGCAGACAAATGATTCTATTGATTCTTCTAGTTAATGACAATGTCAAAGACCTGAAAGTAAAGCAGAGTCTCACATTGTTAATATTTTCTCATGAATGATTGAAAGATGGTTATGTTAGTGTTTGAAGTTCTCCCAATCTTTAGGAAAAAGGAATGAGAAAACAATAGCAGGTAATTGAGGTAATTATTTGAATCAGTATATCAAAAAATTCCAATCAATTATATATGTGCTATGCAACTGTGGCCAAGACAAATATTTAAATATATACATATACATACATGTAACTATTATATGTTAAATATGCATTATATATATATATATATATATATATATATATATATATATATATATATATATATATATATATATAGCTTTACCATGTGGTTGAAATTCAGTTGTTTCTAGAAAAGTTGTCCTGTCAGTTAATAAGTTATACCCTATTAATTTCAGAAGGATCCCTCTTGTCTTTAGAGAAAGATATAAATTACATTCAATGATTTTTTAAGAATCCCTACAACAAATTCATAAACTAGGAACATGACAAGCATTATCAACTGCACTTTGCTGAAAGATGAAATTGGATTTTAAAAGCTCCTGGAACATTATGACACATATCCTCATCAGCCCCAGTGAATGATAGCTACACTGTCATTTTCTGAAGTCAATCAGGTGTCTCTCTTGTCTCCTTGAAACTGTCCTTGGTACCCTAGACCCATGGTTTACAGGCAAGTTCCTCATGTCAGAGGTGACGAACCAGACAGTGTTAGGGTCTGAACAGAGTTCTCCCGTATTTTTGACTCTCTAGACTGCTTATGTTCTACCCAGACAGATGCTTTCAACTGAATGTCTTTTCAAGGACAAAGATAGGAGAACAGATGCCTCATGAAATTTGTAGAGAAAAAGTTATAAAAGGGGGGCATATAAAAAGGAGAATCTTTGTTTTCTCATATGTGAATGCTCCTCCCTTTTCTTGCATGTGGCCATTTTTGAGACTTTTCTTTTTCCAAGTGAGAAAAGCCTTGCTGTGCTCTCATTGATGTATTCATAAAACCTATGGACGGAAGCAGGAGTAAAACAATGTTTGTAGGCTGGCTGTCTTTCAGAGTGCCTGATTAGAAGTGGCCCACTGTTAATTTACACCATGAGCCCTCACAAGTTTCTGGCCTTGTGTGGCATCTATTACAGCCCTTTGCCCCTCACTCTCAAAGCACCCTATTCAGCAGTGATCAGAAGTCTTCTTTCATAAATGCATGTACTTTTAAAAGTTCAGCATGAAGCTTCTACATTTTCATAACTCATAAATGGATGTCACAGAGGGTATATGCTTGGTATGTCCCAGTGACCCCAATTTATCCACATAGTCTGTCCCATAGTCAGACTTAACTTCTGATAAGAAAATAATGCTGTTCCTTGATAACTTTTTGCATTTGGAATCTTCAGATACATAGATGAGCCACAGTCCTAAGGAAAAGTTGCATAAACTGGAGTCATATAAGGAGCGTACTGCTGAGCCCATCTTTGAAAGTGTGCAGCCGAGAATAAAGGAGATGATTTTGCTGTGGTAGTAAAATTACAGTAGGTCAGCTCCTGCAGCTTTGATTGCTGCTTACAACTTCAGAACTCAGATGTTATGAGAATGCAGGACCTATCTATCATGTGTATTAGAAGACACATACTTTAAAAGGAAAAAAAGAGTTTAGATTGCCCCCAACTATCTACTTGTACATATGTGACTTTGTCTTATTTATTCATTAACATTTTAAATTGGGCTTTTTATAAATAACCATTGGCATGCAAGAAATTGACAGACATAAAGATTTTGTAATTTAATATGACACTTTTTTAATTTGCCTAGAATAGAAACAATTTTTATTGAAACAGGACAGCTCGATATTGCATTATATAATACCATAATTCATACAACAAACCAATTTCAACTGAAGGAATTAGTTTTGCATAAGCCAAGCTATTAGTTCAACTGCCAGAGGACTGATGTGTTTCATTGCTTTTGTTTGTGCCTGTTGAGGGTTTATTGTAGTGGGATTTCTTGTTGAAGTGTTGGATTTCTTCTTGCATGAGGTCTTGTTGGAGTACCAAAGATTGCTCTGACATGTTTGAGACCTGGGAAATTCAACTTGAGCTCTGCGGAACCTCAGTGGTGATCTGCTACTTTGTTTCTGCCTCAACCTCTCTTGATCCTTTCCTTCTACAATAAGTAAGTCTTGTCTTTAGTTACCAAGGATTTGGTGATCAGCAGGGTGATCTTGGAATATCTACTCTTCTAGCCTGTTAAATGTGTTTTGTGTCAGGAGTTGTACACGGGCAAAGTAACCAGAATCAAGATCAGCCCCGGGAAACTATGTTTGAGCCTGAGATGCTCAGAACTCAAAAGCGTCTTGGACTAGGCAGTTAGACTCTGAAGTGTATCATTTGCCTACACATCTCCACAGTAGGAAGGTTTCCAACACTCCACACCCACCCTTGCCTCATATAAACCAGTCTCCTGGCCTGATAATTCTTCTGCAAGAGTCAGGGCTTCACACTTTCTCAACCCTATGCTCACCATGATGAAGCTGGGACAACTGCCTTTCATCCTGTTGTGATTAGACCAGGAATTTTGCATGGAAAGAATAGTCAGTTAAGTTAAAAGCAACAATTTCTTATTGAGGGCAAGGAAGGAAACAAGCCAGAGTGGGTTGAACATCATGGAGGAGAGAGTAGTGATGGAGGGGGGAGGATTGAAAAAAGAATGCATATGCAGATGCCATGCTGAAACCCATCACCTTAAATGACAACTTTATAAATGGTTAAAATATGTATCTTTTAAGATGTCTCCCTTGAGAGTAGATTTTTAAATTCACCTTTAATTTTTATTTATCTTTTACAGCCATGTTCCTTGGAAGAGGCCATTGCTTAGTAGCAAATTCAGTTCTTGGCTTGCTTCTTTTCTTTTCTTTTTGTTCACTTATTTCAACTGAGCATACTTTTTTGTTTTTATTGTTAGAGATAATAATCCTGGGGTGATGTTGCTATGGTAACCATGCCTTGCCAAACAACCATGAGTGCTGCCCAAATAGTACATAAAACTCAGAATGTAGAACTAAGATGCAGGTACTCTGACACTGTACCTGTGGGGTGGAAAACACAAAGCTGCAGCACGAACAGAAAGGAAAGATGGAGAAACAGTGATGTCAACTTGAATGGAGACCAAGGCAAAGGGAGTGAGATAAAACTGGTGACTACTTCTTGCCTAGCAAGACACCATGGAACTTTTGGAGCTAAACTGGAAATAACCAGAAAGCAATTGCTGTAGGCAATTAAGAAAGCAGTTTCTGCAGAGCATCTGTGTAACTGGCCAGGGAAGAGCAAGTAAGCACCCAAGCTATAGTCTGTGCAGACTCAGCTTCGAGGCTGTGTCTAATGACATCACGTCCTTGTATGGTGCATGGTATGTAGTGCTTGTGAAGCTGAATCTGAACTTTTCTTCCTGCTGGTGCCTCCTATCTTTCCAAGCACATGGTGCATATGTGTGTAGCTTATGAGTGGTTAGCTTTAAACACTTTTAAGCCTCCCCACCTTTTCTTTCTTAGTATGTAGATCTTGAGAGAAGGCACAGGATTGCTATTTCCCTAGTGGGGTTGCCTGGAGAAGCTGTTATCATTCCTCCTGCATCCCACGGAATCTATTCTCTTCTGTTTTCCCTGATACCAATTTTCAGTTCTTATGCTTTTCTCTTGACGGCAATCAGTTTTCATCATTTCCTCTGAAGCTCCTCCTTCCATCCCTCGTTGGCAAAGTGATTGTTCTCCAATGCCAGATTGATCATGTCACTTACTTAAAGCCTTCTAATAGCCTCTGTCTGCTTCCGGAAACAGGTTCCGGCTGCCTTAGCCACATCATTTATTCTCACCATTAGCAGAGCTTCCAGTTCCTGACTGCATCTCAATTCACAGCCCTCCTCCCAGTGGATCCCGGAAGCTTGCTAGTCCTTTATGCTAGTCTGTCACCCCTCCAGCTAGCAAGCAAGAGGAGAGCTGCTGAGAAAGGGAAACACTTCTCTGGTTGGCCTTACGACCCATTTACTGAAATGGGGGATCTGTAAGCAAAGCCTTTCAGCCCCCATTTCCACAGAGAACATTTTTTTTCCTCTCCATTTTGCCCGGAAACTCATTTCCATTTGTTAAGACACATTCTGACTTATTGATATAATTTTACTCCTCTACTAATATACTATTTGCACACAGCAGCATAAAGCATTAGCATTTCTTTTAGAGGAAAAAAAACACACACACAACTTTGTAATATTAAAAAGTATCTGATAACATATTCTGGTCTAAGCAGGAAGCTCTGTGTAGGAATGATTGCAACACCATCCACCAGCTGACAGGTCCAGTAGAGGAGGGATGATATCTGGGGGCATGAAGCAGTGAGGAAAATGATGGTACTATTCCAGGATTATTGGTGGCAATGAACTCTGTAAGAACATGTCTGCTATGTACTATCTGGTATCTCTTCCATCTGAAAGTAGAAAAAAAATCTAGATGAAACACCAACTGCTTTATGGATGGCAGGTCACCACCAAAGTTTCAAAATGCAGAGATTAGAGAGTTGGCCTGTAAAAATGAGATGCTGTTAGCAGCACAGCCTAACTGTGAGTAGCTTTTGTTCTAACATGACAATTATTTCCCTCCTCTAGATTAAAGCAATGGCTTTCACCTGCTCTTCGGAGCACCAGGCTTGGTGAAGTGTTGGTGGATCCTGAATGTGGACTTTCTTGATATTAGGATAAGGCCTGGGAGAGTGCACTTTTCTGAGTTCTATCATGTTGACAATACTGTAGATCTGGGGCTAGATTTTGGGCCAGAGCCACTGGGCTAAAGCAGAAAAAATGTCTGCAATGGATCTCACAAATAGACGTATAATTACAAGGAGGACACAGCCTTTTGAGTTGGAAAGACAGTTCTGTATTAGTAGATATAAAACTGTTATAAAAGCTATGCAAAAGCAGTTTTTGTTAGTTTCAGCATAGTTACCTGATAATATTTCCTAAAAAGAAAAAATACCAAGAAAGGTAAAACACTGGGTAAGGCATCGACTTTATTGAGGCTAGCAGTTCAAATGCTAACTGTCTGGTATAGTGAGATGGCTTAGTCAGTAAAGGCGCACACTTTCAGACTTGACAGTTTAGATTCTTAGCTTGTGACCCACACAGTGGAAGAAGAAGAACAAATTCTCAGGAGTTGTTCTTCAATTTCCACACATACGCATGGCATAGTTGGCCATACAGATAAGTGCTAATACACACACACACACACACACACACACACACACACACACACACACACACACACACAGAGAGAGAGAGAGAGAGAGAGAGAGAGAGAGAGAGAGAGAGAAAAGTAATGTAAAAACAAAAGCTAATGTCTTCTAAAAATATACTTTACAGATATTTATCACCATGCACAGATGAACATTATATATATACATAATTATATATATTATATTATATATAATATATATAAACACATTCATTCAGTAAGCTTTAAAATGAAGATAGCCAACTCATCCATGAAACACGGGGAACCTGGTCCTCATTCCTTGAAGCTGGGTCTCTTAACAGTCAGAATAGCTGTCTCTCACTAGAGAGCAACCATCTTTTTTTTTTTTTTTTGACCCTTACAATTTTTATTTAGACAAACCTATGCCTACACCTTCATGCTTCTAGTGAGAGCTGAAGTCACACTTATTGCTCAGATTGGCCACAGCTCTGTCTTTTGTTCTCAGTTTACAAGCCAGGCAGGGGTCCTCAATAACCCTCATCTGCCAGCTGAAGCTTGGGAAATTCCTGGAGAGCTTCTGGTCTCTGGTTCAAAATGGATACTTTTTAACACTGGCTCTGGTGCCAGAGAAGAAATCATCATCATTAGCAACAGGGCTGATGAAATTTGGTGGTAAAAGGAAGGCCTAGGCAGCAAAAGTAAGCTTCACTCTGAAATACTGGAAAGTACCGCCCACATTTGGGACATGCCTTCCCACATCCATCAAGGCCATGTGGACAGTTCTTTAGGTGAGGCTCCCTACTTCAGTAATTCTCACTTGTTACAAGTTGCCATTAAAATTAACCACAAAACCCCCATCTTCATTGCTAAGGAAAAGAAAACGTGTCTCTCAATCTACAGTTTGCAAGGAAAATTATAGGCTCAGGACCCCCAAGATCACGTTCTCAGCACATAGGAGATTTATTTGTCACAGAGGGACAGAGGACAGGGCATAAGAGAAGAAGACAGAAGGTCATGAGAGAAGGAAAAGGGATCAAGGAAGAGGGGGTCTGGGATATTTGTCCTGGAGGAGGACAAAAAACTGGCTCTGGATGGAGCAGAGACAGATGTGGTCCATAGAGAAATAGCGGTTTATAAATGTAAAGGGAAGCCTTGCGTCAGGAGGAGTCAGAAGGTCTGCCAAAGACACATGCTGGAGTGGCTGGTGTCCCTTCATGGATAACTCAAATTATTTAGAAAACACAGGAAACTTTCCCCCTCTGAAATTTAACCGCTTCCTTGATACATTGGGATGACATTACCAGTTTAAAGCCTTTGGGTTATTTAAAAAAAATCTGGATATTTGCGTGTCAAGGTACCCTAAACCGCTATGTCCACTGAGCAAGGTGATGTGTATCAAAGCCAACCTATCCAGCTGAGATAATTATACAGATGGTGACTTTTAAATAAAATTATAATTCTTATAGGAAGTGAGTTAAAAATCAAAAGATTTACCTTTATTATATTTGGAAATATTTAGGGCTTATATATCACATGATCATATAAAATTTAATCCACTAACACCTCAGATAGGGCAGCAATAGCATTCTACCTCATCAGTATTCTTGTTAGCACAGAATACATTGTTTTCTCTTTATGTGACTAATACCATTGCCTCAGTGAGTGATTTAAGCCATTTAGGTTGTTAAGAATAATTTAATATATTGCCAACACCCAACATGCCGAATCTAAATAAAACTATTTATACAAAATAAGCATATGTTCACTCATTAGCCTACAAATTTGATCAAGTTTCATGACTAATCAAAAGTATGTATTTGCTGTGAATTCAACTTATGGGACTTTCTGCCTTTTTGTTTTAGTATTAGACTGCTCTGTTGCTATAATTCCCAATATAATTAATTAATTTATGAATAATGTATAGCCAATTCTTTCCAAAGGAAGGGTTTAAGGAGGTTGTACTCACTAGGAACATATCATAAATTTATAATGAAATGGATTTCATGTTTTTTCCTTAGCATGAAAGGTCACTCCTCTGTTTAGGAAAAGAGAGAAAAAACCTATTCCTGCTTTTTTCTGGGTCAAACGGGTGTAAGATGTGAACATTCTTAGTCCGCAGACAGATAGATTAGATTAAAATTCCCCTTCTACATAAGGGACTTGATCTTCTGTTCCCATTTTCTGTCTTTAAAACGGGGATAATTATAAGTATGTTATTGTCTTACTTAGGGAGTGAGAGACTAGCGTTGATTTCTTTTGTTTTTTATTGGTTGTGTACTTACATTTTTATGTATTTACATTTCAGATGTTATCCTCTTTCCAGGATTCCCCTCTCCCAACCCCCTCCTCCCTGCTTCTGTGAGGACGATTCCCCTTCAACCCACCCATTCCTACCTCACCATCCCGGCACTCCTCTACACTGGAGAAAGAAGCCTTCACAGTACCAAGGGCTTCTCTTCCTATTGATGACAGACAATGCCATCCTTTGCTACATGTACAGCTGGAGTCATGGGTCCCTTCGTGAGTCCTTGGGAGTTCTGGGGGTGGGGTTCTGGTTGGTTGATATTGTTGTTTTTCTTATGGGGTTGCAAACTCCTTCAGCTACTTAAGTCCTTTCTCTAACCCCTCTATTGGGGTCCCCGTGCTCAGTCTGATGGTTAGATGCAAGCATCCTTATCTGGACGAGTAAGGTTCTGGCAGAGCCTCTAAGGAGACATCCATATCAGGCTCCTGTCAGCAAGTACTTTTTGGCATCAGCAGTAGTGGCTGGGTTTAATGGCTGCATATGGGATGGATCCCAAAGTGGGACAGTCTCTGGATAGCCTTTCCTTCAGTCTCTGTTCCACTCTTTATCCCTGTATTTCCTCCCATGAGTATTTTGTTACCCATCTAAGAAGGACTGAAGCATCCACATTTTGTTCTTTCTTCTTCTTGAGCTTTATATGGTCTGTGAATTGTATCTTGGGTATTCCAAGCTTTTGGGATAATATTCACTTATCAGTGAGTGCATACCATGTGCATTCTTTTGTGACTGGGTTACCTCACTTGGGATGATATTTTCTTGTTCCATCTATCTGCCTAAGAATTTGATGAAGTAATTGTATTTAATAGCTGAGTAGTATAGATTAGCATCTAATCTGGAGATTAATATAACCCAAGTGCTAACCACAATTAAGCATCTTCCCTCTAATACCCCACACTAAACATACTGCTTTAAAATAGTCCTCAGGCTATATTGTAACTGCAGCCTGCAGTTTTTTCATTGCAGTTATGACGGGCCATTGATTTTAAAGCACTTAATCTGTTTCTCCTAGGAAGCTGTGTGTTCCTGAAAGGCTGCAATTTGTCTGTATGGCTCAGTGCTCCATCTCTGATCTCTAATTAACATCCAGGATGAAGTGGTCTTTTAATCACTAGTTATTGAATGAATTCAAAGATTTTTTTTTCCTTTGAACATGGTAAGTGAAACGGGATTAATCAGCCATTGTTTTGTTTACAAATTTATTTTCTACCTTTTCATAATTATATATTTTTTCTGACTATGTACTGTTTTAAATTCCTTAAGGAAGGCAGAAGAGGGCGATCTCTCTAGCCCATACTTTGTTTTCTTGAGTCAAGAGTTTCTCATTGTCCTGAAACTCACCAAGCTGGCTAGGCTATCTTACCAACAAGCCTCAGGGTTCCATCTGCTTCTGTCTTTCTAAAGCTGGGATTGCATGTGAGTACCACCATGCTAGATTTTTATTTTTTAAACATTGTTTCTGGGCATCAAATTTAGGGTCCTGTCCTTGTGTGACAGCCACTTTACTGACACAGCTATCTCCCCAGCCTGAGCTTTGACATTTTATTTTTGTGGACTAGTAGAGAAAAATAATTGTTTCCCGTTGGGGATTTTGGTGTCATAGCTCTTGTCCTGGTTAGTTTCTGTCAACTTGACACAAACTAGTCATCTGGAAAAGGGGTCCTCAATTGAGAAAATGCCTCTATCAGATTGGTCTAGAAAAAATTCTGAGGGGCATTTTCTCAATTAATGATGGATGTAGGAAGGCCCAACCTATGGTAGATGGTGCCAACCTTGATCAGGTAGCAATAAGTTGTATAAGACAGGGAACTGAGCAATCCATAAATAGCAAGCCTGTAAGCAATATTCCTCCATGGTTTCTGCTTCCTCTCTCGTCTTCAGGTTTCTGCCCAATTTCCCCAAGAGACAGACTCTGTTTAGGACATGTATTCCATGTTGCTTTTGGTCATGGTCTTTATTATAGCGATAGAAAGCAAACTAGTTCATGTCCGCTCAAGAGACACTAGTAATAACTAGTCTTGTCACAGCTGAGAAGCTACTACTAGCAACTGTATTATCAGAGATGAACAAAGAGCTTCTGTTCTCATGAAAAGCAAACCTGAGAAATTGACACTGTTAAGATTAGTGTCTCTGGCAGAGATGGATGGATATAGTGCTTAGAATGAATTCCCATAATGTACAAAATTGACCGAGATGTAACTAACAGGACATAAAAATTTTGAAAGTTAATTAATAAAATTTACTCTGATTTTGGTATTTTATTTATATATTTTTATGTCATAAATATTTATATCTCTATTTACTAATTACTTTTTTGTATACTTTGTTGATAGCAAGTAGAAACAAACAATTAAGAAGGTTTATTTACCAATGTTTTTGACTTTAGTTGAGGATTTTGTAGAGTATTGTAGTTTTTTCTCTTTATAAGTAATAGAGTAATTTAAAAGTGTTTTTTTGGGGGGGATATTTATACACTTCTAAATAACCAATTATACAGATTCTAAAATGAGCAGATTATGCATCAATTTAACCTAAACTATTTGACAGAATGCGAACCACCACATTGCTCATTGATTTTGCTTTATAGCTCTGAGCTGATAAATGAATCGGGGATCGTTACTAGGTGTGCAGTTTGGTCTTCTTGGGTACAACATCTGGGGTAGTGAAAAGGCTCTGCTGTAGTAATACAATCTCAGTAGTTCAAATCAACAGAGATTCACATCTTCTTATTGTCAAATGCGTATGTGTGTGTTGACTCTTGCTGACAGTTACCTCTGTGTGACAATCTTGCAGTGCAGGTAGGGGAATCAAGCTGGAACTGCACTCTTTAGAACAGATGGCTTAGTTCATGTGTCAAGGAAGAGAAAGCAGGGAAAATTCCATGTCACCCATTAATGCTTTCACCTAGAATTTGCATAGGTGATGCCCAGTAACATTTTATAAGAAACTGTACAAGTGTCGCCCTCTAAGTTCTTCAGCTAAATAGAGATATTCAAAATGTGAAAGGTATTGATCACCATTAGCCTTGCATGTGTTTACTTTTATGTCTGACTATTTATCAGGTTATTAAGGAAGGCCTTTATTAAGTGAACATATGTCATAGTCACACAGAATTTTATCAAATTCAGTATGGTCATTTGAGGTGACTACTTATATCTCAATGTATGTCTAGGATACTTTTAGATGTTTGTCTTTTTCAGTAAAAGTCTTTACCAACTGCTGGGATATCTGTTTTTTTCAGGGAAGCTATCATAGTCCAATGAATACAGAATGCTAAGGGAAAAACTGGTGGTCTTTTCATCTACATCTAATGAGTGATCAAATCCTTGTATTCTGTAACAAGAACAACTATGGTACATCATAACAATGACTGAATTAAAGATAACTAAAGAGCCTCAATGGAATTTTGCCATAGGACAGAGTGATTTTACCTATGTCCAGAGGAAAGCATTTCCTCTCCTGCAAGAATGTTTCACTGGGAAGCTTTGAGAAGGTCAGGCTATGTCTTATTTGTATTAAAACCCACTTTGTATATTTCCACACTTGATTTTGTCTTGATAGAAATGATTACATCATCATGTTTTCTACAACAGCATTTCTTCAGAAACCTCTTATTGTGGAAATAAGTGCATCTTCAATTTTTTTGGCTTTGTAGTTACAACATTTTTCCTTTCCTTTCCTTTCCTTTCCTTTCCTTTCCTTTCCTTTCCTTTCCTTTCCTTTCCTTTCCTTTCCTTTCCTTTCCTTTCCTTTTTTTTCCTTTCCTTTCCTTTCCTTAGCCTTCCTTTCCTTTCCTTTCCTTTCCTTTCCTTTCCTTTCCTTTTCCCAATCCCTCTCATATAACAAGACCCTCTCCTTCAAATGTATGACCTCTTTTTCAAAAATTATTATTGTATATGTATTTGTACATATATAACCTATTTGCAATGTTTCTTGTATGTGTGTTTTCAGGGTTAGCCATTTGGCATTGGACAATCAATTGGTATGCTCTTACTTGGAAAAGGCCATGTCTCCTATTCGCAGCCTGACTCAATTGCCTATAGTTCTTTGTGTAGAGGTGAGGCCTAGTGCACTTTTCACCCAGTTTGGCATGTCTATCAGTTTTATCCTCATTTAGCTCAGGTTTAAGCAGTCATGTTTGTGAGAGTTTATGAGTGTAGCTCTGACACAGCAAGAAAACATAATCTCACAGCAAATTTACAATTATTCTAGCCCCTCTTTCATTGTGTTTCCTAAGCCTTAGGTGCAATTTTACTCACTGTTACTAGGTTCCACAACTCTGCATTTTGATTGTTTATGGTTTTTTGTAGTGATCTTCAGAAAGCAGCAGGCAAGATGCTGAAGGAGGTAGACAACCAACAGTCTACCCAGGTGTGATACCTATGAGCCCCATCAATGACGAGCATGGTACAATAACCCTAAGGATGTAGTAATGGCATCCATACCTTGGCAGTAACCAACAACTCTCTCAACGAACTTAAGATTCACTCAATAAAAGGAAACCATGGCTGGCACTGGAAACCTAGCCAACTACTCAGTCCTAGTGAAATCATATTACCAGAAGACCATCTACACATCTATAAATAAGTGTAATATTTACCCCTTACCAAGGAAATTTCTCTCTGCAATAGGTCTTCTTTTATAAAATGGAATCTAATATTTATACTTTCTTTCTCAGGAGCATCTTGATAAGAGAAACTGGATAATTCAATTGGTGACCACATTCCCTATTATAGACCACTGCATAGAACTGAGACTGGGTAGAGAGATACCCATCCACTTTTATTTTAAAATGTATCTATCATTCATCTTACTGTAGTGCCTGAAACTCCACTCAGATATTTATGAGTTATTAAAAACAAGTACTGAGTATCTCCTATATTTTATTGCTATAGATTAGAACGAAATGAGTAACTTGGCTCTCCTCTCCCCAAGACCTTCTCCTTAACAGATTATGACTATAATGAGTATGTAAAAATATTCTATATTTTATATTTCATTTTACATATTTGCACTGGGCAGTGAATTGCAACAGATATTTTAGTGGGTGAAAGAAGTATGTGTGATATCTGAGAAAAGTGTTTTGGCAGCCAAGCCATCTGGAATCAGACTACCTTGTGGGTCCTCATAGATGTGTGTGATGTCTCATGCCCCAGTTTTCTCATTGTAAAGTTTTACTCACATGGCATCTTTGTGATCATGAGTTAGGATACAAAATACTATGTGAGTCTCTACTATTCCTGCTGTTCTTTACTATCTCCTCATGCCTGTCTACCTTCTCAAATTTATCATCTTTCTTACTGGTCCTCAATTTCCTCAACCACCTGTTAACTAATGCTTATTAACTAGGACATGTTTGTAGACTTAGTGTTCAGAGGCTCTTTGGGCCTTGCTGCTGTCTCTGTTATTCAGGTGGCTTATTTCTATCCTTCCCTTTATCTTTTAAAATATAATCATAAACAACTGTTTTCTTCTGTCTTAAAAACCCATTTCATACTCAGCATGCAAAAGAATGAAAATAGACCCTTTCTTATCTCCTTGTACAAAGCTCAAGAGTAAGTGGATCAAAGATCTCCACAGTAAACCAGATACACTGAAACTATTAGATGAGAAATTAGGGAAAACCTTAGAACACATAGGCACAGGAGAAAATTTCCTGAACAAAACACCAATGGCTCAAGCTCTAAGGTCAAAGATTAACAAATGGGACTTAATGAGATTGCAAAGTTTCTGTAAGGCTAAGGCCATCGTCAAGAAAACAAAACAGCAACCAACAGAATGGGAAAAGATATTTACCAACACCACATCAGATAGAGGCCTAATATCCAAGGTATACAAGGGACTCAAAAAGCTAGAAACCAGAGAACCAAATAACCCTATTAAAAATGGGGTACAGAGCTAAACAAAAAGTTCTCCGTTGAGGAACACCGAATGGCCTAGAAACATCTGAGGAAGTGCTCGATATCCTTAGCCATCAGGGAAATGAAAATCAAAACAACCCTGAGATTCCACCTCACACCAGTCAGATTGGCCAAGATCCAAAACTCAGATGACAACAGATACTGGCGAGGCTGCGGAGAAAGAGGAACACTTCTCCGCTGTTGGTGGAGTTGCAAACTAATACAACCACTCTGGAAATCAGTCTGGCGATACCTCAGAAAATTGGATATAGTACTACCTGAAGACCCAGCTATTCCACTTCTGGGCATATAGCCCAGAGACACTTTAATACACAACAAAGATATATGCACCACAATGTTCATAGCGGCTCTATTTATAATAGCCAGAAGCTGGAAAGAACCCAGATGTCCTTCAGAAGATGAATGGATACGAAAATTGTGGTACATTTACACAATGGAATACTACTCAGCCACCAGAAACAATGACTTAACCAAATTCTTAAGGAAATGGCTGCATCTAGAGAATATCATCCTGAGTGAGATAACCCAGTCACAAAAGAACAGACATAATATGCAGTCACTGATATTGGGATGCTAACCCCAGAGGCTTGCACTCCCCCAGAAACAACTCACAGCCTGTATGAAGTCCAATAAATAAAGAAAACAAAAAAAAATATATTTACAAAACAAGAAGACTTTGACTATTTCCATGTTGCGTTTTGTTTTGCATGTACTTTACGCTCATTGTAACTATTAGGTTTTCAATGCATACTGTCAAGCCCTTGAAAAAATCAAGTACTGACTAAAAAATATATTCACAGAGTTTTATGTAAAAATTATTTTAATATCTGAAAAAACAGTACTGACAAAAATGTATAATTTTAAGCAAAAAATGTTTAAAATCTGTACATTTATCTTTGTTTTGTAAAATAAAGTCATTTAAAAAAAAAAAGAAACCCATTTCATTTGCGAACCTAAAAACAGGCTCAGCGGACCCTGACATTTTAAAGAGACATTCAAGAAATGACATACTAAAATATAACATTTTTATATGCCGACTACTCAGAACTATGAGCACTCTGGTGACAATGTTCAGCAATGGAGTCAAAAGCTTTCTGAGCTCCTCCAAATGGAACGGTTAGGAATATGCCTTGAAATCTTGACTAGTCAGTGAAGATTAACTCAGAACACAGCAAAGCTAACTGGAGATTGACAACCTCTGCCACACAGGCAGGAATGCATTCTGCCCAAGGCTTCTTTGAGACAGACCCTTTATCTCTGTAAGGAGATGATCTTTAATCACCCCTCCCAGAACAAAGTTTTTACTACTGCCCCAGAAAACAAGATTCTATTCATCCTGTAGCTCAGATTGCCTTAGAAGCATCAATAACCTGTCTCCTTTTAAAGCCTCACATTTTTATGGAACCGGAATGATTTTTGCATGGAATTAAATACATTTTTTTTCTTCTATTCGTCAGTCATACTGACCTGTGTATATCTCAGTTAAGGATGCTTCATGGGTGGAAGCTGTGCTTCTTATACCTTTGATTTGTAGCTGTAGATAAGAAGTCCTGGAAACCTGGTTTATAATAGAAATCTGAAATTCAGCAGTCTTGGGGGACTGAGCCCTCCTGCTGTGGGATCAGTTGCCAGTCCACTCTTTATAGATTGTGTCAGGGTTGAATAGCACTGAAGGACACTGAGCTGGTATCCAGACAGCCTGCAGAATTGCTGGTTGTGGGAAAAATGCTACATTTCCAAGTGGGCAGAACTATTTGGATAGTACACGAGAAACTATTAATTTTCTTATGTAATGCGTTATCTAAAAACTATTTAAATTATTGTTCAAAAATTATAGTGGAAAAAATGAAATGGTGTCATTTTTGAAAGTCTATCTTTTATAAATATATGATTTTCTTCCTTTTAGTCTTGGGAGAAGCCAATCCCCATCACATTCCTCAGTAGACTTAACCAAGTACAATGCCTGGTATAAGACAGGATTTACAGGAGCCCCTTCTACTTTTCCATGCTCTGAATTCTGAACTGCCCCCTGCTGGCCCCCATTACCAGAACTGGGTCTTGTTCCATGCGTGGGCATTCATCAGTGGGGCACAGAGTTGTCAACAACCTGTGGGGCCACCTTGGCAGCCAAGCAGCAAGTGCTTGCTATTTTATAATCTTATACTGGCTTTGTGAAAGGGCTTCACCAGTGTGATTTAACTCTGCCAAGGAATAGGTGCAGAGAGAACTCAGCAGAGACCCATTCTCCGGTAATATTTGCATTTTATAGGAAGCATACATATAAATTTCCCATTCTGTAGTAATATGGTTTTAATCTTAATGAATGCCATTTTGGCGGCTCTCTTCAGAGAGTGGAATTAACATTCACACGTGAACAGGAAATGTTAAAGTGTTATTAGTCTCCTGAGGGCTTTGCTTCTGGCTCTGTGCTTTCAGAGATTTCATCATAGTTTAGGTATAGCAAAATACCATTTCTGCTTATTAGACGGAAACTCTCTAAGGTTTCTGGATATTTCATGCTAGAGTTTGATTTTTCAAAAGGGAAGGAACTGTTTTTCCTGAACCCTGAAAATAACCTCATGCCAAAAATCAATAGTAAAGGCCATAAGAGACTTTCATGAGTGTTCTTAGAAACTTTTTGGGTGTTACCCTTCTTGGTAGTAATGTTGTTTTAAGAACCATGGCTCATCCAGACAGACCACACCAGGCCATTATAATTCCATGGGAGAGTTTTATTGTGGGGAGGAAAAAGACAAATAGGGAGATGAAGACAAAGGTCAGGAAAGGTGTGCCTTTTATTTGGGCTCTGGTGTAACAGTGCACAGGTAAAGCTGGGCTAGGTGGATGCTGGGAATGTATGGAGATTACCATGGCAAAAGATACACTGGTCCCTGTCAAGCATGTGTGAGGTCACCATCATTGCTGGACTGGAGGTGACATGTAAGCATAAAGCTAGTTCCTGACACCAACAAGTAACACAGTGTTTGATTAAATCACCTATGTTCTTTGAAGTTTTATGAGTTCTATTTGTGTTTATTGATTCATGCTTTTTCTTGTCCTATGGAGTTGGAAGAGAAAAGCCTCATTTTGAGCTTATTTTCCATAACTTTTGGCCCCTAAAGAAGGCATAGGTTAGAATTTGTATGTAAAATCACACAAAGTAGCCATGGGCTTGAGATTCTGTTTTAGTTTCTTGCTTCTGCTACAGCACCCTTTTCTCCACTTAAAAATATGGAGTCCCTTCTCAATAAATCCCCCAGGCCTTATTTTCCCTTATTTTGAGGTGATATAATATAATGATAACAGTAATCATAATAAGAATAAGAATAAGAATAAGAATAATTTATTAGATTTAAACTCGAATAAGATTCCAGGGTTTTGCTACCCAGTGTTTGGGTAGAGGGGCATAAAGTGAGTATAAATTTATTTAACATACATATACCCACCACCACATGTAAGCATTAATATTGATCTTTCTCTCATAAAATACCTTAATAGACTCAGGGTTTTTATTTGGTATTGGATTCTGAAGGGGGTGTTTCTCATGACATAGACAAAATTTTTTGATTCTCAATAAACCTCACTAAAGAGTGGTTACATCACAGGTGGTCAAACACAGAGAGATCAAAAGACAAAGTTCTGATGTTAAACAGGTCTGTGGGTAGGGCAGCTAAACTTGACAAAAACCTACAGCATAGGTTAAATTTAGACATAATTTAGGATGTTTTAGAACAGAAGAGTTTGAAGATTCCAAACATGGCATCTTAAGAGAAATTGCCTCCATTTTATCAGTGTATGTTTTATGTGAGTGTTGAAATAACATTCTCTACCCCGCTGGTATTAATTCGCGTTAACAAAAATTCTAAAAAACAAGAAGCAGAGCAAACAAAGACTGTTTACTGAGGGCTTTAATTGTCTGTGCTCTTGTCTCTTCATATCCTAGTCCATTGGATGGGGAAGGGACTTGGCTAAAGACAAACACCTTTCAAGTGGCAAGGCTGAGTTTTATTTAGTTGTTATTGTCTTTGAGGGCCCCATGTGACACTGCAGTCCCAGCTAGTTCCTCAGGCCTCCAGCGAACTAAAATCAGCTAGGTCTCAATACTGTGGGCTCCAAAGGGAAACTGAATTTTAAGGCAATTTCCCAGGTGATTTGCAGGTGCACTAAAGATTCAGACTGGAAGTATAGTTCTTAAAAATAGCTTTAGTTAGTTAAATAAACCGCATTGCAAAGCCCATTCCGTTTCCAAAGCTTATTACTCTCCTGGATTTTACGATTTTTACTTCGTGGGAGTTAGGTTATCTATCAGTGTCTTTCAGGAGTTCTGCTTCCCCGCTTGGTTTGTCTCACAATGGTCACGTGTTATGCTTGGGCCTGTGAGTTTGTCGGTGGTACATTTTCACGGCAGCATTGTTAGTTAACGTGGCCTCGTGGTCATAAAATAAGGAAAATGGATTCTGTCCTAGCTGCTTTTTCTCTCTATTTATCCAGACGATCTTGCACATTGCCCTTCATACCCGCATTCGCTCGCTTAAACCGCATTGCTTTCCTGAAGCCTTTTCGTTTACACCGTCCACACATTAGACGTTACTTCTACTGATAAAGTTTATGTTAAAAAGGCAAGATAAAAGTTAAATTACAGAAACACATCTAGGAAGGGAATCTTGCTTGTATCATACATAAAAAAAATGAATTTGTTGGTGTTCTTGAAAACGAAATTGAATTACCATCCTTTCGGCAGTGAGGTCAGGCAGAGAAATGTAAGAAGCTGCCTGGGTTTCAAAGGAGGATGGCTGGGATCATTCATGTTCACATGGACGGGAACAGTTTTCTGACACTAAATACTAAAAAAAAAATATCAGGCATCTCTGTCTGAAAATTCTGAAGGTGGCATAATAGGCTTATTTAAAAAAAATGACAAAGTATGACATTGTTTGCCCTTCATAAATGCTTAGGTTATCATTTTGAAGTTAGGTTTTTTGTTTGTTTGTTTGTTTTGTTTTGTTTTGGGGGGGAGTTGAAAACAATAAACCGCAGTGTCGTCTTCTTAATGGTCAAATAGCAGAACATAGATACAAGAGGGTGGAGGCTTTGTCTGAATGGGCCATGTGCTCAGTCCATAGATGAGCATCCTCTGAACGCTAGACATACTTAAAGCGGCGATTTTCATTGATGTTAATTCTGTGAATTTGAATTTTCACACACACATGCAAAACTAAACTGATAAAATGTTCTGCTGTTGACTGGAGGAGGTTTATGCTACCAGCCTTGTTGGCAGGAACCCCGATGTCCTGCCGAGAAGCATTTTTCTCCTCTTAGTGGGAATTCTCATGGCTGAGAAACTTCTTGATTGTATAACAAAGGACACCAGTGCATTTAGACAGCGCATAGCTTGGTTTTCAAGTCTGTTTTAAAATAAAACAGGTTTTTAGTATCCTATCTAGGATTCTGAAGGATGACTACTGAAGCAAGTGGACACACATTAGCTGAAAGAAGATCTAAAAAGTAAAATTTTCGTCAACTGCGTTAAGGGCACTCAACATTAAACAGTGACAAAGCTCAGGTTACCTGTGGATTTTTTGCCTAAGAGTGTAATGTCTATTGAATGAAGCATGGTCCAAATCTGAAGATATTTTTTTTTTTACAACTTTTAAGAAAACAAATTTCCAGCCATTATTTTATATTTATTACAAATAAGGACACATCCCTAAGAATTTGGTTGGTGTTTTATGCCAGAAGCATTCAGAAATGTTTGGTAAGAATGCAGACCCACAATTCAGGTGAGGACAAAAGTCTCTATTTGAGACAAAACCTTTAGGTCATTCCAGTGCAGAACTCATTGACCAACACTTTGAGAGTGATAACCTAATTTTTAATGGATTGCCTGGTTATTTTGACCTAGTGGCCAGTAAGGTCATCTGTAAAGAGTGATTTTAATAATCACCCTTACAATTTTACTTGAAGGAAGTTATCCATGTTAATGTCCAGGCATGAAATGTAATGGTCTCCTTCTTATTGTTAATTTATGCTTCAGCCTCCCTTTGCTCCACTTTTTAACCAGCATAACAATGATATGGGCTAACTATTTGCCTCAGGGAAATGCTGCAATGGGACTAATTAAATATTTAATATTTTAAAGGACTTAAACAACCTTGTAAGTAATATGTTAAGAGGAGATAAAACCATGATGATCACTTCAGTGGAGGAATGTTAATGAAGCCCTGGATCAGGCAACCCTTGGATGCCCGTGTTGTGGATCTTTAGAGAGACAGAACAGCTCAATGGCCTAGTGAATGACCTTGGTCACCCATGGTGATTTTTATACATCTTAATTTCCAGGCCTAGAGCAAACTTCTTCAACTTTCTAAGACAATGATAGTTTTCTCAACTATCCAGTGGTGATCAGAATACCAACTGGCCTCTCAGGTTATCATGAAAACATTTATGTGTTTAAAAAAGCATAGTAATTTTTAATATGAATTTGTTCTATAGACTACAAATAATAGTTACATAATTGGAAATGTATGTATTGCCTTTTTAAAATAGAATGCGTTTAGGAATTGAAAGTATGCATGCACTTTGCACTTAATTATACTAAATTCCATTTGGGAGGGAGGGAAAGGAAATGAGAAGAGTGTGGGATAGTAAGTTTTAGGTGTCAGTTCACTGGAACAGTGGATGCTCAAAAAGCGTCGATTCTGGATGTGTGAATCTCGAGTTCAGAGCATATAGTTCTGCAAGTCTGGAAGACTAACAGGAAAGATCCATCCCACTGTGTGTCTCAATTACACAGTAAGCAGGTGGCCTCCACAGACCAAAATATAGCATAGAAGTGGGTTAGACAATCTCCTTATCCCTCCTCCCCAAGGCCAGGGACCATTAGCTTTTGTATTTTTTCCATGCAGACCTTAGAACTCTAAATTCTATGGCTGTCGATTTGTCTGTCATCTCTACTCCCTACACTAGTTTCATAGGCCTTAGAACTTGGAACAAATCATGCTATGGGCACCTGGGGTCTTCACTTTGTGACTTTAATCATGACATTTTATCTGAGTTTCTATTCAGCAAATATGACCATGAATTAGCTAACCAAAAGTTATCATTCTCATCCATCATTTTTCCAAGTGTCCAAAGACTTCTATAGCAGAATCATTTGAGGTGTTTTTTGTTTATTTGTTTTAAATAGGATTTGTTTCTCTCCATCTGAATTACTATTCCCTACTCTTTGCAAGCACTTCTACATGCTTCTGGGGCAAACCATAATAGCTATATATAAGACCTTTGTATGTTATGGAATTTCTTAGTCACAACAATAGCTAATAAGCAGATTTCCCCCAACTGTCCTCATCCTCATTAACTCCCATCCATCCATCCACCCACCCACTCATCCATCCATCCATCCATCCATCCATCCATCCATCCATCCATCTATCTATCTATCTATCTATCTATCTATCTATCTATCTATCTCCCATCACTACCCTGTTTGTCTGAACCTCTAGAGACAGAGAATAGGAGAATATATCCCTAAATTCAGTACTAACCAGGAGCTAAATGCAGAAGAACAGTCCATGCAGGGCATGTAGATGTGCATAGGTCTGTGTGGTCAGTCTGAAAATGACGTTAAGTGCCGTGGCGACCCGATCACACTCTCAGGGTTACAGCACAAGGTGCTTAGAGAGTCTGTTTCTTTCCCTTAGGGTGAGAGGACAAAGATGAATGCACAGAAAGTTACCGTGACATTTTTTGTTTTCAAAATTCTCAAACAAAAAGGAGCAGATTGAGAAAGACTTTAAAACATGCCTATGGAAACCAAACCAAAATTGAACAGGCATTTTAAACATATAGATGTATCTAAGTAATTTTTAAAACTCATTCTCTTATTTACGGCATGTAACTTGTTTTCTCATGTTTTGTTTTTGTTAGCAGGTTTCTTTCCTTTTTTTATTTCTTTCCGTTTTTAGTAGAGAGAAAAGATAAACCGGGCGGTTTGGGAGGTAGGAAGGATTTGGAAGGAATTTGGAGAGGGGAAAAAACATTATCAAAATATGTTGTACAATTTGATTTTACAGGGAGGATCTAAATGTAAAGTTTTTTGTAGCATTAACAAATTAAATAAATCCCAATTGTGGTGTGTTCCTCGTTACCTATCCCAATGTTTTGGGTTCCTGAATGAAAGACACACACACAGCATATATATTTTTATATGCCTTAATCAGCTCAATAGCTGGCTCTCTTCCTAATCTCCACGTGGCTAATATTCCTCTCCCTGATAATTGTGAGTTATTATTTACTAAATCCTATATTCCATCTTGGCTGCCCTGAACCCAGTCAGGCAGCCCTTTTGGGCCACTCTCTGCTGGCGACCACATGGTGCTATGCTCTCTGTTGCATATCTTCTTAGGTGTGGTGTCTTTCCTCTCCTCCTTATCCCGATATGGTGGATCCTTTCTTCCCGCCCCTTTCTCTCTCCCTAGCCTGGGAATCCTCAAAGTCCAGACTCTCTTTACCATGCCCAACCATTGGTTGTTGGTATCCTTTCCTTTTTCTTTTCTTAAACCAATCAGAACAAACCCAGGGCAGAACCTCCCACTCTCTTTTCTTACCTCTTCTCTCCCCTTCCCTGCCTCTTTCACAATACCCTTCTGACTAGTCTGGAAATTGCTGTATAGACCAGTCTTGTCTTAAATGTGAGGCAATCCTCCTGTCTCTAATCTAGTGCAAAGATTATAGAAATTACTTTAATGGCTCACCATTATTTTCCTCATAATGTTGGAATGAATGAACTTCAGTATATAGATTAATTAAGAGCCTGAAAGCTGGCGTCCAGCGAAATTGCTTTATTCCGATTGATTATAAAAAATTAGCATCACCTCTAAATACGACACCATTGAACCTTATTATCTGCATCCTTATGTGTTTCCATGTAATACCAGTATTGCCTTATACAGAAGTAAAGTTGAGCTGTCTTAAAGAGAAATCTTCAATGACTGCTGTGGTCCTTATGTTAAAGTAGCCCAGCCCTCCTTTATCGGTTGTAAATTTGCTTTCAAAACTCTAAGATTTCTTATCTACAAGAGCATCTGTTCCAAGACGAGGCAGTCTTCATGAGCCCAGGAATAGAGATGTGCAGCCTTACACCTCCTCCTTTCCTCCTCAGTGAGCAGCAGCTTCCTGTTTCATATGAGAATGCTTCTGGAGCTTCTGTAGACGTCTTAAATCTATTTTTTATTTTTCTTTTCTCTATTAATTCATTTATTTATTTTTGCTTTGACTAGTTGAAATTACTTCTTGTCACAGATCCACAGGTCCATAAAAGGAAGTACACAGAGTCGGACATTTGCTCCCTCTGTAGTCCCCAACAACAGGAGCTACGCATAGCTTATATTCATGTGTTGCCTAAAATGGTGACTATACCATGTACATGTAATATTTAATCAGTTCACCGATTGAATTAGTTAATGGTCTATTGCTGCAAAGAGATACCATGGTTACAGTAACTTATTTAGAAAATTCAAATACATGAAGGATTGTTTACAGTTGCACAAGATTAGTCCACGGCCATCCTGGCAGAGAGTATGTAACATGTACGCACAGCACTGGAGTAGTAACTGAAAGCTCACATCCTGTCCACAATTTGGAAACAGAGAGTGAGACTGGGCCTGCCATGGGCTTTTGAGTCCTCAAAGCTAAACCATGGGGACATACCTCTTCAATCAAGGCAACACATTCTAATCCACCCCAAACAAGTCCTCCATCTGAGCTCCAAGCATTCCATTATATGAGTCCATGGTGGTCATTCTCATTCAAACTACCACCCTTACCTCACCTATCTGGTCTTCAGCTTGTGAAGCTTCCCAAATTTTTATTACTATTCAAGCTTTAGAAAACCTTAGTTTTTCTTTGGCATTTTTGTCTATATTCTTCACAAAAATGAAACTAAGTCATTATTGTATAATATTGCTTTAAGAAAATATTTATTAAAAAAAAAAAAAACATCCAAACATTGCTTTAGGAAACATTTATTCAGTACCTAACATACATCAGAAATGATGTTATCTTCTGGTTAGATGCTGGTGATTATTGTAAAATAATCAAAAGATATAATTTTCTTACCTTATTCTTATAACCATTGTCCCATACATGTCAGATACCTCTCCAGAGACTGAGCATGCTGATAAAGCATCAATCATTTTAATTTTCTTCAACTTTACTAATATTATCTTTAAAGATTTATTTGTTTTTTTGCTAATTTAATAGCTAGATAATTGTACATTAAGTATTTTAGTTTGAATCTGTAGCTTCAAGTATTTGTTATTATTGTTATTTATTTATTTATTTATTTTGAGACAGGGTTTCTTTTTGTAACCCTGGCTCTTCTGGAATTCATTCTGTAGACCAGGATGGTCTTGAACTCATAGAAATACACCTGCCTCTGCCTCCCTGGTGCTGGGATGTAAGGTGTGCACTACCACTGCCTGGGTCCGTAGTAGTTGTATCTTAAAGATCTCATATTTTAAAGGCATGGTCCTTGGATAAGTGCTCATATGAGGTGGTAAAAAGCTTAGAAGCAGTGCCTACTCAGAGTGTTCTAGGTAAGTGGAGGTGTACCTTTGAAGGAGGTTTTGGGAGTCTATCTTTTTCTTCTCTTCTTGAATCATGGTCATCAGGCAAATCATAGTGGTCTATTATTTGATTCTACCACAAAATTCTCTGTAGCTACCGTGAATAAAACAAAAAGTGGGGATAATGATCACTGATTAAAACTTCAAAAACTGTGAGGAAAACCACACCTTTATTAGCTGAGTATCCCAGTTTAGTTTCTGTGTTAGAAGTCCACAGCCCCAGTAGAAGCACACTGCTTGGTGATGGGAATACCTGTTCTTTCTGGAACAGGACATAGAATAGAACAAATTAAAAGAGGATAGAATTATCAGTTGCTTCAGTGACTGGAAAAACCACATGAGGTGAAGTAGACTTCATTTACTCATAAATATGTAACACTAATATTATGACAAACATGGCTAATAGAAAAAGAGTATAATGAGATAACTATTAAGTCCTTTAGGAAACAAGGATAATGTAAGCATTAATTTGTTTATACAAATCCCTGAAAATAAAATGACCCCTATCAAGTCACCATTGAATTGGTCTCTTCTGGAGCATACAGAGCCATTTGGAACCTATTACTCTAAACTGTTAAACATGTTTCTGATCCATAGAGAGCAATGTTATAGCCACAGCCACTACTCATGTAACCACGAAGCACTTTTGAGTGCTGGTTCAGCAGAGACTGCTCAGTTGGCGATGAAGGTTTGCCTTGGCTGTCTCTATCCCAGTTGACAGCTTTTCTTTCCAGAGAGTGGCAAGCTTTCTTGGGTTCTTCCTCAGAGAGACAAGACTCCGGACACCCTCTCCATAAGTTCTCTTCTACTTAGCTTTGCACTGCAGTCTAGGGAAAAAGGCTGGAGACCACAATCCTTTGGGTAAGCAAAACGTTACATAAAGGGGAGAACCCCGTCAACCAATAGCAGACCTCATACAAGTTGGTTCAATATAAAAATTCATTTTTTTCTTAATTTTGAAAATGGGTATAATCTATAGCACTTGAGCAGATCACCACAGGATTCAGTGCTCAATCCCATCTACCATTACTCTTCTAACCTTTCCATTCCTCTGTTATATAGCAATTTTCTCTGTCTTGAAGGGAAGCCACTGAAGAACCAACAATTTCTAAAAAGAGGCCTCTTACTACTTACTACTCAATACAATTAAGGATTCAAAAAGTTCCCTGAAACTGATCAGATGTACTAGATCCTAGTTCTTCAAACTTACTTAAGCAAGAAACACAGCCAAGAGGTGCTCAAACCAGCTATGTTCCTTAGAATTTAGAAATCAGCTCAGCTTCTCAGAAAAGGCTCAGACCAACTGGAAGAGACACTTTCTGACCTGGTGAGGCTCCTAAAAGTTGTGCAGTAAGCCCTATGGTTCCAACCTCTGTGGGCTAGGGTGTGGTTTTGATGGAGCAGCTGTCTTTAAGTCATTTCTCTTTCCTAGAACCTGCCTCACTGAATGCTTCTTAATTACATAATTGATCTGCTTCCCTGTTGATAACTTTTTTTTTCATGGTAAAAGAAAAAGAAAAGAAGTTAATTGATTTACAAAGTTTTTTTTTTTTTTTTTTTTAGAATTTTAAGAAATGTAGCCCCCAAACCCACTATAATTTTCTTAATATTTCTTGTACTTGTGATTCCCACAAAGAGAAAATTACTTTTTCCCTAGGTCGAGCTATCAGGAGAAATGTTATATGGCCTAGTTATTTGACTATTGGATAAAGGTTCAACTTGCAGAGCACAGTGAAACAATGTAATAAATCAAGGAGGGTTTTAGAGCTTTGGTTTGCAATGACAAATGAATACAAATAGTTGTAGGCAAGGCTCTTCTCTGCTAGACTTACAAAGAGAATAATAGGACTTCCTTCTGGTTCTCATGAATTCAAATTATTCAGAAATGTCAGACAAGAAGAGAGGTAAGATGTATTTTGAATTATAGCAACATCTTCCCAAAGCATGGCTTATGATGCACAGTTTAAAGTGTGCGACCAATTTCATAAGAGGAGCATATTATAGTTGCCTTCTGATGAACACTAGGTGTTTAGAAAGAGGCAAAAGATAGTGATATCTGGAAGCCTTTAAAAATGAGATGGCTCATTTACTTCAGATGCTTAGGAACAGTCCAGCAAGAAGGCAGATTGATTTCTTCCAGTAAGTTTTCTGTGTCATCCCAGCTGTAAGGTGTTTTATTCCTGTCCCATACTCAGAATTCATTTCCAGTTATGGTTTCCAATGGAGGAGGGATGAAGATGATTTGGTCCAGGATCTTGATGGTTTTAAGGAATTGTTGATATACTGGCCAGCCATTAGCTACCTGCTGAGTGTGAAGGTTCTGAGCACTGCACCTCAATCCCCCACCATCTTTCTCCAGCAGGTTTGTGTCAGCCTCAGTTTCTCCCGTCTTTCACAGAGAACATGCTAAGCCTGGGAGCATCCGCTGAGCCTTATGCAATGATCTAGACTCACCTGCAGGAGGCAAAGGACAGCAGATCTGGCATGCTCTATACTTCTCTGACATTCTCAGTGACACTCTTGGAGTTTGCAAGTGTTTTTTGTGGGTGGGCAGTGACAGTTTTACCTCTGCTTTCAGCTTCCTACCTGGTTAGTGCCAATGTGAACACCTTGTTTTCCTTACCCTTCTTCATAACTATCTTCCTAATTTGGAAGGTATAGATTATTCATGTTTCTTTTATTCTTTTCTAAGCTCTAAGTAAACTTCATTTGAAATTTTCCTGACGGTATCGGGGAGAAGAAAAATCTGTACTGGTGGATTCACTAGTACATCTATGCGCTTTGCTTTATTCATCATGTGTTTGCATTTTATAGACAGTTTTTCCCCCATGAGGAAAGAAAAACTAGCAAAAGGGTAAACCCGAGGAATGTGAGGACTCAGTGGCTGTTGGCTGCCCCTAAACCTTTGCCAGAAGAATTTGGCAGGCAATTCAGATAGGATCCTGAGGGGACAACAGGTGAATGGAGAAATATTTATTCATTAGGGCGTAAGTTGGTATTGGGCAGTGGAAATAGAAGGGGCTAGGGACCTCTGGAAGAAAACAATAGTTGTAGACTCCTGGAAAGATAAATTGTTGGAAAATTTGAAGTCAAGAATACCAGTTGAGGGCATTGTATTGCTTCCTTTTAGGAAAAAAAAAGCCTCAGGTTCAATTCATTTGTTTCAAACCAATAACAAAAAGGCTTTTGGCAGAACCCTGTGATTTTGAAATACACAGAAACTAAATCCACGGAGGGAAAAGCAGCCTTCAGTATGTGACCACCATTGTCCTAAAAACCATTGAATTACAAATCAATGAGTGACTTGAAAGAAGATTAAAATTTATGTTTGTTACTCTACTTTTAAGCCTTTTCTTTCATGAGGCTGGGCACAAAGGTTGTGTGAAGTTTAGCTCACTCTTCATAAGATAATCTAAAGTACCTTTTCTACCTTCTGCTCTCAGATCTGGCAGCAAAAACATTGCTCTGATCATAGCTTCTCAAAGCATAATTACTTTGTCAAAGAAAAAATATAATTAGAACTGATATTTTAAAATGTACCATAATTATATTTAAGGATTTGATAATTTGTTCACGTATGAAATGGACTGTTAATTTAGCAACACGCAACAGTACTGAAGTCAGGAAATGATCTGACAGTTTTTCTCTTTTCTGTTTTAAAAATACCATCTATTCTCCTTTCTTTGTCTATGGGGAGAGAGAGAGAGAGGGAGGGAGACTGTGTGTCAATTTCAGTGTGGAATTGAATTAAATACTTGACACAGCATTATGAGCATCAGGACCGATCATTTCTTGTGTTGCTCCATGCCTTCTCAGTCATCTGCACCATCACAACAGCAGAATAACCAGAGCATCACTCTGGATTCCACAGCACCTTCAGATGTAACTCCATGGGGATTTCTCTTGCTTCTCTGCCTCCTCCCTCCCCTGAGAACATCTGCAACCCCCTTTCTCTTCTATTAGTCTCTCTCTCAAGAGAACTTTTCTGCATGGCAATAATTTGATAATTAATGTGATGATTTGGATCATTTGAACTGTTTTTGGAATAAAATATTTCTCAGATATTAATTTATAAATGACTAGTTTTTCTATTACTCATGGTGTTGCTTAAAGTATCAGAGAGACTCAGAAACACCACCTTTCCAAGTTGGTTGGAAAACAGACTCAGTGACTGGCTAATGCTGTTTCACTTCATCTAAGCTTAGAACCTCCCAAACCAGGGGGAATAGATGGCCATCTCTTCCTTTTCTAGTAGGCATGCTCCTTCTCCTCTGTGTCTTCTTCCTTTCTGGTAGCTTGGCAGTGGGAGGGGGATTGGATCTGATTGTCTAGACAGATGTAGAGGATGGGCAGAGTGGAAACCGTGCTGTAATGTTCTGACCCAGAGGGCAGCTCCCCCAGAATTCACTTAGCAGTTACTAAGTCTAAGTCTGGCCAAACTTCAGGTCTTCTATTTGCTTGTTTTTTGCTTGTTGTCATTGATACCCAGTCATTTCTGGGCCAGGGTGTCACCACCAGGCCCTCAGGAGTGTGACAACGTCACACCCCTCTGGGGCTGCAATCCTGGAATATTCCCCCTAGAATTTGAGTTTTGGTGAACTGATGCTGGTTCTCCCTTAGAAGTCCCAGGAATTCATAGTCAGTTTGCTGTTTTCCTCTTTCCCTCTAAATAAAGTAACTGGTGTACTCTTTGCAGTAGTTCTTTTCCAGTTTTGTACTTGAAGTGAAGATATATAAGGGGTGTTTGGACAAAATGCAGTTTTTCTCATTGCTGAATTTCATTTTTGCTCAGAATGACTTGTTGAGATTAGATGAACTGGAAGACCAAAACCGTGCATTTAAGAAACAAATGTCAGCATTTAGCCCCTAGGCCAGTGGTTTTCAACCTGTGTGTCGAGACCCCTCTGGCATTTGAATGACCTTTTCATAAGGGTCACCCAAGACTAGTGGAAAACATGGATATTTGCGTTCATAACAGTAGCAAAATTAGAGTTATGAAATGGCGGCAGAGGTGATGGTCCGGTTGGGAGTCACACAACAAGGAGTGTGTAAAAGGGAGGCAGCATTAGCAAGGTTGAGGAGCTTGCTCTAGGTTTTTCTCTGTGATCCAACACTGGTTTGCAGAAATAGAATGTAGCAAAGATGACAGTTAACTTAGATAATTAAAATAATTAAGTGGAAGAGAGAAGTGCAACTCTAGCTTTGATTGGTGTGCCATAATTAATTCTCACATTGTCTACTATAGAATTGTTTTTTTTTTTTAAATTATTTTTTGAGATGATAACATAATTGTGTAATTTCACTCTCCCCTTTCCACCTTCCAAATCGATCTCATGAACTTTTCTTTGTGCACTCTCAAACTCATGGTCTCTTATTCTTTGATCGCTGATTTAACACACACTGGAGCACACACACACACACATACACGTGCACACACACACATACTTATAAATACTGTCTGCTCAGTTTCTAAGTGTTACTTGCATGCATGTATGCTTTCAAAGCTGCCCATCTGGTACTGATCACTCAGTTGTGTGCTCCTCCCTAGAGAAGACAATTTCTCTTGCTTAGAGCGCTCTTAGTTCCTTGTTGTGCTTTCATGGGGTCAAGGCCTCATGAGCTTCCTCTTCTGTGTTAGTTCACGTTATTTTAGTCAGACATGCTGGTGGGCCTTCTTTGTTTCATTTATCTGAAATACTGGCATTTATGTCTTGAGAGAGAGAGACAGAGAGAGAGAGGGACAGAGGGAGGGAGGGAAGTAGAAGGAAAGAGAGAGGGAGAGGGAGGGGGAGGGAAAGGGAAAGGGGGAGATGGAGGGGGAGGGGGAAGGGGAGGGAGAGGGGAAGGGGGAGAGAAAGGAGAAGGAGGAGGGAAGGAAAAGGGGAGGGGGAGGAAGAGGGGGAGGGGGAGAATGAAATATCAGATGTCTGGTTATACAGTTCCGACTGCTCTTGAGCTCTCAAACTTTCTGCCTGAGCCTTGGGTACACACATGCATGCACATGCTCATCAACACCACACTCTGTGTAGCAAGCCATCATCTTTAACTGCTGTTTCTACTTATCTCTGTGTGTCCCCATAGAAAACATCTCATACTACCTGCTATATTTATTTACAGGACACAGAATTAAGAGCATTGGCTGCTGAATTATAATTGATGCATGGTTTCGCTCAATTTCATGCTGGGATGCACCACTTGAGTTTAAAAGTGTTACAGCACTTATTAAAGATCTCCGAGTTGGAGACCCTGTTAATTTTTATCATGTTGAAGAACTCCACTGGAGGACTGATTGGAACGCTGGATTAGAGATTAAATGAGGGTGTTTCTTTGAAGCATTAGCTCACAGGTGGATTTAACAGTGTTGGAAAATGGCTCTGATGTGGAGGTCATGCTTCTCTGTGACTCTCCAAGTAACAATTCTCAGATCACACACCACTGATACCTGTACTTGGGAGAGAGGAGGTGTGTATGAAATGCTTGAAGAGAACATCAGGAGAGATTATGCATATCTACTGCATGAGGGAAAGACTGTTTCTGCTTAGTTTGTGTTTCATGAGAGAGAAATACCATGATTGGTAGAGACCCTTTGTCAGAATAATCATTCTTCCCTGAAAAAATGCAAACTCCAATACTAGGTCATAGTCTAGTGTGTGGACTAGAAAGAGTTAACTGTTTAGGAAGGAAACTTTTAAAATGTTGTTAAAGTACTTTGTAGTACAGTCCAATAGTTGGTGATTATAAAAGTTTCCAGCTTTTAATTCCTGCCTGTGGTTTTAATTAGTTTTAATGAATGTAAATCATGTGGTCCTCTACTGACCTGTTCAAGTTCATTACTCACTAGGTTGTCGGAAGCTAGTTGTTTCAGGATTAACTGTCATGCTCAGAAAGAAGAACTCCTGTCACTCACACAGCTGCATGTAAGGGCTGTTTTCTTCTGGGAAGGAAATGGAAGCTGTTAGAGGTATGTAGCTTTAGTGAGCAGCTTCTGTGTTCATGGGAGGCAGTGTTGGAGACCCACAGATTCTGGGAAGGCAGGAGCTTCAGATACAAAGTGAATGCTGGAAATAAATTTTGATCACATTTTCTTTATAATGTGATATGTCCATGTGTACTTACTGATTCTTATTGAGATTGAATTTGACTTTATTGGAAAAAGTAGGAGCAGTGTTTAGGGCTTAAATTCAATTTAACACATTGCTCCATAGATTGTTGGCCTGATTTACAACACTGAGCACATTTTCTCTCTATGTATTGAATATTAAATCCAACCAGGAAGTAGCTGGTTACACCCTTAATGATCATTATTTATTATACAGCTGTTTTATTATTACTTAGTAATAATTATTAATAATTTTATATAATCAAATTGCATATATTAAAGTCAGGAAACAGCATTATAATATTTTAATGAATAGATCTTACTGTGGTAAAACATACACAGATTTTTTTTTAACTTTTATAAATAATATCTTTAAAGTTATTCACTTCATAAGGTAAGCCTTTGGAGCACACAAATATATCTTTTAAAAAAAGGAAACCTAACATTGATATAATAATTTAATTGTCAATTGTATTCTGATTTTGCCAATTGTCATTACAGTTTCTAATTTGGGTTTGTTTCACTAAGCTCCCGTGTTCACTTGTTTGGCTACATATTCTGGATTTTTCTTTTTTCTTTTTTCTTTTTTTGAGTTTTCCATGATGAGGGAAGTATTGGGATATCTTTGAGTATGATGGAGCTCCTTGGGGGGGTAAGGTCTTGGAAACCTGATGGCCATTAAAGCCATGCCTTGCCAGAAGCTTTCAGGTTCTTGCTTTGTGAATTTAGAGAATGAAATTCATGGACCACAGAAGACGTGTTTTATAGAGGAATTTATGATCTGTCCTTAAACGGTAGCTTAGCTGTGCTGAGTGAGAGCAAGTGAGAGGGCAGGAGCTGGGTGAGAAGGAAGGTGAGAAGGTGAGCAGAAATAAGTAGGAGGCATCAGAAAACAGCTTCATTGAGCTGTTACCTAGGATTTAAAAAGCACTTACTGGCAGAAACTTGGGTAAGGTAATGGACACCAATTGGCTCAACCACATGCCCAGGTAGCTCCTTTTATTTTTGGCAACATAAGTAGATATAACCTTTAGGCAGAAGAGCTCAAACAGGTGGTAACAAAGAACAAATATCAAAAGTATCTCTTGCTATTTCTGGCTGCCAGCAGGAGGCGCTGCAACTTTGGACTTATTCCCTATTCATCCAGGTTCTATTGCTCCTTCTCATCACTGTGTGATGAGATTATTATTTAAATAATAAAAAGATTATATCGGTGGGTTCCACAGGCTCAGCTGAAGATTTGAATAGAACAAAGACTAGCCCTTGACTGGTATAGTGTACCCCAATTAAACATTTTGATTTGAATACATACACACACATAAATGCACATAGTACTTGGACATCATGTATATGTGTTTGGATATGTGCGCTCGTGTGTGTGTGTGTGTGTGTGTGTGTGTGTGTGTGTGTGTGTGTGTGTGTGTCTGTGTGTGTGTGTGTGTGTGTGTGTGTGTTTCCATATAGCATTTACAAATGTTTAAAATTTTAGTCATTCCTTCCCCAAGTGAAGTCCTGTGCTGTCTGCTTCCACACCACTCCACATATAAGCCTCCTCCCCATTACTCTCTTTCCCCTTTCACTTTATGCTCTGTTATTTTTCTTCCTTAAGATCATTCTTCTCCTTTCCCACCTATTGGTACCTTTCCAGTTTTCTGTATTCTACTGGTACTCCAAGGTAAACACAGAAACATAAAGATTTGATACTAATATTCCACATACGAATGAGGATATGTGATACTCAATCTTTCTGGGTCTGGGTTACCTGACTTAATATGATGTTATCTAGTTCCATCTATCTATCTGCAAGAGCACAATTTTGGTTTTCATTATAATTGAATAACATATCAGTGTGCATAGGTCTACTTTCATTATCTATCGATCCATCCAACCATCCATCCATCCATCCATCCATCCATCCATCCATCCATCCATCCATCTATCCATCCATCAGTTGATGTACATCTAGGCTGTTTCCAGCATGCAAATCTGGTCAAAAACTCATGGTTAGGGAGCTCATAGGGCATAGAAGTGAAACTACTACTATTATTCTGCTAAACAGATATAGTTTCTCACTGCTTTTAAAATTAACATATATATGTCCTTCAACTAGTGCAATTCTCAGTCCTCATCTGAGAAGCTTCCTTGTGCAGTGCATGTTAATACAGACATTCACAACTGGTCAAAGTGCAGAGAAGACTCAGCGAGGTGCTCAGCTATGCATGTATGCATCTATCCACCAGAAACCAGTGACAGAGTTAAGACTAAAAAACACAAGTAGATTTATATCCTCTTTCAAGACTCATGTGTTCATTACTGTGTTCCCTATACCTAATATGCACTTAGCAACTAATATTTACTTATATATATATATATATATATATATATATATATATATGTGTGTGTGTGTGTGTGTGTGTATTTTTATATATGTATATATTATACCATATCCATGTGCAAACATACACATTTGCACACACACACAGACACAGACACAGACACACACATAATATATTCTAGGAACTACATATGAAGGTGAACATATATTTTGTTTTCTTTTGTGCTTGTCAAATTTGTTAATTTGACACAAACTAGTCACCTGGGAAGAGACAACCTGAACTGAGAAATTGTTTCCATCACCTGGGCCTGCAGGAACTCTGTGGAGGCATTTTTTTGATCAGTGATAATGTGGAAGGGTCCAGCCTACTATGGGTAGTACCACCTCTGGGTTGTCCTGGGTTGTATAAGAAAGCAAGCCAAGAAAGTCATGTAGAGCAGCCCAGTAACTAGCATTCCTTCATGATCTCTGCTTCAGTTCCTGCCTTGAACTCCTTCTTTGGATTCCCCTGATGGAATATATATGAGTATAGTAATTTATAAACCAAATGAACTTTCTCCTCTTTATGTTTGTTTTGGCATTTTCATTACAGCAATAGAAAGCAAACTAGCACAAATTTTATAGCAGAGAATGGGACTACTGTGATAAATCTGATCATGTTTTTATTTTTATTTTTTTGGGGGGAGGGTTGTAGAAGCATTTTTGAGCTTTGAGCTAGGAACAGCCATCAACTTCTCAGAGCTTAATGAGCTGATCTTTGAAGATGGGAGTGTTGAGAGAACTGTAGATCAGGACACCTGAGTTGTGAAGTTACAGAGGGGATCAAACACTATACTAGGAGCATTCATATAAAACTTTTGCTTTACTCAGCTAATTGGTAGCAGTTAGCTGGAACTGAAGAACGATATGTGAATACTAAAAGATTATAAAATTTCCTGGGGAAATTTCTTTAGAGTCAGAACACAGAAGTAGTTCAGAGGGGGCTAGTTCTGTGTCTCTAAGTGGAAGCTAAACCTGGTAATGTGTACGATTCCCCGGCAGGCTACTGGTTTTGAAGACATGTAAGTTACAGGATTAAAGGGATTGTGGTAAGAATCTGAGGCTTGGCATCATGAGGCTTGCTTAGAGTTCCTGAAAGGACCCCCTGAGAGGTCATTAGTAAAAGGGTATTGTTAGTGTAGCTGGATAGCATATTGGTTATGATTGTGGGATGATTATCAAGAACATTGGCATTTATGGAATAAAGCTGGAGTCAGTTTGCAACATAAGCCATGTGTTTTGAATAGCAAAGCCAGAGAAGTGAGAAACAGAAGGCCATTGGGACCCAGATGATAATGAGTGAGTCCATGATAGTAGACAAGGAGTTATCTCTACTGTTGGAATTTGGCTTTTCTGTGACCTGATATTGTGCCCCAGTTATTCCTTCTGAGAACAAGCAGGTTCATATTTGTTTTTGGTTTAATAGGAGCCCACAGTTAAGACACTTCTTTTTAAAGAGACTTTTAAAAGTGTTGAAAGATATAAAGATGGGGATATTATAAAAGTTGGTTTGTACTTTATGTTGAGAAATTAACCCAAGATTTCAGTTCTCAGTGAAAAATGTAAAGATCATGGTTTAACAATGATGTGTTTTTATGAAAGTTGACTAGGAATAAATTGAGCTGGTTAGTTCATATTGACACATATTGGAGTAAGCTGGGAAGAGGAAGACTTTGTTCTACTACATTTATCTCTGGACAAATGTCTGGGTATATTCTTAATGATTCATACGGAAAGGCCAAACACACTGTGAGTAGTGCCACCTCTGGGCAAGTGGTCCTGGTTTGTATATGAAAGAAAACTGAGTGAGTAAGGCGGATCCAGACAGTAAGAAGATATCCTCCGTGGTCTCTGTCTCAGTTCTTGCCTTCAGGTTCTTGCTTTCAATTCTTTGCTTGGTTTTCTTCAAAGTAAACTGTATCCTATAAGTCAAAAGAATTATTTTCCCCTACGTTGCTTTTTGGAGAGCATATTATCACAGTATGAAGGTCAGTTTGGAAAGGGCGTGGCTCCTGTAAAGTGCACTATGCTTCAGTGGTTGCCTCAATCCCATGAATAGATCTGCAGCCCAAACATGGCTGTGTGGGTAAATTTTTACAAAAGGAAAGAAATAAGAAGACAGTAGCAATTTGGGATGGGGCCAAAGGTGAGAGATGAGTCTAAGAGGTGTTAAAAGAGGAACTGATGTGATAAAAATGCATTGTATAAAACTCTCAATGGAGAAACAAGAATGTTCTATCTTCTAAGGTCTCAATGCTTTTGGCTTTCAGACTGAAAGAACATTACTGAGTCTGAAGCAGTCCAGTTGCTGACAAACCAATGAAATTTGGGGATTGGTACCTTCAGTTAATTCTGTAAGGAAGTGATTTATTGTTGCCGTTTTAAATTGTTGTTGTTGGAGAAAACTGACTCTACATTTTCTTTTATGGTTTTGTTTTTCAAGTCCAGGATTCAGTCCAGGATTCTGCATCCAATTTAGCCTTCATATGTCTACAATCTTCTTTTAGCTGGAACAGCTCCTGAGCATTATTTCATACCATTGACATTTTGGAATAAACTAAAATAGATGATTTTAAAAAGGTGCGTTTGGGTTCTTCTGATATTTTCTTATGATTGTATTCAAGCTTTATGTCTTTGGTGAAACATTACATAAATTACTTTATTTTCTAGCATGTGAACACATACCTTATTGATTTAATTTTTTAAACCTTATTTTAAAAAAACGAAGATAAATGTACAGATTTTTAAGCATTTTTGCATAAAAGTATATGAATACATTTTATAAGGTTGTAATTAAGTATTTGTGGGTACATATATGTATATATGTTGCAATAATATTGGAAAAGAGGTTATTAATTTGAGGGGATAGGAGAGAAACTGGGAGGGGCTGTAAGAAGGAGAGGGAGATGTGATACAGTTCTATGTAATTAAAAAAATATATGTATATGTATATATATATATATATATATATATATATATATATATATATATTCTTATTTCTTGATCTTCACACAATCTGTGGGTTGTTTCTAGGGTGTTCAGAGCTTTCTGGGGTTAGTATTCCATTATCAGTGACTGCATATTATGTCTGTTCTTTTGTGACTGGGTTACCTCACTCAGGATGATATTCTCTAGATGCATTCATTTTTTTAAGAATTTTGTTAAGCCATTGTTTCTGATAGCTGAGTACTACTCCATTGTGTAAATGTACCACAATATTTGTATCCATTCATCTACTTAAGGACATCTGGGTTCTTTCTAGCTTCTGGGTATTATAAATAGAGCTGAAATGAACGTTGTGGTGCATGTTTCTTTGTCGTATGTTGGAGCATCTCGGGGGGTAAATGCCCAGAAGTGGAATAACTGGGTCTTCAGGTAGTACTACTTCCATTTTTCTGAGGAACCACCAGACTGATTTCCACTTTACAACCCCAGCAGCAGTGGAGAAGTGTTCCTCTTTATCCACAACCTCGGCAGCATCTGTTGTCATCTGAGTTTTGATTTTGGCAAAGGTGTGCGGGGGACTCTCAGTGTTATTTTGATTTGCATTTCCCTGATGGCTAAAGATTTTGAGCACTTTCTTAGATGTTACTCAGCCTTTCGATATTCCTCGATTGAGAACTTTTTGTTTAAGTCTGTACCCCGTTTTTTAATAGGGTTGTTTGATTCTCTGGTATCTTGCTTTTTTAGTTCTTTGTATACCTTGGATATTAGGCCTCTATCTGATGTGTGGTTGGTAAAGATCTTTTCCCACTCTGTTGGCTGCTGTTTTGTTTTCATGATAGTGTCTTTAGCCTTACAGAAACTTTGCAATCTCATTAAGTCCCATTTGTCAATCTTTGACCTTAGAGCTCAAGCTATTGGTGTTCTGTTTAGGAAATTTTTTCCTGTGCTTACAAGTTCTAAGGTTTTCCCTACTATCTCATCTAATAGTTTCAGTGTATCTGGTTTAATGTGGAGATCTTTGATCCACTTACACTTGTATTTATTCAAGGAGATAAGAAAGGGTCAATTTTTATTCTTCTGCATGCTGAGTGCCAGTTGGACCAACACCATTTGTGGAATAGGCTGTCTTTTTTCCATTGAATGTTTACTGCTCCCTTGTCAAAAATCAGGTGACCATATACGTGAGGGCTCATTTTTGGGTCTTCTATTCTATTCCATTTATTCTCGTGCCTTTCTCTGTACCATTACCATGCAGTTTTCAGCACAATTGCCTTGTAATATAGCTTGAAGTCAGGAATAGTGATTCCCTCAGATGTTTTCTTGTTGTCGAGGATGGATTTCACTATTCTAAGTCTTTTGTTATTCCAAATGAAATTGCACATTGTTCTTTCCAACTCAGTGAAGAACTGGGTTGGAATTTTGATGGGGATTGCATTGAATCTGTAGATTGCTTTTGGTAGGATGTCCATTTTTAAAATGTTGATCCTTCCAATCCATGAACATGGGAGATCTTTCCATTTTCTAAGGTCTTCCTTGATTTCATTCTTTAGAGTTTTGAGGTTCTTGACATACAGGTCCTTCATTTGCTTAGTTACAGTCATACCAAGGTATTTCATAAATTTTGTGACTATTATGAAGGATATCTTTTCCCTAATTTCTTTCTCCACATGTTTATCCTTTGAATATAGGAAGGCTATTGATTTGTTTGAGTTAATTTTGTATCCAGCCACTTTGCTGAACTTTTTAATCACCTGTAGGAGTTCTCTGGTGGAATTTGTGGTGTCGCTTAAGTACACTATCATGTCATCCACAAATAGTGATGTTTTTACTTCTTCCTTTCCAATCTGCATCCCTTTGATTTTCTTCACTGTCTAATTGCTCCAGTCAGGACTTCCAGTAATATGTTGAATAGGTGGAGGGAGATTGGGCAGCCTTGTCAAGTTCCTTATTTTAGTGGGATTGCTTGCCATTTCCTACTGTTAAGTTTGATGTTGGCTGTTGGTTTGCTGTATATTGCTTTTATTATGTTTAGGTATGGGCTTTTGATTCCTGTTCTTTCCAAGACTTTTAACAGGAAGGGGTGTTGAATATTGTCAAATGCTTTCTCAGCATCTAGTGAGATGACCATGTGGTTTTTTTTTTTCTTTGAGTTTGTTTATATGGTGGATTACATTGATGGATTTCCGCATGTTAAACCATCCCTGCATGCCAGGGATGAAGCCTACTTGATCATGGTGAATGATCGTTTCGATGTGTTCTTTGATTTGGTTTGCAAGCATTTTGTTGAATATTTTTTCATCAATGTTTATAAGTGAGACTGGTCTGAGGTCTCTTTCCATGTAGGGTCTCTGTGTGGTTTAAGAATGAGGGTTATTGTAGCCTGAAAAAATGAGTTAAATTGTTTTCCATCTGATTCTATTTTGTGGAATATTTTGGAGATTATTGGTATTATCTCCTCAATAAATCTCTGATAAAATTCTACACTAAACCCATATGGACCTGGGCTTTTATTGGTTGGTAGGCTTTTGATGACTGCCTCTATTTCATTAGGGGTTATGGAATCATTTAGATGGTTTACCTGGTCCTGATTTAACTTTAGTATCTTGTATCTGTCTAGGAATTCATTCATTTCCTCCAGATTTTCCAGCTTCGTTGAGTATAGGCTTTTGTATTATGATCTGATGATTTCTTCAATTTCCTCAGTTTCAGTTGTTACTTCTCCACTTTCCTTTCTGATTTTGTTAATTTGGATACTCTCTCTTTGCCCTCAAGTTAGTCTGACTAAGGGTTTATCAATCTTGTTGATTTTCTCAAAGAACCAGCTCTTGGTTTTGTTGATTCTTTCAATGGTTCTTTTTGTTTCTATTTGGTCTATTTCTGCCCTAAGTTTGATTATTTCTTGCTGTCTACTCCTCTTGGGTGTATCTGCTTCCTTTTGTTCTAGAGCTTTCAGCTGTGCTGTAAAGTTTCTGATGTATGTTCTCTCCAGTTTCTTTTTGGTAGCACTCAGGGCTATGAGTTTTCCTCTCAGTACTGCTTTCATTGCATCCCATATGTTTGGGTATGTTTTGTTTTCATTTTCTTTGAATTCTAAAAAATCCTTAATTTCTTTCTTTATTTCTTCTTTGACCCTGCTATAGTTTAATAAAGCGTTGTTTAGTTTCCATGTGTACGTGGGATTTTTGTTGTCTTTTTTTGCTGTTAAAGACCAGGGTTAGACCTTGGTGATCTGAGAGGATGCATGGGAGCATTTTAATCTTCTTATATCTATTGAGGCTAGTTTTGTGACTAATTATGTGGTCAGTTTTTGAGAAGGTGTGATGAGGTGCTGAGAAAAAGGTGTATTCTTCTTTTTAGGATTAATAAGATATCTATTAATTCCACTCTGCAAGTATCCTTGTTCAGTTTTAGTTTCCCTATCTGTCTCTTGGTGAGAGTGGGGTATTGAGGTATTCCACTATTATTGTGTGGGGGGCAATGAATTTTTTGAGCTTTAGTAGGGTTTCTTTTATGCATATCAGTGCTTTTGTATTTGGAGCATATTTGTTAAGGATTGAGAGTTTCTCCTGACAGATTTCCCCTGTAATGAGTAAAAAGTGTCCTTCCTTATCTTTTTTGATATCTTTTGGTTGAAAAATCTACTTTATTCGATATTAGAATGGCCACTCCAGCTTGCTTCTTGGGACCATTTGCTTGGAAGTATTTTCCCCACCCTTTAACTCTGGAATAGTGTCTGTCTTTGTCTCTGAGATGAGTTTCTTGTATGCAACAAATTGCTGGGTTTTGTTTATGTATCCAATCTGATAGCCTATGTCTTTTTATTGTGGAATTGAGTCCATTTATGTTAACAGATATCAAGGAATAGTGGTTGCTGTTTCATGATGTTTTGCTTTTGGAAGTTGAATTGTACCTGTATGTCTTTCTTCTTTTGGTTTTCTTGCTTAGGAGTTTTCTTGTTTTTATTAGGATGTAGTTCCCCTCGTTATAATCAGTTTTCCACTTATAATTTGTTGTAGTGTTGGGTTTGTTGTCAGATATTGTGTAAATTTAGTTTTGTCTTGGAATATCTTAGTCTCTCCAACTTTGGTGATTGAGAGTTTTGCTGGGTATAGCAGCTTTGGCTGGCACCTGTGCTCTCTTAGGGTCTGCATGATGTCTGTTCAGGCTCTTCTAGCTTTCATAGTCTCTATTGAGAAATCAGGTGTGATTCTGATTGGTCTGCATTTATATGTTACATGGCCTTTTTCCCTTACGGCTTTTAATATTTTTTCTTTACTTTGGGCACTTGGTGTTTTGACTATTATGTGTCAGGGGGAGTTTCTTTTCTGATCCAATCTATTTGGAGTTCTGTCAGCTTGTTTTATGCTCATGGTCATCTCATTCTTAAGGGTACGGAAGTTTTCTTCTATGATTTTGTTGAAGATATTTACTGTGCCTCTTAGTTAATATTCTTTGCCCCCTTCTATTCCTATTATTTTTATGTTTGGTTTTCTCATTGTGTCCTGGATCTCCTGGACATTTTGGGTTAGGAGCTTTTTGGTTTTTTCATCTTCTCTGACTGTTTTGTCCATTTTTTCAATGTTGTCTTCAGCCCCCGAAATTCTCTCTCCTATCTCTTGTAGTCTGTTGGAGATGCTTGCATCTGTGACTCCTGATTTCTTTTTTAGGTGTTCTACTTTTAGGGTTGTCTCTTTTAGTGTTTTCTTTATTGTGTCCATTTTGGTTTTAAATTCCTTCTTCCATTCCTTCATCTCTTTGGTTCTGTTTTTCTCTAGTTCTTTGAGTTCTTTGAGTGTTTTTCTTGTTTCCTCTTTAAAAGCTTCTCATTTTTTATGCTTTTCCTCCCGTTTTTGTTTAAGGATCTCTACCATCATCTTGAGGTATGATTTTAGGTCTGCATCTTCTTTTTCTGGAGTGTTTGGCGTTCTGTTGTTCGCTGTGATGGGAGACCTAGGTACTGGTGTTGCCAGGTTGTCTTGGTTTCCCTGGTGTATATTCTTTCGCTTTCCTCTTGCCATCTTGTTGTCAGTCTTGTGTCCCTGGATCACTGCTGGATTACCGCTGGCTCACTGCTTGTTCACCGCTGGTTCACTGATGTTCCAGACCGGTGTTTCTGGAGTATTGCTGACTCACAGATGGCTCACTGCTGTTCCTGGTGGCTGGTGGTCTGAGTGCGGTTCCTCACTCTGTGTTGTCTGACTGGGAATAGCAGATGCAGGGTTACTGGTTCCCTGGAGCAAGCTGGGGTGGGGAGGAGTATCCGGGGGACCGCACACTGGCTCACCGCTGGCTCACTGCTCTGATTTAATTTTTTTTTTCAGACATTATATTGGAGTCACATTTTCCTCTCCCCTAAGCCTTCTCAGATTTTATCTCTTTTTCTGTCTAACTTTATGTTCTTTCTCTTGCTTCAAAACCCTTACAAATAAAAAAATGGAATAAAACAATACCTAAAATGGCAACTGAACCACAACCATAACCAGCACCACCATCACCACAACAAAGTACACAGAATATACCAAGTGCTGATATGCAATTTGTGTCTATGAGTGACTGCAACCACAAGGCCTGCTCTAAGATGTGGTTGATATACCCACTGTTGCTCCACTCGAGAAACTTGGTTTTTTTTTTTTTTTTTAGTACAGAATAGAGTTTATTCAGTCATAGGAGAGTTAAGAGGATAGTAGAGGCACAGAGAGAGAGAGAGAGAGAGAGAGAGAGAGAGAGAGAGAGAGGGAGGGAGGGAGGGAGGGAGGGAGGGAGGGAGGGAGGGAAGAGAAGAGAAGAGAAGAGAAGAGAAGAGAAGAGAAGAGAAGAGAAGAGAAGAGAAGAGGAGAAGAATAGAGATGTAGAGGAGAAAAGGCTGGCCATGAGCACGTGGAGGGAGATCAGGGAAAAGAAGGGGAAGAGGAGGTGTGGGAGGGGCAAGACTCCAAGAGTGCAAGAGGTCAAGAGAGCTAAGAGAAACTGACTTTCTTACTGCATTGTAAGTCAGTTGTAAATGGCTTCTTGCTTAGAGGAAAAGTTTTGTGTCCAGTTTTTTTTTTTTCCTATCGTGGCATTTGTCTTGCTTGATCTTGTGCAGATCTTGGGCCTTCTTTCATGGAGCCTGTCAGCTTCTGGGAGGATCAGTCCTCTTTTGTCTGGAAGATGTTTTTCCCTCAGATTCACCCACCATATACAGTTTTTAAGAATATCTGAGTCTACACTTCCACAGAGATCCTTTCCCCTTGAGGCAAGAACTTTGATACAGTCATCCAGTCTAGGACTGAGTACTGCATGGTTTCTCACTGTATTCACAGTTGTGGGTCTCTGAGTTAGTCACCATCTACTTCAAGAAGAAGCTCCTCTTATGGGGGTTGAGTGATACAGAGACCATGGGGCATATCAACACTGAAGTCACCATTTTGTGTTTTGGCAGCATCCCAGTCTGTTAATTTCAGTCCCTGCCCCCACCCAATCCCCACTGCAAAGTGGTAGTGATTTGTGGAAAAAGACAATGAGCTATAGAAATTGATTTTCCTTTTAATCTTTTTGCCACTAGACCAGATATACATTGATGATTATTGCTTGAGTAAATTTCACAAGGATGACTGTAAAATGGTAATTTTAAAAACTCTCTGTAGTTTTTAGATGGCATTTTGCTGTAAGAAATCACTTTCTTACATTTAATTACTTTTATATTTGTTAACAAAATTCTTATTTAATTTAATTGACTACCATATATGGCATTTAATATTTATTGTGTTGATAAAAACATTCTGGATTTGATAAGTAAGTGTCCCTTCAAGATAGCTGCTGGATCTTCTGGTGAGTTTTTGGGAGCATTTCTACATTTTTATATTTTTTTCTGATATGATAAATTGTACTGTATTAATTTTTTATTTTATATGTTCTGGCCTGAGATGTTTTCAGAGGTTATTCTTTTTGTTAGTGGCAACAGTATTTGAAAACAAAGACCTTTGTGCTGTTATGTTTTTTTAAACATATCAGTGATAGAAGGGAATATCAGTGAACAGCTCTTCTTCCTTCTGTGCAGTAGACATTGGAATAAGTTTTCCCATAATTTGCAGAAATGAGGAGACAAGGTATACTTAATAAAAAATATCAACACAATCTCATAGTTGAGTTTTAGTTTAGAAAAGCTTCATTAAAGAAGAAAAGGAAGCTGAAAAGAACCTGTGATTTTCTTGCTAGTGAATGGTGTTATTTTTGTTACAAGAAGCACCAGCTTCTGCAAATCAAAGCTGCAGTTTAGGCTTTGCTATGTCACCAAATAACCAAATAGTGCCAATAACAAAAGAGCCCTGACATATGATGATTTTCAGATAAATAGCTAAAGATGTAATATTGATGCAACTGAAGAATTTAAGAAATGGCGGTTGTTTCAGTCAGGACACACAGACAGTGCAGAAGTCACACCTGTAATTCTCCTGAATCACAGGGAATGACACCTTAAAGTGGAAATAAATGAGGGGGGTTACACACCGAAGATGCAACATGCAAATAAAGAAATCTCAGTCTAGAAAAATTAGAAATAGTCAACTAAGGTCTGGAGATGCAGATCAGTGGTCGACTGTTTGCCTAGCATGCAATGCTGGGTTCAATTCCCAGTAGACAGAAAGTCAATTAAAATGTACAGAACTCCATAAGTAACAAGTTACTCAACCAAACCCCAAAACAAGGAATTGTGAGAACCGGTATGTAAGTTGCCTGTAGGCTACTGGGAATAAAATTAGTCTTTTGTCATTTTGACAATTATCTCTTATTTAATGAAGAGAAAACTTAATTATAAAGCTTATTGCATCAATAGAGTTTATGATATTAATAATGTAATATTAGTATTAATAAAAATTACTAAACCATGTTGTCTATGAGTGTGGGCTCTAGATGGGTATTGTGGGCAAAGAGCTGGATGGTGCTGTCACTTATAAAGGCTCATAATTTGCATTATAAGAAAGATATTTTGAATTTTGACGATAAATGGGAAGTAACATTTGGCAAAAGGATAAAAATTCTTTTATATTGTCAAAATCTGAAGAGGACCCATGCTGACTCAAGAAGAAGAAAGACCCTGTACGCTGTGGTTGACTGAGAAAAGGAACTGACTTATTCAGCCATTTCCTCTTAGCAAGTGAAGAGGAGAAAGTCACTGCTTTGCAGAACTTGTAGAGGAAGGTAAAGTAGAAATAAATAGATGATACTTGCTGCCTAATGTATTTATTGCAAGCAATGAAAAATTGACAGTGAAATTCTTCAAGCAATTTGCTAGAAACTCAGATTAGGGTTTGTTTGGATTTCCTGCTTGAGAACAGAATACTGTTTGGGCCAGAGTGCAGAGAACATGGTCCCACTCCGGTGATGTTGACTGAGGGGACTTATCAGTTCCTCTGTGACTAGAAGCCTTTCTGTTTGCAGTTATACACACAGGGATGGGGACATTTGTTGAAATCTTCATACACAAGTTGATTGGAGCCATGTGCAGGGGTTGGTTCATGGGGTTTTCCCTGTAAAATACAATGCATCCATGGGAAGTTTCTTGGGGCAGGTGAATTCCCACTGAGTGCTAACTACTAAATAAGTTCCATGATGCACAAACTCAGAGTTATGTATGCTTTTTGCCTTGACAAGGATGAGCTTGTCTTGATATGACTCCATGTTTTGTGTATAATTCAGGTACCTGTTTAATAGCACATACTGCACGCCTTTGGCATCATACAGAAATCTCATAGGTTTTTGCTTCCATGAACATTATAGTTTTCACTACATTGATACATCGTCACATCAGTCCTCATTGTGGTGATTTGTAGAGATAGAATCTTTGTGGGGCTGTTAGTGGTTTATCATGATGTTTTTTCTAGAAGGTAGAAATGTGAAAATGATGGTGCGATTAAGTCAAGTGAGAACTCATAGGTACTTAAGTTTTATGCCTTACATTATGTCTCATATATCCTTTCATTATGACAAAAGTATCAAATGAATCATGAATGAAAAAGTTTACTGTCGCTTATCAGCATAATATTTATTTAAAACTCAGTAAATTCTACGTTATTTAAATATTTTACTGATAAACTTAAAGAAGTACTTGATTTGTCTAGCTACAAGTTCAGAGAAAAATTTCTAGCAAGCACCCTCACAAAGTCAAGGAGAAGTGGTAATGGAATGGGAATTTGTTGAGGGGGAACCAGGAAAAATATAACATTTGAAATCTAAATAAATAAAATAACCAATAATAATACTAACAATAACAATAACAATAATAAAGTTAGCATCCTATAGGAATGAGGGACACAGACTGTCATTTGCTATCTACATCATTTGTAGAAGTTTCCCATTTCCTGTCTGTCACATGGATGTGGTAATGATTCTAACTTTTACTACATAGAGTTATTATGGAGCTAAAATCTATCAATGTAGTTAGCTATCATAGAAAACGCAGTCTGAGCACTTAAGAACAAGTAAATAATAACACTGTTTTGTTGCAGGGACTTTTAGATATTCCTTTAGCTTTCATCAGTAGATATAACCAGGATATCATAATTAAAGCTGTCAAGTAACTAAACATTATTGGGGAAGATGCATAGATATTATGGATAACTTATGACTTTTCAGATATTTTTTAGACAGGTATCACCATGTAATCCAAACTAGCCTGGAGCACACAATATAGACTAGGTTAGTTCTAAACTCAGAGGTCTGTCTACCTCTACTTTCCCAAATGCTGGGATTAAAGATACATGTCTTTTTTATTTTTAATAAAAGAAAGCATTTAATTGGCCATATGGTTCCAGGAGATTGGAGTTCATGACTTCAGAGTGACACACGGCAGTGGGAACATCTGAGACCTACCATCTCGAATCTCTCATCTCGGGCCAGACTGAGGATGGCAGGAGGCTTTGGAAGCCTCAGAATCTGTCCCTGAAATCACACCCTTTGCAAGGAGCCCACACCTCCCAACCTTTCCCAAACAGTTCTGCTAACTGGAACCCAAGTACTCAAACATGGGCGCCTGTAGGGCCATTCTTATTCAAACCACCACACTAGTGTTGCCAGCACAGACATGTACCACCACAGCTGGCTAATATTGAGCATTCTTAAAATGAGTTTTGTTCCCTGTTTAGTCTGGTGTGTCTATTGCTCCAAATTATCTGCCAAAGTTTCTTGGTTACTTTTGACCTACCTACCCACTTCGGGAGTATACTTAAGAATCACAAATGTGAATGCTTGAGAGGTTTTTAAATATGCCTTTTTTAAAGCTTTTATTTATTTTTTGCATATGTTTTCTATGTACATATTTGGGGAATCACTTATGCTACAGTGTTTGTGTAGAGGACAAAGGATGCCATTCAGAAATGGGTTCTCTGCTTCTAAAAGTGGGTCCGTAGGATTGAACTCAGATCATCAGGATTTGGTGTCTTTACCTGGTGAGCTATCTTCAGGTTCAGAGACATGGTTTTAATTTTTTTCATTAGTTTTTTTTTTTTTTCAATTTTTAAAGGAGACACTGACATACTCTATAACAAGTTATTAGCAAGGTATTTGTTACCCATATAACATCTCATAAAAATTAGATTAGTATTTATTTCTTCTGCTTGAAGCTCTGTATTTATTTGTATCAAATGCCTTTCTTTTTTTTTTTTTTTTTCTCTTAGAACTCTGGCGGTTCCTCAGAAAAATGGACATAGTACTACCTGAAGACACAGTTATTCCACTTCTGGGCATTTACCCCAGAGATGCTCCAACATACAACAAAGATACATGCACTACAATGTTCATAACAGCTTTATTTATAATAGCCAGAAGCTGGAAAGAACCCAGATGTCCTTCAGTAGATGAATGGATACAAAAATTGTGGTACATTTACACAATGGAGTACTACTCTGCTATCAGAAACAATGGCCTAGCGAAATTCTCAAGAAAATGGATGCATCTAGAGAATATCATCCTCAGGGAGATAACTCAGTCACAAAAGAACAGACATAATAGGCAATCACTGATAATGGTATACTAGCCCCAGGAAGCTCTGAACACCCCAGAAACAATCCACAGACTGTGTGAAGATCAAGAAAAAAAGAATATATTTTAATTAAAATAGAACTGTATCACATCCCCCTTTCCTTTCTACAGCCCCATCCCAGTTTCTCTCCTATCTCCTTAAATTAATAGCCTCTTTTCCTATATTACAGTTACATATATACATATGTGTATGTATATGTACCCACAAATACTTAATTACAACCTTATAAAATGTATTTGTATACTTTTACGCAAAAATGCTTAAAATATGTACATTTATCTTTGTTTTTTAAAATAAAGTTAAAAAAAATAAAAGGTATTAGCTCCATAAAAAAGAGAGATACATGTACATATATTTTTCTTTTTTTCTCTCACTCTTAAAACTTTATTTAAAAAAGAGAGATACATGTACAGATTTTTAGAAGCTTTTTGGCATAAAACTATATGAATATATTTTTGTCAGTACTTGATTCTTTTAAACTTTTGATAGTATGCATTGAAATCTTATTAGTTACTATAAGCATAAATAAGTGTAGAATAGAACACAACATGGAAACAGTCAAAGTTTTCTTGGTGTGTATAGATTAAATATAATGATTTTTGAATACCAAAAATTGCCACAAGGCTATATTTGACCACATAGCTAACTTTTTTTTCTTTTTACCTAAGTAGCAATGACTTTTTCTAGTGAACGGTATGTGTAAACTTCATCAGGGCATCTATTTTCCTGGTGATTAGAAGCCAAGAAATCTAATCTTAATATGAAAAGGATGACTGAGATTTAAAGTGACTACCAAACATTTTTAATTGTAATTTATGTAACCATTTTTTCATCTGTCTATTCATCTATTTATACCTTGTTTCATTTTCACCAATGAAAATTTACACAGTGAGGGATCCGTGTGCTTTTTAATATCTAACCTAAGGTATTAATAGTTATATTATGGTATATAATACAACTGTTTCCTGGATCCAGGGATCAAGGTATTTATTCCATGACATCTGAAGGGAGAACTTGAAGAGCCAACCTCCACCATAAAGACATTTGGGCACAGACAATACTCACTAGAAGTGCTGGATATGTGCTACATTCCTGTCCCATGGGTTTCTTCGGGTTTTCTGTTTTTTTCCATGTTACCAGTGCTTCCAAGTTACAGATTCTTCTGGGAAGTCTTCTGTATAAATTATTTAATTCCAGCCCAGAGTTTCTACCCCACCTTTTCCCATTTAGTTCCTGAATAAATGACACAACACACAAATACACACACACACCCCCCACACACACACAACTTTCATACTTATAAGCTTTAAACAGCATACAAGTTGGGTAGAAATCTATCCTTTATGATATTAGAATCTATTTTTCTATCGATAACCCCTGAGTTATTACTTATTATGTTTCGTTTGGGATGCTCTTAACTTCAATTGATCAGTCCTCAGGATCACATTTTTATGGCCCATGGCAACCTTCTCTTCTCTCCTCAACCTCATAGTTCTCCCCAAACTCAGAGTCCTGGAAGTCCAAACCCCACCTGTGTCTCTTCTGCCTATCTATTGGCTGTTGGTATCTTTATTTACCAATCAGAAATAACTTGAGGATGGGGTCATTTGTCTAAAAGCAGATTTTAGATCTTTGGGGTTTGCACTTACCATTACAATAGACAAAAAAAAAAAAAAAAAAAAAAAAAAAAAAAAAAAAAAAAAAAAAAACCTCAGTAGAAGTCAAAATGCCAGTGGCTAATTTCATTTGGGCAATCTACAACTAGTACACAAGTTTACAGTTATAATTTACAGTCTTTTTTTTTTTTTTTGAGCGGGTGTTTTCAGACTGTTGTACATTGATGAATGGTCTTTGAATTTTTCTATCTACAGACAGAAAGGACCAGTGTTTGTTCTGACAGCAAGGGATGGTCTTCCATCTGATCAGACAGGCACTCTCTGTGAGACATAGTTGCTCCTCCTCATACTATAACTCCTTCCTATCCAATTGATTTCTAGGTGTCCAAAAGATGATAAGAAGAGAGCTACAGCTGAGGGTAAAAGTGCTGATGATAAACCTGTGGCTTCAGAGAAGCAGGGTTAGGAGTGAGCTATGTATTTCAAAGGGCTTGCAGAGGAAAAAGGGGGTGCTATCACCTCAGTAATCTGGGGGAGGGAACCAATTTTTAAATTACTGCAGTTTATATTTATTCTTTCTTTTTAGATTAGCATATGAAATATGTTTTCTTATAGCTTGATCCTTTCTCCTTTGTTTTTTTTCTCCCCCTTGCATTTGTACCACTCTATGTTTGCCTTTCCACTTCCATATCATGTGCATTCTATGGTCTCCACACCCGTTTCTTTAAAGCCTCTTTGTCCCTCTATTATTGAGCCCTCTCTAGATTCATGAATCATTGCATTTATAAGAAAGTAAACTTCAATAAGCGTAAAGTACATGCAAAACAAAACGCAACATGGAAATAGTCAAAGTCTTCTTGTTTTGTGAATATATGTATATTTTTTGTTTTCTTTATTTCTTGGACTTCATACAGTCTGTGAGTTGTTTCTGGGGAAGTGCAAGCCTCTGGGGTTAGCATCCCACTATCAGTGACTGCATATTATGTCTGTTCTTTTGTGACTGGGTTATCTCACTCAGGATGATCTTCTCTAGATGCAGCCATTTCAATGCATACTGTCAAGCCCTTGAAAAAAATCAAGTACTGACTAAAAAACATATTCACATGGTTTTATGTAAAATTTATTTTAATGTCTGAAAAAACAGTACTGACAAAAATGTATAATTTTAAGCAAAAAATGTTTAAAATCTTTACATTTATCTTTGTTTTGCAAAATAAAGTCGTTTAAAAAAAAGAAAGTAAACTTCATTATTATTCTGGGAAAACAATCTCTTGTCCCTGGATAATTCTTGCTATTGCTTCATGATGCCCTCCACATCAACCAATCAAACAAAATTCTTTTAATTTCACTGGTTAAACTCTTTTTGAAGCTAGAAAATGCAGCCTTTTCATTATATCTTGAGAATTTGTGAATGTCAGATTATGAACCCCCAGCACCTTTCCTTCCTAGTCCTCCCAGGTCTGCCTCCTCTATTACTGGGATCTCCCCAAATCTCCCAAAAAGAAAGAGAAGGAGAAAGAGAAGGAGAGGGAGGAGGAGAGGGAGGGGGAGGGGGAGGAGGAGGGAGAGGAGGGAGAGAAGAAGAAGAAGGAGGAGGAGGAGGAGGAGGAGGAGGAAGAAGAAGAAGAAGAAGAAGAAGAAGAAGAAGAAGAAGAAGAAGAAGAAGAAGAAGAAGAAGAAGAAGAAGAAGAAGAAGAAGAAGAAGAAGAAGAAGAAAAAGAAGAAGAGGAAGAAGAAGTAGAAGTCTAATTTTCATTCATTTGCTCCTTTCTTCATTTCCCCAAAGAAACTAAGCACTGGGCAGGAAATTCACATGGTGAGGTCACACTTTGTTTTCTAACTCTAGTATGAGACACTGGGAAACCCGACAGTAAAAGAGCATCACGTGCAGGCTTGCTTTTGTTTGTTTGTTTGTTTAAATAAGTGTATACTAATTGTACAAAATAATAGTTCAGAACAACAGATGACTTCTTCCCTACACATAGTGTGGTTTGCACATATGTCTGTGTTAGTTTATTTGTGACTGTGACAAATACCCAGAGAAACAATTTAAAGGAGAAAACTGTCTGGTGGCTTCAGGGTTTCAGCCTATCATTTGGCTCTCCTGTTTCTGGGTTTGATATGAGAACATTATGGCAAACAGAACCACTTACCACATTGCTAACAGAAAACAAAAGAACAAAGCACAGGAGAAACTGTGTCTTCCCTTGGCCTGCCCTCGTGACAAAGGTCCTTTAATTGGGCTGCATCTCCTTTATTTTTCACCATCTACCAATAATGACTTTTTATAATCCTTCAAGAGACTAATAGAGTATTAAATAAGTTTCCCAAAGGTCCAAGTGTTTCTCCAAAAGTCCACCAGCTGGCCACCATGTTTTTAACACAGTCTTTGGAATGCAATCCAGACAAGCTATGACAAATCCAGGCTTTATCATCTTCCAAGACAGATACATGTCATCGTTAATGTATGAATGATTTATATGTGCCATGGGTTTAATGTTATACAGAGAATTTTGGGACTAGGATGTTGGGTCATGTGGCCTTCCTTTGGTGCTCTTAGAAAAATTACATGGATCAGAGAACCCCTCCCTCTCTTTCTGGTATCTGAAGACCTGAATAGATGGGTTGGAAACTGCTTTATGCGGTGTCTGGAGAGGCACTAACAGGACGGTTAGAGGGTGTATTTTTCTCCGGCTTTCCATAAGCCAGCTCTTTCAGTTTTCATGATTAAAATGGCTCCAGGGTTGGCCACC